>NC_090763.1:21671667-21716667 GCF_036898095.1 Palaemon carinicauda | reverse complement strand
GAGTTGTATATGCAGGTATGAGAAGTGACTAAACCCCTTTAAAAGGTGTGTCATTTGTTTCCTTGGGGAACCTCTCCACCCTATATATATATATATATATATATATATATATATATATATATATATATATATATATATATATATCTTGTATCATCATCAGCAGCACTTGAAATATATAAGGTAAAATAAAAGACGTTTATATATATCTTAAAATATTAAACGTAACTGGACATAGTATATTGGCAAGAAATTGGTTATTAAAAGTCTATATAAAATTTTAGTATTACAGAAAGGATAATTATCTAAACCTACTGCATATCCTTAACTATTTGTTTATTAATTAGTAAGATTAAAAGCAAATTGCAAATTAAGAATGTTTATGCCTACAGTATAAGAAATTCTAAAGTTATTAAGTTAATTTTTTTATTGTATATACCTTCAAGAAAGGGAAAAATTAACAAGTGATTATAGGAAATTTCAGTGGCGAATTAAACGTTCTCATTTCTTCTCATATACGCTTTATACTAAAAGTTACTCTTAATTTTTTCTAATCTTTAAATGAGCTTTCGCAATAAAAGTTTCCATAAGCCATACTAAGCTGGAAAAGTGAGTGAAATCTGGCGTATGAAGACCGGAGAGTTTATTGCAACACTCACCGCAGAGCTTCACGAAAGTTATTATTATTATTATTATTATTATTATTATTATTTTGATAAATAATTATAATAATTATATCCATTGCGAACAGAGAAAAACAGAATTTTACAACATTGTAAATTTAAATAAAGATTACGTGATAAATCAATCTTAAGAGCTATAGTCCATTTCTTTTATCGAGGCAGATTTGCACCGACTCGCAGTGGTGCCCTTTTAGCTCGGAAAATTTTCCTGATCGTTGATTGGTTAGAATGATCCCGTCCAACCAATCAGCGATCAGGAAACTTTTCCGGGCTAAAATGGCACCGCTGCGAGTCGGTGCAAATCTGCATCGCTAAAAGAAATTGACTATAGTTACAGTACTGTATTTACATTTTGCTAATGATTAAAAATATACAAATAACACAACAGAAGGTAAATTCCATATAGGGGAACTAAACTAAAATAAAAATAATGCTATAAATAGTGAAACAATTGTATTAGGAAGCTTCGAGTTTCATTATTCGACGTTTGTTTAAAGGCCTTAATCAGTAGACTTTCTGGAATTCCCAGAACAACTTAAGAGTTCTCTTGCTTGAGGGTACACTCGGACACACTATTCTATCTTATTTCTCTTCCTCTTGTTTTGTTAAAGTTTTTATAGTTTATGTGGGAAATATTTATTTTAATGCTGTTACTATTCTTGAAATATTTTACTTTTCCTTGTTTCCTTTCATCACTGGTCTATTTTCCCTGTTGGAGCCCCTGGGCTTATAGCATCGTGCTTTTCTAACTAGGGTTGTAGCTTAGCAAATAATAATAATAATAATAATAATAATAATAATAATAATAATAATAATAATAATAATAATAATAATAATAATAATAATAATAATAATAATAATAACTGTTTTGGAAATTGTTGAGATTTCTGCAGACGAAAATAAGGTAACTTACATTTGAAATCATTACATCATTACTTATTTGTGGACTATTTTGAGTAAAGGAGTGACAATAACACAAATTTATATAATATTTTTAAACAAAATATACAAAAACCTCTAAATACAATTGAAGATCCTTCTACATTTACCTGTTCGTTACAGGTGTTTTCTGAGTGTTCCCTCGCGGATGACTGTAGGGGCCTAGCAAGAAGCTTTTTTTGTCTTGTAACTTCTCCCCGCATGTTCTGATGCTCTGACATCGAGGGACCTATTAGTAGATCCCAAATTTTTTTTTAGTGAAGCGTATTTGCACTGACTCGCAGCGGTGCCCTTTTAGCTCGGAAAAGTTTCCTGCTATCTGATTGGTTAGAATGATCTTGTCCAACCAATCAGCGAGCAGGAAACTTTTCCGAACTAAAAGGGCACCCTTGCGAGTCGATGCAAATCTGCCTCACTAAAAAAATTGACTATAGATCCCAAATAATAGTTACTACAAAATGCACATTTAAACTCGTAAACTATGTCAGAACACCTGTCTTGCCTTTAGTTGGAAAAAAAAATCATTTTAAAGTTATAGAAAATCGTTCTTACGTTAATCTGATGGAAATGTTAATCTATCATTTTCATCAATTCTTATTTATCTCCTTGATAAGTTAGTTTTAGATATAATATCTCTTTTTTTCTGCAGTGCTTTATAACTACTCTCATCCGAATTTCTTATTACAAGCCAATAAAGACATTTGCTTAGTTTAATTGGCGAGTAATCCGCTTATGTGCAATAATTCATGAAGTTGTCAGAACCAGACGTCCCAAATACAATTGATGCACATTGCACGGCCAACGAATCGTGTAGACACGAGAATAGTTACAAAATTTTTTAAAATTTTTGGAGCTGAGATGTACAGTAGGTCTACTGTAGGCTCTAGAGCTTTCAGATATGCGGCCACAAGACTATATAACAGCTCCCACTATATATCCGAAAGACTGAAGATATTAAGCCTTTCAAAAAGAAGCTGAAGACTTCATTGTCCTCTAAGTGCTCCAATAAGGTGGATCTGACCATTAACACGGAATGCGCTATGTGGTACTCTAAATGCATAAGGATGTATGCGACAAGCAGATCTTGTAGGTCCTGTAGTACGTCGTTGAGTTCTTATGTGCGATAGGATCAGGAAAACAACCCTTAACGTAAAGTAAAGTAAAGCAATTCCTTTATCATCGTTCCCATATTCTCTCTTCCATATTGCCGTACAACCTCTCTTTATTTTTCACTGAATTGTAAAACTGGCATTTCCCCACAAATGGCTTCCACAGTCCCAGCACCGTGCCAAAGGACCCGATTTACATCAAATCATAATCTGCTCGTCAAGGTTTTTGTTGAATTAAAATTGTCATGAAAGCCTTGTGTACACGTAACTTGAAAGAAAAAGAATATCTAAAATCTGCGAACATTCTTTCCATTTTTACCAAGACGGTTGATTTCCTAAGGCAGTTTGATCGCCTTATCGTTCCGAACAAAGATGGATTACGACATCTACCAATTTCCTGGAAAACTAACGGAGATCCAGAGATGTGATTCCAAATGCGGTACGCAACCAAACCAATTGTCTTTTCCATTTATGTTTAACGACGTTGATTGATTTAAAGTTTCCAGGCATCCTGACATCTAGGGTCATTGACGCCGAGCGACGATGAAATTGGCGAAAACTTTTATCCGGATTATAATGATCATAAATTAAACCAATTACCCATATTTTGACATCATAAAAGACCCTTCTTTTGGATTCTTAGATTAACAAATGATTGAGTCCATGATCAGGGAAGAGGCCATGCCTTTGTAACGCCACCTCAGAAACTTAGGGCCGGATTATTTTACACTTTATTTTTTATGCCATATTTTCGCGGTGGATATATTCTTTTTTTTCACAATTAATGCAATTTTCTTGCTAGATTTCCGTTATTGTCTTTACCAGTTAAAAGTTTGCCAACTATCTGGATTTTCTTTCAATGAGTTGTTACAATTAAGGTTAAACTTTTCTCTCTTCTGCACTCTTATGTTTGTATATATACACAACAACAAATGCAGTGGTGGGGTTTGGACATTTTTATCACCACGCTGGCCACTGTGGATTAGTGATGGTGCGATACTATTGTTTGATCGCTCACAACAAACCAGCCTAGTATGGGTAGCCCTGACTAGTACAGCTTTGCTGATCATGGCGATACACAAACCCTTTCACTTCGTTAAGGTATCCCTCATTTAGAAAGGGATTATATATATATGTGTTTATATTATATATATATATATATATATATATATATGTGTGTGTGTATATATATATATATATATATATATATATATATATATATATATATATATATATATATATATATATACATATACTGTATATGTGTGTGTGTATTCCCTTTGTTCATATTTATAGTTTTGTGTTGGCTCTTATTCATACCTCTCAACTCACTTATTTTTTTTTTCAATCAAACTTATCTCCATTATTGTCCTTCATACCTCACTATGTAACTATATTTGCAATATTCTTCACAGGTAATATCTCTCTTTATATATCATTCTCATTTATCTGTAAATTCTCTATTCAACATGTTTTTCTCTTAGGGCTTTGTCATACTACTTCCTCGTATGATAGATTAGTAACTTATGTTGCGTTATCTATTATCTAATTGTTTTCGGTTTAGTAGTGTTTTTCGTTAATCTAATACTTATTCAATGTCTAAATGAAATACATATTCTCTACTCTAATTTCTCCCGAAGTTTTCGTGTTTCATCACAAATATTACTTTATTCATATTTTTAATCTTTGAGGACTTTTATGTTTTATTTCAGTCATTATTAAGTAAGTTTTTAACTTTAAAGTCGATTTCTATTTTGTATTTTGCCAGATAATTATTTATATTTTCGAATTCTGTATTTATATTTTTATTGTATTGTGCCTTATTTCTTCAAGTCTCCCATCATCTCTCGTCGACTTCTTAACCTGTTCTATAAATATCGTGGCGATATTGTTAAAAGGAACAGTTGGCTGTTATGAATTGTTTTCTTTTCAATTTACATTGATTAATGTATATGAAACTTCTGCATAATAAATTAATCTTAATAAGCGTATTTCTCGGCCAATGCAATATAGGCCTACATCAGATGTTGATTGTATTAACTAATTTTAACTAACTTGATAATTTAATTCCTCGTGTATATTCTTCCCTTATGCATCAACAAGAAAAATAATTTGATTAATAACTCTCAATACAAACTGAGAAGTTAACGAACTCTGTGCGTCGAGTGTTCTATAATTAATTAGGAGCATAAGCAAGCTACTGTATTCGCTTGTAAATGTTTAACCCCAGGAATAGGAAAAATATAGTTTTCTTTTGTTTTTCTTTTATCCAATGACATTTTATTGGTATGCCGCATTTAACCGAAGCCTAACATATATTTGCAACAATAATTGCCTCCCTTCGTGAAATTTAACTAATTCTATTATTTATCTATACACTGTATCCCCTGAATTCAAATTCTTAGAAATAGCTCACAGTTGCAACGACTGGCAAAACTTCTGATACTTACCTGATTATATTTTGTAAGATCTAATAGTTTCTAAACTATTTTTCACCAATACTTTATACTGTTCATGATATATTCCTCCTGGTCTGATTTGCTTCAAACTATGATTCAGTCTTATTTTTCATTAAATACTTTAATTTTCAAATTCAGGCTTCATTTTTCATCGCGTTGGCTATTTATAGTTCTTCCTTATCAGGTTAGTTCATCGTTAGCCTTTTTATTTATCTATTTTTTAAATACAGTATACTTATGTATACCTTTAACTACTCCTTTGCCACTTACGATTTTACCTATATTTCCCCAAATTTGATCTTGGATAGTCGTCGTTCGTTTTCTAGTTATTTTCGTAGTTTCTATTATATCGGTAAAACTCTACATACCTTTCTAATTAACATGCTATATTATGGTTTGGAATTATATATAAACGAATTAGTTGTAGTTTATAAACTAGGATTTTAGTTGTTACAAAAAATAAAGATTAAATAAAGCCATTACTTGTGACTGCCTGCACAAATCCGAACGCGTGGAAACTCTTCTTTCCTCTGGCATCCAGTTTGATCAATGTAAACAAAGCGGACGACAAGTGAATCACTGTCAAATTTTTACGGATTAAAAACCTAGGATTTGAAAAATAATATCGCCGAGATAGTGTTCTTTATTTATACTTTCAGGAATAATGGGGGGAGTGGCTCTCATCCTGCTCTATTTTTTACCGTCTGTCCTTCCCCTTGATTTAACTGGAGGTAAGATTTATTGTTCCTGGCCTAAGCCTACCGTAGGCTAGTTGCTTTGCTAAAGCCAAACCAACTTTAGTAGACTGGCTTTACCTAACGTAGCTTAATTTGACTACTTTTGAAGAAATATTAGGCTAGATTAAGCTGTTGGCCATGCTACAGAAGGGCCTACCGTTCGGTACCGGCTGTCCAACAAAGGCATACAGGATGATGTAGCCTGTACGAATATTTTCTCAACCTAACCTAGTTATGATATTAACATACTGATTTTAAGTTCAACATTAGTAAGTTTTGGGGTTGATTTGATGTAACCATATATTCATACCATCCAGAGTTGCTTAGAAATATGATGTGTATGAATATAATGTGGTAAAATTGTAGATCAGTGCAATAAGTCGTTTGTAGAAAATAAGATTGATTTTTTACATATTTTTATGTTTTTGAGAATTTGTGGGTGTATGTATGATAGCAGCCACCTGTATGCATTATTATGTCTAACTTAGAATATGGCAGTGTAAGGGGTCGTAAGTAGGTAACGACACGGCTTGTAGGCTAGGTTAGGGGGGAAAGTTTAGGTTAGTTGATGTCCATTTCTAATGAACATGTGAGGAACTGGCCGCTGATATACAAAGGCTTCGAGAATTTTTTGGCGTGAATCCCGTTTGGACCATGGTGGATCGACTACCATAACTGAAAAGCTATGGCTTACTTATCATCAGTATCTTTTGAAGCTCCTTGAAATATACCGTGTACCAGTCGAATTGTATGATATTTAAAGGAAATGTTTTAAACTTCGTTGTTTCCGCCAGTCATCATAATGAAAAAAACAGTAACTTATCAAAACCGAATAATAGTATAGTAATGGAACACAGGTAAAACACTGGAGCCTTTGTTTGCTAAGACTTCCAGTTGCATAGAAAACAGGAATTTTCAATCCCGTTTTTTATGGTGTCATTTGCAGCAGTGTTCGAGCTACAAATGCATTCTTTCTTAATTGAGCTTAAGATTTATCAGATTTTGCTCTTGATTAAGCATTACCTCATTACTCGTATGTTCTTAAAAGAGGAACGTGTTTTGCTGTGCACAGTAGCCCCATTGGCTGGTAGTTTGATGTTATTTTATTTATCTAATTATACTCATAGTTCATTTTATACAGTACAAACTTGAGCAAAGGGGTGAATACACACTTAACAAAGGGCCGAGCTGTAGCTTTGCTCTCCAGCCTCTGTTTGTTCCGGCGCAAATACAAACCCTCCGCTATTTATAGGGGTGTACTTTTGGCGTAGTTGAAAGACGAGCTATGATAATTTTTAGTGAGGGATAGCTACCCCATCCGCTAGTTAGCTGGTGGGGGTGGGGTAGACAGGCTACCCCTCTCACTCACACCTCTCGGCCGAATAACCACTTTGCTTTATGGCAGGACTTCTCGGGGAACAGGGTGGCGGGCTAATTTGTATACTGTAAATAGTTTCAGGTTTGTATACTAGGAAAAATACAAATTCTTCCAAATTTTTTATTTTTTCCGGCACAAATACAAGCCATCCGCTATTTATAGGGGTGACTTACTCCTAGGAGGGAGGAAGTCCTCACCAACTGACCTTGGTCATGACCCAGGGTCCTCTCTAATTCGATCTGTGATTGATAGAAGGAACCCTACCCTTGCTAAAATCACGTGCCGATATGAGGTAATGCCCTGATAGTTGCCTGCAGAAGCTTGTGTGTGAGTGAAATAGGTGAAGCACATATGAAGAAGTTCTAGTAAGATATATGCATCAGGAATCCATTCTCACCGTATTTGTTTGAAACGACAAGTTCCAAGTGGCGAGTGAGGTATTAAGCACCAAGGATGACAAGTGTGCTGTGCCCCTCCCACCGTTGGTAAGTGCTGGAGTAGGTTCCAAGAAGAGCGTATATGATTAACTCCCTTGAATGCATGTCGTGGTAAGCGCGACCCATAGAAACTGTATGATGAAGGTCTGTATGCTGCTGCCGTTGAGAGCATATCGAAGTAGCACACACCTGTGTGCTACTGAGGACGAGTGATAGTGTTGATGAGGTCGCTCTTACTTTGGACAAAAGAGTCTAGCATGTGTCGTCTAGATGAGGAGACTCGCTAAGCGATTGTTGAAGCGATAGCGCTTGAGCTCTATTGTGAATGACGAGTAGAGAAGCAGAAGAATCTCGCTGGGAAGAGCAATGGGCTTGCTTGCAGTGAGGGTCATAGCCGGTAGTGCTCTACTCTCCTCGACAGGGAAGCTCTCCATTGAACAAAGTCGGTAATGACTATCCTAAGAGTCAAGGCCTCCGAGATTCGTCGCTGGTTGTTGGTTATTCTACCCGCAGACGGGAAGATTGTTGATCGTCATTACCTTGGGGCTATTCTTGGAGTAATCGTGTAGCAAGTGGGCGTGTGAAAAATGCCAAACTACGTTCACCACCCACTGCCTGCAAGGCGTGACACAGGAACCTCGATACGTTTTCTATCGGTCCTGTGATGGATGCGCAACAGCTTGGTTTAGGGCATTAGTTACTCGGGTTTTAGTCTGAGTGAATGAAAGGGAAAGTTTGGCTCGGTCCCTTTCATCATCCTCCCCTCTCTTGGGAAAATCAGCATCCTTGGTCCTCTACACAAGCTGACCTCAAACCTCTGCAGGTAAACCATTGCTCCCTTGTGTATCCTAGTATTGTCCCAATACTGTTGCGCCCCCATACCCTGGCAAGGTGGTATTGTGAATGTCTCGGTATCCTTGGTTATTCCCTGCAAGTCTCAGAATAACCTTTACCTTGATAGTCACATTGCTAGTTTCTCACCCCACACAACTTGCGTAGGCCGCAGACCATGCTTAGCATGTTTAGCGAGGTGTTAGGGTCTCCTTATTGTCACTTTAACCCTTTTACCCCCAGGCTCTTTGGAAATTTCCAACCCTTAACCCCCAAGGGGTTATTTTTTCCCCAGCACATTTTGCAGTATATATATATTTTTAAATTGCTCTAACAGCCTTAATTTTTGTCATAGAGAGGTCAGGTTGGTCTCATTCTCTTGGAAAATGCCTGAATTTTTTCAAAAAATTATAAAAAATATGAAAAAAAAAAATTTTGTAGCATTTTTTTGCAAGGACGTACCGGTACGTCCATGGGGGTAAAGGGATGAGTTTTGTGAAACGTACCAGTGCGTCCTTTGGGGGTAGAAGGGTTAATCTTTGCATAATAGTGAGTACCCCAGGTAAGGCCTAAAAAAAAGCCAGATTGGCAGGGACATCCACCCTCTTAATTGGTGAGTCACTCCTATTAAAGAGCGTTGGTTTGTATTCCAGTTACGGAACAAATGACAAATTCGGAGGTAACTTGTATTTTTCCTATTGATACAAACCTTAGCTATTTAAACATACTTGCCCACGAACCCTGTCCCCCTTGAAGTCCTACCTCCAAGCAAAGTGAGCTCAATCACAGGTATGTGAGTGGGAGGGGTAGTAAGCTACCCCCCGCTAACTAAAACTAAAATTACCCTCGCTAAATTTTAATGGCTCGTCCTTTCAGCTTCTCCGAAAGTAATACCCCTATTAAATAGCTCAGGTTTGTATCGTTAGGTAAAATACAAATTACCTCCAAATTTGCCATATTATTATTACAAGTTAAACTATAACCCTAGTTGGAAAAGCAAAATGCCATAAGCCCAAGGGCTCCAACAGGGAAAAATACTCTAGTGAGGAAAGAAACTAGGAAGAAGATAAACTACAAGAAAAGTAATAAACAATAAAGATAAACTATTCTAAGAACAGTATCAACATTGAATTAGATCTTTTATATATAAATTAAAAAAAAAACTTCAAATAAAACAAGATAGGAAAGCATGCCGGAGTATACCCTCAAGCAAGAGAACTCTGATACAGAGGCTATGGCACTACCCAAGACTAGAGAACAATTGTTTGATTTTGTAGTGTCTTTCTAGAAGAGCTGCTTACCATAGCTAAAGTCTCTCTTCTACCCTTACCAAGAGGAAAGTTGCCACTGAACAATTACATCAAGTAAAGATGAATTATTTGCCACTGAACAATTACATCGAGTGAAGATGAATTATTTGGTAATCTTAGTGGGGTCAGGTGTATGAAGACAGAGGAGAATGTGGAAAGAATAGGACAGACTATTCGGTGTAGGTGTAGGCAAAGACAAAAGGAGCCGTAACCAGAGAGAGGGATTCAATAAAGTACTGTCTGGCCAGTCAAAGGACCCAATAACTCTCTAGTGGTAGTATCTCAATGGGTGGCTGGTGCCCTGACCAACCTACTGACCTCCCTAGAGCCCCTAGTGACCAGTGGACGTTTACGCATCCGGTCTCTTCAGTGGCAGCTGAAATACAGTTGGGCTCGGCACAAGGTCCCCCCGAACTTTCAGGTTCGGGTGGACTCCTACCAAAAGATACCAATTTCCTCCGGGGTTAGTTCTTTCTTCCCCTCCAGAATTGATGCTCTTCACATATGCATCTAAAGAATGGTAGGGGGCTCACATTTTTAAACACAAGACTTACCCGGTAGTTATATATATAGCTTACGTCAATGGCAGAAAATTCGAAACTCGCGCCAACCGCCAGTTGGATAGCCAGGTGTACCACCCCTGCACCCTAGCGAGGTACCTGGGAACCATTCCAGTGACCCTCATATATTCCCTGCCGTCGCTAGCGGCGTCACGTGAATTCTACTCCGTCATTACTGATCGTTTTTTTTGGTGAAGTACAAATCTTTGGTTATTGACTCCTGCTTGTTTTTGATCTCGCTTTGGATATTTCTTGATTTTGTTTGGATTAGATGATTTTTGACCTTTGCTTGTCTGAATTCTCTTAATTTTTTCAAAATGGCCACCCCCCTATAACTTTTAGGTTATGTGTGACTAGTGAGTGTAAGACCCGTATGGCTAAAGCCTCTCTTGACCCCCATTCTCTCTGTGTTGCATGTAGGGGTAAAGATTGTGATGTTGGTGATCGCTGTAACGAATGTGTTTTGCTGTCAGAGCATGAATGGATTGATTTTGATAAATACAGGCGTAAACTTAAAAGGGATAGATTGAGGCGTAGTTCTTCTCGCCCTTCTAGAGATATTTCCTCCTCCCATGTCATTAATCCTATTCCTTCACCTGTAGTGGTAGATCCTGATCCCACTATTGCAATTGCTAATGAACCTTCACTAAAAGATATGTTAGTGGCGATTTAAGCTCTCGGCGCTAAAGTTGAATCTTTGGCTGCGGACAGGACACAGTTGATGTCCGATGTGCGTCTTTTGAAAGGTGAAGGTGCAAGTGCAGTGGAGGGTGCGCCTGCTCGTGTCTGTCGTCCTCCTAGTCCTAGACCTCTTCCAAGCTCCCCAACCCACGGGAGAAGGAATGTCGAAAGGCGAAAGGAGACGAGAGGCTGTATCAAACGAGCAGACGTCCCCTCGAACGTACCTGTGGGCGCCTCCCAGGACGTTCGCCCTCACCATCGGAAAGGTGAGGTTAAGTGTTTTTCGTCGTCTTCGGATGACCCCTTGCCTAAAAGAGGCTGGAAGCTCGCTTCCAGGCCTCTTAAGAGGTCCTATGATATGGCCTATCGACATCCTGCTAGTTCTAAACCTGGATGCAGTCACTGGGATTCTCCAGAGCCTTTTGAAAGCCCCCCGACCAAATGTCCTTTTAGAACACTGGACGTTTCCAAGGATCCTTCTGTGCATTCAGGACCAGGCTTTACCTCATTCCTAGCTCCCAAGCAGCCTTCAGACTGGATTTCGCCTTCTAGGCGCTCTGTTCCGTTTAGCTGTGAGGAGAATGTTATGACCTCATCGCCGTTTTCACAACGTTCAGATCCTAACTTTGTAATTCTTCAAGACATGCAAAGCAGGCTCTCATCCTTTATGCAATCATACCAGCGCAGCGACAAATCTCGTATCAGCGATCGTGATCGGAGCAACGAACCAGGACGTGTTTCCGAGCGGCCTCGTAATCGGGGATCGAAGCTTCCTGCTAGCCGATACGAACGGCCTTTAGGAAGCGATCGTGATCGTTCTCCTAAGTCCGCAGTCCACGGTTCTTTTATTGAACGCGATCGAGACTGTGCGCCTGTGCGTTCTTCTAAGAAAGACCTCGGACGTCCTGTTAAACAGGTTATTGAACGCCCTTCGACTCAGGCTCCTGAACTTCCTACTGAACAGGCTGCCGATCCTCCTCCGGTTCAGACTGCCGAACGTCCTTGCAAACAGGCTACCGAACGTCCTTGCAAACAGGCTACCGAACGTCCTTTTAAGCAGGCTGCCAAACGTCCTATCATTCAGGAAGTTTCTCTCTCCGCAAATTATTTTAGTGAGCGTCCTTCAGGTCGCGTTTCCGGGATGGTTACAGTTGAACGAGTCTCTGAACAACGAGCGGTTCGTAGTACCGATTGCTTGCCAGCAGTTGACGGCAAGCGTGTTTCTGAATATGATCCTGAACGTCCTATCCCTGGTCATATTTCGGATGTTAGTTTGGATTACGAGGAGGAGGCTTATCCTTTTCAAGACATCGATGCGGTTCTTGTACAGGAACTTCTCGTCTCCGATCGAGCTGATCGCGAGCGTTCGGTTGAGCCGCACGCGACTCTGCCGCCTGTTACTGTTCGCAATGAGCCTATTTCTATTGCGGTTGGCACTCAGGTTTTTTCTGATATTGATACCGCTCTTAACCCTACTGCTCCCGGAGGAACGTCGCTAGAGAAGGAAGTAGAAGCCCAGCTTTCTCCTTTGGAGTTTGATGACGTTTCAGAAGACGAGGACTCTGTTTCTTTCCATCATTCTGCTGATCTTAAAAAACTTATGAGAGTTTTTACGGAAGAGTTTTCGGACTTTTTTGTGCCTATAGCTCCGCGCTCTCCCTCGTCTGAGTTTACTCTAGGCAAAGCCTCTAAGAAAGCCCGTTTTACTAAGATGGTTCTGTCACGTTCGTCCAAGAGAGCTCTTAAATTAATGGGTGACTGGTTACAGTCTAAGAAGGCCTTACGAAAGACGTCTTTTTCCTTTCCTCCAGCTAGACTGGCTTCGAGGTCGAGCATCTGGTACGAGACGAGAAGTTCTCGGCTTGGGGATTCCTGCCTCTGCCCAGGGAGATTTCTCAAGCCTCGTAGACGCTCCTCGTCGGTCGGCCATGAGAAAGACCAAAATTTTTTGGTCCACTTTAGAAATGGACCACCTTCTCAAAGGAATTTTTCGGGCCTTTGAAGTTTTTAACTTCCTAGACTGGACGCTGGGGGCCTTGCGTAAAAAAGTTGAGACTTTTAAAGAGGGGTATACCTCTGCCCTGGTCCATTTGATGTCGTGCATGGACAAGGCCTTGAGGGATGGCTCTAATGAACTTGTAGCTCTTTTTTCCGCAGGCATCCTTAAGAAAAGAGATCAACTTTGCTCTTTTCTTTCGCCGGGGGTGACTCCCTTCCAGAAGTCTGAACTCTTATATGCTCCTCTTTCTCCATTACTGTTTCCGCAAGAACTTATCAGGGAGATCTCTGCAGCTTTAGCTCAGAAGGCCACTCAGGATCTTGTCTCCAAGACCGCTAGAAAGGCTTTGCCTTCCTCTTTTATCAGCCGCAAGTCTAAGGAAGATACTTTTCCCAAGTTTTCCCAGCCCTTTCGAGGAAGATCTTCTAGTAGGGGTAGCTCCAGACCTGATGCTAGAAGGAGTAAGAGAAGAGGTTTCAGGGCAGGGCGAAGCAGAGTCTGACTGCTTTCGCCTTCAGGCAGTGGGTGCCAGACTACTCAAATTCTGGCAAGCGTGGGAGAAGAGAGGGGCAGACCAATGGTCTATTCAGATCTTGAGGGAGGGTTACAAGATCCCCTTTCTAGGGAGCCCTCCCCTGGTCTCAGTGCCCGTGGATCTCTCTCCCAGATACAGGGAGGAGGCAAAGAGACAAGCTCTTTCGAACCAAGTGTCTCTTATGTTAGAAAAGGGGACCATAGAGAAGGTTCAGGATATCCTTTCACCTGGTTTCTACAATCGCCTATTCCTGGTACCCAAGAACTCGGGGGGATAGCGTCCAGTTCTGGACGTGAGTGCGCTGAACAGGTTCATCATCAAAACGAAGTTCACCATGGAGACTTCGAAGTCAGTGCTAGCAGCAGTAAGGAGGGACGACTGGATGGTCTCATTAGACCTTCTGGACCCCTACTTCCACATCCCCATCCATCCGAGCTTCAGACCCTACCTCAGGTTCGTTTTCATGGGAGACGTCTTCCAATTCAGAGCCCTATGCTTCGGTCTTTGCACAGCGCCTCAGATCTTTACGAAGCTCATGCTGAATGTAGCAAAGATCTTACATTCAAGGGGCATAAGAGCCTCCCTGTATCTCGACGACTGGCTTCTCAGAGCGCACTCTTACGATCACTGCCTGAAGGATCTTCAGACAACCTTGGACCTTGCGGAAGAACTGGGTCTCCTTGTAAACAAGGAAAAGTCTCTCTTGGTTCCACCTCAAGAGATTTTATATTTGGGGATGACGATACGGAGTAAGATTTTTCGGGCTGTTCCGTCTCCTTTAAGGATAGAGCAAGCCAAGTTGAAACTAAGATCGTTTCAAAGCAAGAAAGTTTGCTCAGCAAGGAAATGGATGAGTCTGATAGGAACCCTCTCCTCCTTGGAGCAGTTCGTCCCACTAGGAAGGCTGAATCTTCGTCCTCTCCAGTTCCATCTCAACAGCCATTGGGACAAGGAGAGGGACTTAGAATCGATGTCCATTCCTATCACGAACCCCATCAAAGTCTGCCTTCGGTGGTGGGAGGAACCAGACAAGTTCCAGGAGGGTCTCGACTTGTCAATGAAAAGCCCAGATCTTGTGTTATGCTCCGACGCCTCGTACACAGGATGGGGAGCAACCCTAGACAAGTTAGAAGTCTCGGGTCTTTGGACAGAACCCCAGAAATCCTTGCATATCAACCACAAGGAGTTATTGGCAGTTCTTTTAGCCCTCAAAAGTTTCGAGGCTTTAGTCACCAACAAAGTAGTTCAGGTCAATGCGGACAACACGACAGCATTGGCATACATCTCAAAGCAAGGGGAAACACACTCGATATCTCTGTACGAGACGTCAAAGAATCTTCTGATGTGGGCAGGAGAGAGAAACGTTATACTTCTCATGCGATTCATTCAAGGGGAGAAAAACGTTATGGCAGACAGTCTCAGCAGACGGAATCAGATCCTTCCAACAGAGTGGACCCTCAACCTTCAGGTGTGCAAGAGCCTGTGGCGTCTTTGGGGTTGCCCTTGCATAGACCTCTTCGCAACCTCGAAGACGAAGAGGCTAGAGGCGTATTGCTCCCCTGTTCCGGATCCAGAAGCAGTCCACATAGACGCTTTTCTATTGGACTGGTCCAATCTAGATCTCTACGCATTCCCACCTTACAAGATCCTGTACAGAGTAATACAGAAATTGTGACATCCAAAGGAACCAGGATGACCCTAGTGGCTCCTTATTGGCCGTCAAGAGAATGGTTCACAGAGGTACTGGAATGGGTGATAGACACCCCAAGAATTCTTCCTCTAAGAGCAGATCTTCTCAGACAACCCCACTTGGAAAGATTGCATCAAAATCTCCACGCTCTTCAGCTGACTGCCTTCAGACTATCGAGAGACTCGCTAGATCTAGAGGCTTTTCGAAGGAGGCAGCTCAGGCTATTGCGAGGGCAAGAAGGACTTCAACCATCAAGGTCTATCAATCTAAGTGGAAGGATTTCAGAGAGTGGTGTAGAGTCAACTCTCTTTCCTAATCCAGTACCTCTGTAGCTCAAATTGCGGATTTCCTGCTTTATCTTCGAAGGAAGTGCAGTTTCTCCTCCTCTACTATCAAAGGCTATAGGAGTATGTTAGCTACTGTGTTTAGGCATAGAAACCTTGACCTCTCTGGCAATAAGGATCTGCAAGAGCTTCTCAAGTCTTTCGAGACTTCAAAACGACAGAACCAAGATTCTCCAGCCTGGAATCTGGATATTGTTTTGAAGTATCTCATGAGCGACAGGTTTGAGCCACTGGGTTCAACTGCCTTGAAAGACCTCACTATGAAGACTTTATTTTTGGTCAGTCTTGCGACAGCCAAAAGAGCGAGCGAGATTTATGCGTTTAGCAAAAACGTTGGATTTCGTAATGGTAAAGCTGTCTGTTCCTTGCAGTTAGGCTTTTTGCCAAAAACGAACGCCCTTCTCAACCTTGGCCCAAAGCATTCGAGATTCCAAATCTTACGGATCTGGTTGGAGATGAGGTAGAAAGAGTCTTGTGCCCAGTTAGAGCTCTAAGATGCTACTTGGAGAGAACAAAAGACTTACGAGGCAAGTCTGAATCTTTGTGGTGTTCAGTCAAGAAGCCCTCTTTACAGATGCTAAAAAAATGCCTTGTCTTATTTTGTCAGGCTTTTAATTAAGGAAGCTCATTTTCATTGTAATGAATCAGACCTTGGATTTTTAAAGGTCAAGTCTCACGAGGTCAGAGCGGTGGCAACGTCGGCAGCATTCAGGCAGAACAGATCTCTACAAAGCATAATGGACACGACCTTCTGGAGGAGCAAATCCGTGTTCGCGTCGTATTATTTTAAAGGTGTTCAGACTTGTTATGAGGACTGTTTCACTCTGGGTCCATTCGTAGCAGCGAGTACAATAGTGGGTGAAGGATCCACCACTATGTTCCCATAATCCCAATAACCTTTTCTTCTCTTAGTACTTTTAATTGTTTTTATGGTTGTTTGTGGAGATTGTGTCAGTCTTCCACAATCATTGATTTTGTCAGGTGGTCATGTTTGTGGCTTGAGAGCACCCGGAATTGGTTATTGGAGGAGGTTCTGTCATGATGAGGTTTTGACACCGGTTTGACAGTCCCTTCGAGATCTTCAGCCCCCTGGGAGGATCGCTGGATCTCATAAGGCTAGCAGACATAATGAGGCAGAGTACAGTGGAACCTCTACATACGAATTTAATCCGTTCCAGAACTAACTTCGGATGTAGAAAATGTTCGGATGTCGAAACGAATTTTCCCATAAGAATACATGGTAATTCATTTAATTCGTTCCTCAGCCTAAAAACCCATAATAAATCCTTAATAAATGGCTACATATAATTACACATAACAATAACATAACTGCATAATATGAAAGAAGCATGTAAAAAAGATAATTATAAAGAAATAATGAATAAAAAATGTGTTTTATTGCCACTTTACCTTAGAGACAGGCCAACGCAGGTGTAGGATTTGCTACCCAGGAGGAGACGGACGATCGGCGAGAAGGTAGACATGGTGTTAACATGTTCTTTAAATAAATACTCTCTCTCTCTCTCTCTCTCTCTCTCTCTCTCTCTCTCTCTCTCTCTCTCTCTCTCTCTCTCTCTCTCTCTCTCTCTCTCTCTCTCTCTCTCTCTCTCTGTTCTTCTTCACTGTTAGTGTTAGAGACGTCTATTAATTTTTTTTCTGAGAGAGAGAGAGAGAGATTAAACGAAAATGAGATTAAACAAAAATGTGTTGTGTACATATGATTTTTAACAGCGTTAACGAGTTGAAAGACAGTTAAATGTAACTAAAAAAACAATATCAGCGAATCTGAATTCCTTTATTAACTAAAAAAAATATTGATACAAACACACTCGTGTGCGTATGCGCAAACACACACACACACACGCACGAGGAGACACGATCGGTGAGGAGGTAGAGATGGTGACTGCGATAACATACTGTAACTTACACTACGGAAATTTTAATCTAACTAAGCTTATTTATTTTTTTATTTTATTTTTATATTTCATATTTTTTACATTTTTTTCTTTTGATTTTTTATTTTCATCACTTTCAGTGACGAGTTACGGTATGTTATCGCAGTCACCATCTCTACCTCCTCCCTAACCGTCTCTCTTACTGCGTAGCAAAATTCTTGCACCTGTGTGTGTATGTTTGTGCATACGCACACGAGTGTGTTTGTATCAATATTCGTTTTAGTTAATAAAGGAATTCAGATTAGCTGTTATTACTTTCTTAGTTTCATTTCATTGTTTTTCAACTCGTTGACGCAGTTAAAAATCATATGTACTCTAAACACATTTTTGTTTAATATCTCTCTCTCTCTCTCTCTCTCTCTCTCTCTCTCTCTCTCTCTCTCTCTCTCTCTCTCTCTCTCTCTCGGAAAAAGAAATAGACGTAGACGTATCTAACACTACAACAGCAAAGAAGAACGAGAGAGAGAGAGAGATTTTATTTAAAGAACATGTTAATGCTATGTTTAGAGAGAAACAGAAAAAGAGAGAAGTCTTATTTAAAAGAGCTTGTTAATGCTATCTTTGTTTTCTTTGCTTCACTTTTTTCTTTCTTTCTGTTCATCACGCTGGCCCTTCTCACAAATGATCGTTGCCAACAATCTCTTTGTCCTTTATCCCTATCAATAAAAGGCGCTCTATCTCTTCCAGGGTATTGCTATGATGTCTTGTAATAATGGTGATCCCCTTCGATGGTTATTTGCTTTAATGGCTGCCTTCAGCTTGATGATCCTCGAGATCATAGGCCTATTCCGGCCATATTGTTTAGCCATACAGTATCACTCACATGTACACTGCTCTCATGTTTTTCTATAATTTCTTGCTTCAATTCTATTGAAAGAATTGCCTTCTTCCTGTACTGAAACTTAGCTTCTTAGGGACCATGATTATAGGTAAAATCAAAAAGGAAATGTGAGAAAAGGAAGAAAATAAGCACTGTTGATAACAGACCAAACAGAGGACAACCACATGATACACACAAGAACAGAGAACTGAGCACTCGACGCTCAATGGCGTAATGTTTACTTCGTGTGTCGAAATAAAATTCGGGTGTAGAGTAAAAAATTTGCTCGAATTTTACTTCGGATGTTGGAAAATTCGGATGTAGATACGTTCGGATGTAGAGGTTCCACTGTATCATTGAAGTCAGCTTCCTTATCAGGTACGAACCCTTAAGTTTTGTTTTAATTAACTCTTAAGTAGAATTTCAGATATGCTAGCTGTCTCTAACCCTCCACCAAAGGTGTTAATCAGCTATATATATAACTACCGGGTAAGTCTTGTGTTTAAAAATGATATTTTCATTAATAAAATAAATTTTTGAACATACTTACCCGGTAGTTATATATAATTTTAGTCCCACCCTCCTCCCCTCTAGAGACTAGAGGCATGGAATATATGAGGGTCACTGGAATGGTTCCCAGGTACCTCGCTAGGCTGCAGGGGTGGTACACCTGGCTATCCAACTGGCGGTTGACGCAAGTTTCAAATTTTCTGCCGTTGACGTCGGGGACGTAAGCTATATATATAACTACCGGGTAAGTATGTTCAAAAATTTATTTTATTAATGAAAATATCATGTTGCAGCCCACGGCCTACAGACTATGGTCCAAGTGACTTTGCCACATAAACTTCTTGGAAATGAGGGCAGTCTTCCTGGCCCTCCAGCAGTTCCAACAGCTCTTTTCAAGACACTCCGTAGTGTTGATGAGCGACACCACCACGGTAGTGGCATATACTGTATATGTAAGCAAGGAGGCACTAATGTGGCACCATGCGGAATGGATCCCAGACCTTCTACATCTGCTCACAGAGGTGCCGAGGGAGCTCCCTCCACAACACGATCTACTTGGACAACCACACGTAAGGATTTACCACTGAGCCATGGAATATCTACAACTTCGCACCTGGAGGTTGTCCAGTGTCTCCTCTCGAAGAAAGGCTTGGGTAAAGGATTTTCGGGTACCTCGGGAATCATCTTCCGCCGTCTAGCAGGCAAAAGTAGGCAGTCTTTTGTGGTTGGTGTAATGGAAGGGATATCGCTCCTCTCAATGCTATTATCCTAGTGATGGCAGAGTTTCTGTTATACCTGCGGAAGGAAAATTTCCTTCCAATCTCAGTGTTGAAAGGCTACCGCTCATCCTTGAGCCTCGCCTTTAGACTAAAAGGAGTTAATATTCCCTCCTCGTTGGAATGGTTTTCCTCATACGGAGTTTCTAACGTACCTGTCCTTTGTCGGAAATTAGACGTCCTCCCTGGAACGAAGTTCGTATACTATGATCCTCGAAAGGAGCCCCTTATGAACCACTTGTCAGACATTAGATCTTTACCTGAAATTTAAGACTGTTATCCTGCTTGCTCTGGCTTCAATTAAGAGAGTTTGTGAATTACACTGCCTTTCCTACGCCATCTCCTATTCAAAGGAACGGGGACAAGTAATGGTTGGCTTTGTCCTCTTGTTTGTTGCAAAGACTCAAAATCCGGCTGTAGCAGATCCTAGATTCGGGCCCTTCCTTAATGTAACCGATGACCCAGATCAACTGCTACTATGCCCAGCAAGGGCGTTGATGGGCTACCTCAAACTGATTAGAGATCACCCCTGAGCTAACAGAATGTAAGTTAGCACCGTTAATGTTAAGAGGAGAGTCTCAAAGAATATGATCTCTGCGTGGATCTGCAAGTTGATAGTTCAAGCCTTGAATACTGACTCCCCCGCAAGGGCGAAAACCAAGATCTCATGATGTTAGGGGCATGACCATGTCCCTAGCATTAAAGAAAAACTACTATGTGGCGCAGGTTGTGGAAGCGTCGGACGACCTTCACCTCCCATTACCTGTAAGTGTAGAAGCATCAGACGACCTTCACTGCCCATTACCTGTAATATGTAACCCACAGGAACATGGAGACTTTCTCCATCAGTCCTGTGGTGGCTGCACAACAAGTGGACTAAACCCCTCAAGCTCCTTGTTTGGACAAGTAGCAGACGGTTGAGGGATTTAGTCTGGGATGAATAAGAGTGACTGGCATCTTTTTTCCACATTCCCCTCTCATGTGGTACAACACTTACTAGCTGCAAGCTGGCCTCCTCTATGTGCAGGTAAGAACCTCTTCCTTGTGTAACTATGCATAAGTGCATGTTTGTTCCAACACGAAGTACTTACCTCGAACTACTTTCTTAGAAGTATCTGGGATCTCCTCCCATCCGACCAGAATTTTGTGGTTTACCCTACTCCCGATTTCTATGCGGGGCATCTCTGGCGGAGTGATACGCGCCCAGAGGTGACCCGGGGTCAGAGAGCATGCTTGCTCAGATCTCGTTCTCCAGAAAGTTTTTGGTCGCGTCGGCGTTAACACCCCGACGCTCTCTCTTAACCCAGTGCGACCCTTTGTGTCTCACGAATCCCCACGTGGTCCCTTTGTGTGCTTCTCTATCCTTTCCCTCTGTGTTCCTGTGTCTCGCAGTGTATTACTAGTGCATTATGGAGCATCCCCGTCGTTGCCATGGGCCTGTGGCCGGCAAATCGTGTGGCGCTTTCCTCTCTAAGCCCGAAGTTGACCCGCACTCCTTGTGTTCGTCGCATAGGGGCAGTGTGTGTGTTCCCCTACAGCCACGTGTCCGGAGTGCGAGTCCTGGAATGAAGTGCAGTGGGTGCGATACGGCACTAAGAAGAAGAAGGCCTCTCGATGGTCCCCTAGGAAGTCCAGCGTCTCTTCGCCCCTCGCTTCGCCCGGCATCCCGTCGGACAGAGTCTCTCTGCCGTCTTTCCCTACCCAGGGTAGGGGTCAAGGTAAGTCTGTTGCCGGGAAGCGGCCTGTGGCCCTTCCCCAGGAGTCTGATTTACCTGACAGTGGGATTGTGTCTTCGGTCCAGGCAAGTGGGGGGCCTGAGGGGGGGCGGGTGTGTATCCGGGGGATGGAGCCCTGGTGAAAGCAGGTCCCGTCTCGCCGGACGATCTGATGTGGGGTAAAACGGCAGCAGTCTCTTCTCCCGCCTCTTGGGCAGGTTTCTCAGGTGCGTCAGCAGCCGAAGGTGCCGTCGAGAAGGACGACTCGCCGCCATCAGACACCCTTGTGTGGGCGCCTCCGAAGACGCCCTTCAGATCGCCCTCTGGGGATTGAAGAGGAGTTTGAGACCTTGTTCCCCAGCGAGGAGCTCTCCCGCTCCCCTCCAACGCCTTCAGCTACGTTCCCGGCGGACTTCATGGAGCCTTCGTCGCTGGCCGAACCCCATGCAGAACCACCAGCAACGCGGCAAGATTCAGGCCCTCCGAGGTCCTACAGGTCTTCGGGCTCCTCAGTCGAGGCCTACTCCTACTTGTAGGAAGACGGAGCCCCGAGAGACCATAGGAGACGGCGAGATAGGTCTCGCAGGAGACGATCTCGATTGCGCTGCCATTCAAGATCTCGCCACATGAGTAGACGTTCCAGATCCCCCAGGAGGAAGTTCAGGAGAAGTCTTTCGCCAGAGGAGGAATGGGTGCGAGTCTCCATTTCCCGTAGCCAACTCCTGGGGGTTGCGGCAGTCGCGGGAACCTCGGGATGGCGTCCCAGGCCCCGCTCACCAGTAGGTTTTGTCGACGAAAGGAAGTATGACCAACGGAGGGACTCTTCTCATCAGGCACCAAGAGACAGGCATAAGTCCGCGAAGGTTCCTACTCCACCCACCCAGCGGGGAGAGTCGCCCCTTCGGTCTGGCACCTGGACAAGTCACATTGCTTGGTTATCACACAATCACACGAATTACCTAGACCGCAATCGCGTGCCTATGCATGAAAGATTAGCGAGGTGTTAGGGTGATTCTTCTGTAAGTTCATGCAAAGCATGGAGGAAACACCCCCGGTGAAAAACCAATCCGTTGGTGAGGACTTACACTCGCCTAAAGACGAGTCTTTCCCTGTAAAGAGCGAAGTAATTTGTATTTTTCCTAACGATACAAACCTTGAGCTCTATATACAGATTTGTCCTGCCATCGCCTATCCCCCTGTAAGTCCTACCTGCAATCAAAAGTGGCAATATAGCTCAGGTGTGTGTGAGCGGGGTAGCCTGTTACTACTCCTACTCCCACTAACTATCGGTGAGTAGTTATACCTCGCTAAAAGATTAATGGCTAGTTTTCAGCTTCACCGAAAGTATATTCCCTATAAAGAGCTCAAGGTTTGTATCGTTCATAAAAGTAAAAATTACTTCCAGATTGGTCATTTTAACAGCTGAAAACAGTTTTTCTGAAAGCACACTCATATTAAAGTGCTCAGATTTGTATTGCTAGAAAAAATCCAAATTACTTTTGAAAATTTTGATTTTTGTACTATAACTTGTCATGATACTAATAGAATATTTTTTGGGGGGTTTGTATTTGGTTATCCTTAATTGATAACAAGTATACTATATAGATAAGTGCAATCCAATGAAACTGACATATATCTAATTTTTCAATATTAAACTTACCCGATAATCATGTAGCTGTCAACTCCGTTGCCCGACAGAATTCTACGGAAGGGATACGCCAGCGATCGCTATACAAGAGGGGGGTGTACTCACAAGCGCCACCTGTGGCCAGGTACTGCAGTACTTCTTGTTGACACCACTTCAATTTTTCCTCTGTCGTGCTTCCGGCAAGACGTTCATGGATACGCTTATAATTTTGGAGTCTTGTTCACGGTTTTTGGTGAAGTATTGCTCTAAGATTTCAGCTTTCGCTATTCAGGAAGTTTTATTATTAGCTTAGCTAACTTTTGGAATTAATTTGATTAATTATGGTGACGAAGAGAGTATGAACTCTCTTTCACCTTTAAATGGCCGACCCTTCCCTTAGACGGAAGTGTTGGTGTCTAAGAGAGTATAGACTCTCTTTCTTAATTTTGCTTAACAAAAGTTATAGATTTATTTTATATCTCTCCGCCTTTTATAGGCCTCTTCGATTAACTTCCTTTTATTATAAACTTATTTAAATTAATTTTTATATTTGTTTATATTCGACCTTTCCTAATAGTAGGCGGTCTTTTCTTGGTACCGAAGTTAATTAACATTGAGCCCGTCATTTCGGTTTTACCTGTTAACATATTATGCTATTTTAATGTTTTTGAAAGAATTTCTTTGATAGTCTCGTACTGTTTTCAAAGTTGAACTAACGTTTTGTTTTGTCTCTGCAGTTGTTGACGTTCAGAACGTTCAACTTGCGCTCTATCGTTACGATAGAGAGAGAATTTTCACGGTGTCACGTTGCAGTAAGAGTAACCGTGTCTAGCGTTTTGTTCATTCTTTCTTAACTTAATGGTTTTAATTCTAATAAAGGAACTTTTCATTTTGGGAAATATTTTCCTTTAACAATAATATGTTTTAACGATATATATGATTGGGCTCTTCTCTCAGGTTCTAAGTCAAGAGAGAGAGAGAGAGAGAGAGATAGAGACGGAGGGAGAAAGAGGAGGATAAACGTTTCGTTCAAGCGAGTAACGTTGTTATCGTTTTTGCTCTTCTCCCTAGTCTCTTTAGGGGAAGAAGGTAAACGTTTCTAGAGTTTTTTCTTGTTCTCAAGCTTTATGCGGTGAGAGATTTTAAACGTAGTTTATTTGATCTAGTGTTTAGTCTCTTTCCAGCCACTGAATTATTTATCTTTCATTAGTTTTTTCTGTTACATTGTAATTCTGTTTTCGCAATTACTAACTTTTGAGAAAGGATAGAATTGCGTGTTTCAGGTACAAACCACTTAAAGTTTCGAGTTCAGTGAAATAAGTGCAAACAGAAAATCCAAAGTGATAAGTGATTAGCGCAAAGTGTGTCAGTGTTGTGCGTGAGGGTACTTCTGTGCGTGCCAGTCGTCCTCCCAGTCCGGGACCTCTTGCAAGCTCCCAAGCCCAGGGGAGAAGCAATGTCGAAGGGCAAAAGGGTTCGGCAAGCCTTGATCGGCGCACAGAAGTATCCTCGGTGGTTGCGGGCGTGTCTTACAGAGACCGTCACTCCCACCCGCAGACGATTGAGCCCTTATTTTGCTCGTCTGCAGAAGAAATTTCGGGGAGAAAACGCTGGTCTCAGGTCTCAAGACCTCTTAAACGTAAAGTCCAGACCTATGCCAGACGTACGAAGTTAGAGTTCAACAACCCAGATGCAGTCATTGGGTTAGCTCTGACTCTCCTCAGTCATCAGGTGACTGCACACCTCCTAAGAGAGGTAAGGCGATGCCTCAACAGACCTCATCTTCTATTAAGGCTTTGCCTCAACAGACCTTATCGTCTGTTGATCCCAAGACGACTTTGCTGCAGTCCATGCAGTCGCAGCTTGCGGTCTTAATGCGTGAGTTTCAGGCTGAGAAGGTTACACCTCCTCCTGCGAACGCTCCGCCTCTCCGCAGTCCAGTCTGTCAGGCGTACGAAGTTGAGGTTCCTCAGGCTACCTTACCGCGTTCTGAGTTGCCAGTTACCAGCGGTGTGCAGCAACCTCCGCCTCCTCCTGCGAGAGCTCCGCCTCACCGCAGTCCAGTCTGCCAGGCGTACGAAGTTGAGGTTCCTCAGGCTACCTTACCGCGTTCTGAGTTGCCAGTTACCAGCGTTGTGCAGCAACCTTAACCTTCCTTAAGGCAACCTCAGCAATGGGAGCAGGAGTCTTATGCCTTACTTCCTCCGCTTCCGCTTGCAGTTCCACCAGCGAGGCAACAATCTCTTGAGGTACGACAACCTCTTCCATCAATGAGGCAGCCACCTCAGCACTCGCTGCAGCGACCTAAACCCTCCTCAAGGCAAGAGTCTCAACTCCTTAGGCTAGCACCTCAGGAACCTCAACTCGCGAGACAAGAACTGCGTTCTGCGCAGCCGCTACCTCAACTCTCGCAGCTCACACCTCAGGAACCTTAACTCGTTCCTCAGGAACCTGCTACTGCGCATCCGCAATCCTTACAGCAAGCGCAACTCTTGAGGCAGCAACCTCATGCTATGAGTCAGCCACCTCAACGCATGCATCTGCCTTTTTTTCCTCAACTTGAGCTTCTTCCCATTCAACTTGGGAATAACAAATGACAATAATAACACCTCATTACTTTCATAACTTGCATTTGTAATCATATACATGTATGCCTACACAAACATTATGATAATGGAGGTTATTTGTATTACTTATATAAAAATATATATGTATTCCTTGCAATATATTTTTAACAAATCGCAAAATATGGCAAAAAATATCTTCTAAACAAATGAATCATGAGTTATGAATGTAAGGTAATATTATGTTGATATTACTCCCCATGCAAGCATGCATGAAGTAATGCAGTGTTGCCAACAGGGCGAGTTTCCCTTTCCTGAGGTGAAGTAGATTATAGTACATTTAGTGTAGCTTAATTCTACGATTATCATGCCGGCTATCAAATTCATCAACAAAACAGTCTAACGGCACGTGCACTTTCAATGGACGGTAATGCGATATTACTCACTCTAGCACTGGTCATGGAATTTCTGAGAAATGTTACACGCCATGCAACACGCTCTGCTTACCTTACAGCATGCTCTACATACAGCATGCTCTGCATACAGCATGCTCTGCATACAGCATGCTCTGCATACAACATGCTCTGCATACCTTACCGCATGCTTCTCAGTCACACATCTTTGGTTGTTGCCACCTCACTAGACTGTCAAGCAGTTTCATAACGTTGCCTTCTAGTCTGCTGCTTTTGCACCAGTGAAACCCTCACTGAGAGAACTTAGCTTTTCTCGGATATGGTCCCTGTAGATGAGAAAGTGCTTTTCTCCCTCCTTCTGATATTCCCTTGAGGACTCTGTCATTTGGAGAGGAGCCTTTAGCTGCGTAGCCTCCTATGGACTTTTATTTAAGCATAACATGCTCCCAGGGAAGGTAATGGTTCCACTTCAGTCGCTAACCCCGTCTGTTACCACACCTGCTCCCATAGACCTTGAGCTGTGTTGCAAGACATGCAGTCCAAGCTTAGTCCTTGTTAGAGGATTTTTTTGTTTACGGAGTCAGTGTGTCACTGGGAAGACGTTCAACAACCAGCAGAAGTGACTTGTTGTGACGCAGTGCGGCAACCTCAGCAACCCGATAAGGAGTTGTCTGTACGACCCAGACAGTCTAGACAGCTTCGGGTTGTCACTGTACTTCCTCGCTTCCCCATGGTTGACAGTTCACAGACTGTGCAGCAGTACCATGATCTTGTGTCCGGCTCCGTCAGACGACTGGCTTTTAAGAGCTCCCACAAGTCGTCGCTGTCTGGAGATTCTCAGATGGACTATGGATCTGACCAAGGAACTGGGCCTCCTGGTCAATTTTGAGGAGTCTCAGCTCGTCCCATCCCAGACCATTGTCTCCCTGGGTATGGATCTTCAGAGTCGAGCTTTTCGGGCTTTTCCGTCGGCCCCAAGGATCTTCCAAGCCCTAGAATGCATCCAGAGCATGCTGAGAAGGAACCGATGCTCAGTCAGGTAGTGGATGAGTCTAACAGGGACACTTTCATCGCTGGCCCTGTTCATCGTGTTAGGGAGACTCCACCTCCCCCCCTTCAGTATCATCTAGCTGCTCACTGGATAAAGGACATGACGCTAGAGACGGTCTCAGTTCCTGTTTCCGAAGAGAGGAGGTCTTCTCTCGCATGGTGTAAGAACAGCTTTCTTCTCAAGGAAGTCTATCTTTGGCTGTTCAGAAACCCGACCGCCTTCTCCTCTCGGACGCATCAGACACGGGCTGGGGTGCGACTTTGGACGGACAGGAATGCTCGGGAACATGGAATCAGGAACAAAGGACACTTCACATCAATTGCAAGGAGTTGTTGGCGGTTCTTCTGGCCTTGATAAACTTCAAGTCCCTCCAGCTTAACAAAGTGGTGGAGGTGGACTCTGACAACACCACAGCCCTGGCTTACATCTTCAAGCAGGGAGGGACTCTTTCGTGAAGTTGTTCTAGATCGCAAGGGACCTCCTCATCTGGTCTAAAGATCGAAAGCTCACGCTGGTAACGAGGTTCATTCAGGGCGGTATGAATGTCATGGCAGATCACCTCAGCCGGAAGGGTCAGGTCATCCCCACAGAGTGGACCCTTCACAAGAATGTTTGCAGCAGACTTTGGGCCCTGTGGGGTCAGCCAACCATAGATCTGTTCGCTACCTCGATAACCTAGAGACTCCTGTTGTATTGTTCTCCGATTCCAGACCCAGCAGCAGTTCACGTGGATGCTTTTCTGCTGGATTGGTTCCATCTCGACCTGTATGCATTCCCGCCGTTCAAGATTGTCAACAGGGTACTTCAGAAGTTCTCCTCTCGCAAAGGGACACGGCTGACGTTGGTTGGCTCCGCTCTGGCCCGCGAGAGAATGGTTCTTAGAGGTACTGCAATGGCTGGTCGACATTCCCAGGACTCTTCCTCTAGGAGTGAACCTTCTACGTCTACCTCACGTAAAGAAGGTACACCCAAACCTCCACGCTCTTCGTCTGACTGCCTTCAGACTTTCGAAAGACTCTCAAGAGCTAGGGGCTTTTCGAAGGAGGCAGCCAGAGCGATTGCCAAAGCAAGGAGAACATCCACTCTAGAATCTATCAGTCTCAAGGGGAAGTCTTCCGTAGCTGGTACAAGACCAATGCAGTTTCCTCAACCAGTACCACTGTAACTCAGATTGCTGACTTCCTGTTATATCTAAGGAAAGTAAGATCCCTTTCAGCTCCTACGATCAAGGGTTACAGAAGTATGTTGGCAGCGGTTTTCCGCCACAGAGGCTTGGATCTTTCCACCAACAAAGATCTACAGGACCTTCCTAGGTCTTTTGAGACCTCAAAGGAACGTCGGTTGTCCACTCCAGGCTGGAATCTAGACGTGGTCCTAAGGTTCCTTATGTCATCAAGATTTGAACCTCTCCAATCAGCCTCTTTTTAGGACCTCACATTAAAAACTCTTTTCCTCGTGTGCTTGACAACAGCTAAAAGAGTAAGTGAGATCCACACCTTCAGCAGGATCATTGTTTTCACATCTGAAACGGCTACATGTTCCTTGCAGCTCGGTTTTTGCTAAACGAGCTTCCTTCACGTCCTTGGCCTAAGTCGTTCGAGATCCCAAGCCTGTCCAACTTGGTGGGGAATGAACTGGAGAGAGTACTTTGCCCAGTTAGAGCTCTTAGGTACTATCTAAAAAGGTCTTAACCTTTACGAGGACAATCAGAAGCCTTATGGGGTGCTATCAAGAAACCTTCTTTTCCAAGTTCTAAGAACTCAGTTTCTTACTATTCAGGCTTCTGATTAGAGAAGCACATTCTCATCTGAAGGAAGAAGACCTTGCTTTGCTGAAGGTAAGGACACATGAAGTGAGAGCTGTGGCTACTTCAGTGGCCTTCAAACAGAGCCATTCTCTGCAGAGTGTTATGGATGCAACCTATTGGAGAAGCAAGTCAGTGTTCGCATCATTCTATCTCAAAGATGTCCAGTCTCTTTACGAGTACTGCTACACCCTGGGACCATTCGTAGCAACGAATGCAGTAGTAGGCGAGGGCTCAGCCACTACATTCCCATAATCCCATAACCTTTTAACCTTTCTCTTGAATACTTTTTATGGGTTGTACGGTCGGCTAAGAAGCCTTCCACATCCTTGTTGATTTGGCGGGTGGTCAATTCTTTCTTGAGAAGCGCCGAGGTTAAAGGTTGTGATGAGGTCCTTTAGTATGGGTTGCAGCCCTTGATACAGCACCTTAGAGTTGTTCAGCCTCCTAAGAGGAACGCTGCGCTCAGTAAGGAAGACGAACTTATTTAAGGCAGAGTAATGGCTCAAGTCGACTTCCTTACCAGGTACTTGTAATTTCATTGTTATTTTGAATAACTGATAATATGAAATACGGGATACTTAGCTTCTTGATATACATGTACACTGGTTTTCACCCACCTCCCTGGGTGTGAATCAGCTACATGATTATCGGGTAAGTTTAATATTGAAAAATGTTATTTTCATTAGTAAAATAAATTTTTGAATATACTTACCCGATAATCATGATTTAATTGACCCACCCTTCCTCCCCATAGAAACCAGTGGACCGAGGAAAAATTGAAGTGGTGTCAACAAGAAGTACTGCAGTACCTGGCCACAGGTGGCGCTTGTGAGTACACCCCCCCTCTTGTATAGCGATCGCTGGCGTATCCCTTCCGTAGAATTCTGTCGGGCAACGGAGTTGACAGCTACATGATTATCGGGTAAGTATATTCAAAAATTTATTTTACTAATGAAAATAACATTTTTTCTTAAAACTATAGCTACAAAAACACCAAATTTCATATTTATTTTCTTATTGCAGGGACTATTTTGGTCTCCTCCTTATCATCCAAATTTACGATATTATGAAGTTATTGACTCTTCAGCATTTAAGCATCATATAGTCAAACGTGGAACCAAGGAGAGCAACCATCGTTTTAATAAAAATAAAGGAAGTGCAATTTAATGCTCTGGAAAGTAAGTTTCTTAATATGTTAAGTAATGAATATTAATGGTTTTATCACAAACCTGCTACTTTTGACCATGACTCGTTTGTGCATCTGTGCAAATCCTGAACTCTTTAATCCTTGAAAAGTCAGAGATGATCATCTGCTCTACTAGACATTCAAAGTTTTAGCATGCTTGTATGATAAACTTAGGTCCCCAGTGTTTAACTGGCTCATTTCTCTTGTGTGTATACAGTATAGCAAGTTCTCATCTTACAAACTTAATAGGTTCCAGGAAGCTGTTCGTAAGATGAATTTTGTTAAATTTTGCCGTATTGTAGGCTTATGTAACTAGCACGCCTACAATTTTCTGCTACAAAAGTCAGCAAATAGTCTCATTTCGTATTGCTAATGTCTTGTTTATGGCTTAAGATTATATATTCTTATTTTATTACAGTATATCATGAACTTTTGATATAATTTCTAAGATTTAGGATTACTCCACCAACAAAGTTGGAAGGAGGTTATGTTTTTGCCCCTGTTTGTTCATTTCTGTGTTTGTTTGCTTGTGAACAAACTTCCTGGCTGCAGAAACTTTCAAGGATTAATTATTATTTCTGGGCTCCGACCTGTGCCGCGCAGTGAAATACTCCTAGAGCACTATTTCAAAGGAATATAACTGCTATATATTACCAGAGAAAAAAAGCATAGGAATGCCAGGTTGAACCCAGCTCGCTCACCTATATAAGGTGTCGGTATAAAATACTGGGGCGTGATAATTCACAACCAGAGGTCTCGCACTATTTAGATATCTCCTCTTCAAAATCCCCGCCACAGCGAGGTGCCGTTCAACACTACTACCACTAACCCAACCCACGCCAGTGACGTCACTCCTTTATAGCACTTGTTGTTATTAAGTCCAACATGTTTTTTTTCTCGTGTTTATCCTTGGATTTATCATTATTTTATAATCGATGGCCGATTCCCATGATACCCCATCGAAGTTAAGTACTTTATCCATGAATGTTAGCGAGATTGGGCAGTGTAACCTCTGTTTTTATTAATGGAGAAGTGTTTATATATGAACGGCGTCCCCGTTCTTACCGTTCATGGTTCGGCTCTGCCCTTTTTCTCGTTAGTTCGTCAGTCATTAATATTTGTTCGAACTTTTAGGAGTTTTTTCCTTACATTTATATAGTACACCGTCTTTATGCTTTCATCTAGCATTAATTTTATGTTATCCTATGATATCAGTGTTAGCGTTTCATCAAGGAGTAGGTTATGTTGGTATGCCTGCATTCGTGCATGTTGGTGGATTGCGTCACCTTTGAGATTGTTTCGCTAGTTCTAGGAAGACGACCATCTCACTTATTATTATTAAACATTTTAGTTTTATTTCGTACGCTCCACCTAGTTTTACATTTGGTTCGAGTGGGACTCTCGCGTATTTTGTTGTTTTTACTGTTCGATCTACCGCTTCAGTAACTAGGTTGGTACCCCTGCTTTCCATCTGCTGATGGCGTCATGCTCCTCCCTTACCACTCGCCTGAGTCCCTCTCTCGCCATATTATTTCTGAATGCCTAACCTTACTTACGTGATTTCGCTTTTAATTCATTAATTATTTTTATGTATTTGTGCATTGATATTATATTTATTGCTTTACTCCGTTATGATCATATTTTTGGGATTTTCATGTCATGTTGAGGGGATCTCCAGTTGGTAGCCCTGTCTACCACTACGCACTGGTGATACCCCGGTACCATACCCCCCCCCCACAGTTTGGGGAGGCTATTCCATCCCCCCCTCCTCCAGTGTACACCCTTCCTCTCACTCGATGGTTGTTGGTTATGACATACGGGTCAAGTATGCTTGTTCCTCAGTCTTCCCTCAACGTTCCGACATATTGAGGACTGAGTGTACCCACGGGGTGTGACTTAGTCTCATTCATTCATACCGGCGGCGGTTTCGTCTCCTCCCCTCCCGTCGCCCCGATTGGCCATCGGTCGGGGGGAGGGGGGAGGGCCGGGACCACCGGGGACTATCACACGTGATTAGTTGGTATGACTGCACCTTGGTGTAACTTTTGCTTTTAGCTATGGTTGTAAGAATGAGCACTTATATTAGGAGTGTCCCCACCTACGGTACCTCCTGCTATTATCGTCCGCCATAGGACTTATTAATATCCCATATCATTATATTATATTCTACATGAATCATTACCTTCGTCCCGGTACCTCTGGTTGGGTAGTGGGGGTTCCATTGGCTCCCCCCGCGCTCTCCCGTGGTACCCTCCCGTCATCAGACATCGGAGCCTCCGAGCTCTTAAATACAAGATCTGTTGACACTGACACAGTTTTGATTAATATCCTCCCTCCGGGAGCCCTATTCAATTACAGACATTAGTTTTAGATCATAACTGGAGTTTTCTATTTATGTATTTTAAGGATGTATCTTAGGTTACTTTAAGTTTACTTTAAGTTACTTTTAAGTTTACTTTAAGTTACTTTAAGTTTCCTTTACCAACCCTGTTCCCCGTCCCCGGAACTAGTTTTGATTATATTTATTCATCACTGTTTTTTGCATCCTTTTTCATCCCTTTTTATTTTATACCTCCCTGGTAATGACGGGATGGTATATTCCTCGCTATGACAATATTATTTCATTGATAATCTTAACTTATTACGGAATTGTTTCAACAATGTCTGTTAATTTTTATTTTTTTTCCCCGGTTACTATACCGGTTCGAAATTTTGTTCATAGCCTTTTGTCCCGATTTCATATCGGTCTATTTTAAGAATCCGGAACACCCGGATCTTTTTAGGTTATTAACCTATTATGGATACTCACGTATCTGTATTTTATTCTATACTTCCCAAGTAGCGACGGGATAGTGTATTTCAAGCTATGACAATATTATTTCATTGATAACCTTAACTTATTACGGGATTGTTTTAACATTGTCAGTTTATTTATAAGTTTTTCCCCGGTTACTAAACCTGGTCCTAGAGTTGTTCATAGCCTTTTGTCCCGGTTTCATATCGGTCTACTTTAAGAACCCGGAACACCCGGATCCTTTAGGTTACTAACCTATTATGGGACACTCACGTATCTTTATTTTATTCTATACTTCCCAAGTAGCAACAGGATAGTATATTTCTCGCTATGACAATATTTTTTCATTGATAACCTTAACTTATTATGGAATTGTTTTAACAGTCAGTTAATTTATGATAAGTTTTTCCCCGGTTACTGTACCGATCTGAATTTTGTTCATAGTCTTTTGTCCCGATTTCATATTGGTCTAATTCAAGAATTCGGAGCATCCGGATCTCTTTAGGTTACTGACCTGCTATGGGATACTTATGTATCTTTATGTTATTCTATACTTCCCCAGTACCGACGGGATAGTATATTTCGCGCTATGACAATATTATTTCATTGATAATCTTCACCTTTTATGGAATTATTTTGACAATGTCAGTTAATTTATGAAAGTTTTCTCCCCGGTTATTATACCGGTCCGAAATTTTGTTCATAGCCTTTTGTCCCGGTTTCATACCGGTCTATTTTAAGAATTCGGAACACCCGGATATTTTTGGGTTACTACCCTACTATGGGACACTGTAGGTGCCCCTGTCGTTACTATCTATAATTATAACTTCGGATATATTATTTTGGGATTTTCATTTTATTTCCTTTGTGATTGATCGATTTAAACATTTATTCTCGATCTATTTATTTTACATTCCCAACGGAGTTACCTTGTTCATTAGTAACGATATACCCTCTTTCGGAGATCGCAGTCTTCCATGACTTCTACCTTGGCGACTCTTTAGATCTGGGTTGGCGGGTTTGCCTGGAGTGTCAGGGCAAAGAGACCCTGTGTCTCTTCCTTTTAAGGTTTTCAAGGAAGCACGTGGCTGATGTCGGGCCACGTCCCGTTGTCCCTAAAGTTAAAGCTACCTGCCAGCCCTACCAAAGACTCACAGGTCTTCCAAATCACCAAACCAGTTAAGACTTCTCTTGGGCCGAGAGCGAAGCCCGGCCTGAAACCTACGACCCCGGAGGCTCCCTTCGATCCGGCAGCCCTTTCAAGATTGATGCATGGCCTCTCGTGGCATGGTTAGTTTCAACCTGACCTTTCATTAGAAGAGGCCAGCGACCGATCCCAGGGATGAGGTAGAAATTTATTTCTATTTGAACACGATGTTGTGCTGATATTTATCCATATATATACATATATATATAATTTACGGACCTCTGTAGCTCACTGGCTCAAACCTCGTGTCACATACCGAGTCACCACGATTATAGGATGAAGATTCCTGGTGCCTCTGTGAACTTGACAATTGAATGGAATTATTGCCCATTAGGGGGAAGTGAGTGCTAAACCAGATAGCCTCATACAGGGTCTCATTTGTTATGGGCTACCTCAACAGCACAATATATCATCCCGGATGCCTCTAGGCTCCCGGAATTCGTCGAAAGCAATCCGTGGAAGGGGGCCTTGCGCTCTCCCTTCAAAGATGGTATGTTAACCATCGAAGGGTTTGGCACCCGGACTGTAGAAGATTTTGAATTCTACCCGCCGGGTCTACAGTTCCCTCTCTCTAGTTTCGCATGCCTTACCGAGGAGACACTCGTAAGGTTTGACAAGGTCCCCAAAGAAACCAAAATGTACCCAAAGGGGCAGGCTCAGTCCACCTGGGTCCGGCCCTTAAACGAGTGGGAGTGTGTTAACACTACGTTAACACCTCACAAGAGCCCGTACACGATGTTTCTAGTGGAGGAGTAAACCCCTACTCCGTGTGTCACTAAGATATCGGACCTTGCTCGGCAGGCAATAAACGAGGACAAGCCGTTACCGCAGCTGAAGGAAACGCATCCGACCTCCCTCCTGTCCCTGGGGGATCACGATTGCTGGGCTAACGCCCCGGCGACCTTCACATTGGGTAAATTAAGCGCTGACTGTGCTCCCATTCAGTTCAGTGAGTGGCTACCCAGGCTTCCGGAATCTCTGATATGCCTCGAGCTCGAAGCCTGTATGCGCCTGAGTAGACCTATCAACTCGGCTACAATGGCAGAAAAGACCTCTTTAATGTATGAAGAAGAACCACCTTTTAAGGTCTTGACAAAGTCATTACTTCAAACCTTACTGTCTGATTCCTACGACTTCTTTGCGGCCAGACGTCGTTGCTGTAGGCATGTCTTGTCTGAGGCCACTATCAGACATGAGCCTAACAAGCTCATTAAAGCCCCAGTCTGGAGCTGCTAGGGTCAATCAGAGCCTCAAGGTTCGATGGGCTTAGTCCCCAAGCACAAGTTCGAACCGGCCAGCAACCAATCTCGAGGTAGATAGAGTCTGAGATCTTTCCATTCCTTCCAAACCGGCAGTCCCAACAGGTGGTTCAAACCATCCCGGTGGCACAAGGGAGTCAACCTTTCACTTCGAAGGGTCAACCCCAACAGCAATACGTGCTGGTTCCTCAGTCCCAAGTAGCAACTACCTCCTATGCTACTTCCCCAGCCCTTAGGCCCACCTTTGAAACTCAGGGTGCTTTCCAGGGTTACCAGCGCCCAGAGGCGCTAGCTCGAGAGGAACTTTTCGCAACAGCTACTCTCGAGGCCGAGGAGGTAAATCCGCAGCAAATCATTGGGAGTTCTCAGGTAGGGGTAGGACTTTACATCTTCCGGAACCGTTGAACGTTCAACATTTGGGCTTTCAGTATAATTTCCAAAGGTCTGGGGTGGAGTTGGATAGAATGGCCCCCTCCACCAACCAGTTTTCATCAACATTCAACGGAAGAGCTAGTCTTATATGAAAACGATTTATTGCAAAAGGAAGCAATAAAGAAAGTAAATCGTTTGTAATTTCAAGATCACTTGTTCAGCGGGCCAAAGAAAGACTCAGAATAGCGAAGAGTAATCCTAGACCTGTCGCTTCTGAATTCTTACATTTAATGCGACAAGTTTCACATGCTGACCATCTCTCAGGTGCGGACCTTGCTTCTCTGTGGGGCCGTCACCTCCCCTATGGATCTTGCAGACGTTTGCTATCATGTTCCGAAAGCAAGGCATTTTCGTCCGTTTCTAGGCTTCAACTAGGCAAACTGCCTCACAGCAACTACAGAGTGATAATCTCTTACAACAGTTTTGGTTCCAAATCAACTTCGAGAAATCTCGTTTGGTCCCGAGGACAAGTTTCAATGGTTAGGATTCAATGGGTTCTATGCTCCCACACTCTGTCTCCCAACAGCCAAGAGGAACGATATAGCAAAACACAATACGTTTTCTCAAAGACAAATTGTCTTCCAGAAGAAATCAAGAGAGAATCCTGGGTGCCCTCCAGTTTGCCTCAGTAACAGATATACTACTGAAGGCCAGACTGAAAGATATAAGCCGAGTATGGTGCTCCAGGAAAACGAGTAATATCGAGACAAAGGGCTCGACTCCAACCAATTCTGAAGAAAAGACTTCAACCATGGACAAAGGTCAAAATCTGGCAAATCAGTTTCCTTACAATATCCACCCCCAAGCTCATCATTTACACAGACGCCTCCCTAACAGGCCGGGGGGGGGGGATACTCTCAGTACAACGAAAGTCCTGGGACTATGGTCGACAATATTCCGCCAACTTCATATCAATGTTTTAGAGGCCATGGCGGTATTTCTGGGCTCGAACCTGTGCCGCCCAGTGAATAAGCTCCATTTAAGCACTTATTCTTAGGTAATTTACTGCTAAATATACCAGAGAAAAAATGTAAAGGAGTGCTAGGTTAACTAGCTCGCTCACCTATTGGTGTCGGTATAAAATTGGGCGTATATTCCAGAGGTCCCGCACTATTTAGATTAATCCACGACAGAGAACCCCAATAGAGGAGAGCCGTTCAACCTCACTCGGTACTACTACAATGCATCCGCTCAGAACCCAACTCCGTTTAGCACGACTTGTGCAGTAACCCGCATTTTTCAAGTGCTCTCGATTTTTGGATATTTTCTAGTGAATTATGGCTTCTTCGTCGGTTTCCCAGGAGACACCGTCCAAGTTAAGTACCAAGCTGGGTTTTACTGTGTTTTGAGCAACCTAGATCGTTTAATATTTATATTATAGGAGTTTATTCTCTTCGTTCATACCGATCTTGCTTGATTTCACTACAGTTGGTACTCCTGTTTTGAGAGCTTTTAATTTTCACTTGCGGTGTTACTATGTGTTTTATTTTTATTATCAAATATTATTTGTTATTGTGAATATTCATTATTTAGCGTTTAGAATCCTCGTGGTTCAATTTTTGGGCCGATATCATTTACGTATCGCTATGGCTGCCGACCGTGCTAAGGCGGCAATGTTATTTTAGCCATCAGGTGTGTCTTTTGCGATTTAATTATTTATGTTGCATGCCTTGCCCAAAAATTTTCTATGTGTTTATTCATATATTTAACGCTTTTATTATTATTATAATGAATATTTGTGCCATTACTCCGTTTGATCTGTCTGTTGGGGATCGTCAGTTGGTAGCCCTGCTGCCTCGTATCACGTGATCCTCCCCCACGCTCCCCCTCTAGCTAGGTGGGAGGCTAGGCTTCTCCCCCCTCCACTAAGGGACCGTTGCCTTCCCTCCTTTTAGAGGGGGTAGTTAAGTGTTTATGGACTTTGTCCTCCGGGTGGCCCGGCGGTTTAGTCTCTGTCTAGTCTGGTTGGCCACCGGTCTACAGAGTTGGATCCCGGTGTACCCTATTTTATATCACTTTTCATTCTGGCTTATGTTATACGAAACCCTCCGGGTTCGATTGGCAGTTCTTAGTTACAGTTCCGCCCCCCTATTATTTTATAACATTTCCTATGATGATTATATATGACAGATCACTACCCCGGAGTCCCTAAAGGAATTGGTATTGAATATACCTTTATTTCCCGGCCCGGGGTCTACCCCACCCCGGGAAATCAGACACTATGTGTCTTAATTCCTTGTTTTTGCATCCTTTTTTATGCTCCCGGCTTGACCGGAATGGATGGCTATACTTTAGTTTCAAGTTAGACTTATGTTTAGGCCCGGGACCCCCGGTCCCGCCCCTATGTAAGAATATTATAGTTAAGCTCTAACCTTGCGTTAGACCTATGTTAGGCCCGGGTCCTCCGGACCCCGCCCCTAAAAAAAAAAAAAAAAAAAAAAAAAAAAAAAAAAAAAAAAAAAAAAAAAAAATTATTTTATTTTTTACAGTCTAATCTTGTGTTAGACCTATGTTAGGCCCTACTTAAAAGAATAGTACAGTTAAACTCTATTCTTGTGTTAGACCTATGTTAGGCCACTTATAGAATAGTACAGTTAGGCTCTAATCTTGTGTTAGACCTATGTTAGGCCCGGGTCCTCCAGACCCGCCCCTAATTAAGAGAATTACAGTTTCTCATATACTATTCTTTTTACAGATGGTGCATTGTCTGACGCCGGCCTGTGCAGCTGTTCTGCACCAGCCTTGTGGCCACTCCGTCTGCCGATCTCACGCCCCTTGTGGGGTTCAACTGGAAGACGTTGTGGTATGGCACCCGGATAACTGTGTGATTTGCTTCGACCTCATCACTACCCTTGGTTCTGACTCGGTGAGTCCCGTTGGCTATATTGCCTTCTTATTTTATTTACTATTAGTAAGATATCTATGGTCTTGAAGGACCATTGGGAGTTTCCCTTTTATAATTCCCACTATTATTTCAGGCATCCCCGGAGCAAAAGTCTGCGGCTCGGGCCACACTGAAGGTGTGGGTTGGTGGTTTTGCCCGGAATGTAAAGTCTAAGCGGCCGTACGTCCTATCTGAGGACTACTGCACCATGGTTTACCCCAACGCCAAGTCTTCAGCTGCTGTGGCTAGGCATGTGGCAGCTCCCATCATTGCCCACATTGATGCCACTATAACGGGTCTCATCGACCCAGAGCAAGATCCATCGGACGCCCCCGGAGGTCTGGAGGACAATGTTGCCTCCATGAACCTGGACGTCGAACCAATGTTGCTAGACGAGCCGGATACAGGTAGGGTGGTAAGTGAGGCAGGTGTGTCCGGCGCTGAGATTCCTATCCTCAGCCCCGCTCTTTCTTCTTCTTCTGATCGCTCTTCCTTTCTTGGATTTTCTGGGGACCGTGATTCGTCTCAACGTTCATACCCGGTTCCCCCTAAGGATAAGTCTACTTCAAGGACCTTACCCAAAGCTCGCAAGCCTCACAAGACTTCTCATGGCTCTAAACATGGTACGAACCCGTCTTCAAAGACCTCTGGTTCCTCCTCTAAGTCTCACGACCCGGGAGTTCCTTCCGCCCCTCCTGCTGCTAGCCCGGGCCTTTCCGAATCAGCTATGCTTCGCATCGTGTCGGAGATGCAGGAAAAGTTGGTTTCGGAGATGCAGTCGAGGATGGACACGATGTTCTCTAACTTCGGTCAGAGAATTGGGGCTTTAGAGCAAGGAGCTCCGGAGAGAGTCCAAAGCTCTCTCATACCGGATGCCTCTAAGCTCCCGCCGTTTGCCAAGAACAACCCCTGGCGGATGGCTCTTCATTCCCCGTTCTCAGACGGAATGTTGACTCTGGAGGGCCTTGGCACTCGCCCTCTAGAGGACTTTGAATTCTTTCCTCCGGGTCTGGCATTTCCATTTCATGGTTATGCCAGACTTACCGAGGAAGCTTTAGTCCGATTAGACAAGGTCCCCAAAGAGACGGTCATCTTCCCGAAGGAGCAAGCCCAATCTGTTTGGGCCAGATTTTTGAATGACATCGGCTGCACTAACACCATGCTGACGCCTCATAAAAGCTCCTTTACGATGTTCTTAATGGACAAGAACACCTTGACTCCATGCGTCAATAAGGTGGCAGAGCTTGCCTTTCAATATGCTCTAGAGGAGAAGCCCTTGCCTCCCATCCGAGAGGTGGATCCAATCTCCCTCCTTCTTCCCTCAGGTATTGAGTGTTGGGACAACGTCCATACCACCTTTACCTCCGGCAAGCTTGCAGCAGACTGTGCCTCAGTCTTGTTTAGTGAGAAGCTTCCCCGTCTCCCGGAATCTCTCATTAAACAGGAATATGATTCCCGCCTACGTGTGGGCCGTACTCTAAACCTGGCCACATCCACGGAGTCGATAGCCTTGACTTACGATACGGAGAGTATTTTTAAGTCTCTCAACAAGGCTACGCTACAGTCGTTATATTATGACTTATATGACTTTGCTACTGCTAAACGCAGATGTCGCAAGCATGTTCTAGCTGAGGCGACGATTAGGCATGAACCTAATAAACTCATCCGGTCCTCCTGTTGGGGTTCAAATCTCTTCCCCGAGGATCTCGTAGAGGAAGTCTTGGCGGAGGCCACTAGGGTTAATCAGAGCCTTAAAGCCCGTTGGGGTTTGACCCCTAAACGCAAGTATGACCCCGCAAATTATCAAGCCCGGGGTAGGAAGAAGCTTAGACCATATACCTCCACCCAGTTCAGGCAACAACAGAGTGCTTCATCCAACTTCCGGCTGCCTCTTCCTCCATCTTCTGTTGCCCCTGCACAGCCTTCCACCTCTCGGGCTCCTTCGGATGACTATGTCACCGTTCTGCTACCTAAGAGCCAGCTTTCTGGTGCCTCCGCCACTTCCCCTGCCTTTAACCAGTCCTACGAGGCTCATAGCTCTTCCCAGAGTTATGGTAGAGGTAGAGGCTACCACCGTGGCTCTAACCAGAACAAAGGCAGGGGAAGAGCCTTTCGCAGAGGAAAGAACTTCCGAGGCGGACGTGGAGGCAACTCCTCAAACCAATACTGAGGTGCAGCAGGTAGGGGGGAGGCTCTATGCCTTCCGCAACAAATGGAGGTTCAGTCCCTGGGCGTTCAGTATCATCTCCAAGGGACTAGGGTGGAGTTGGATTCAAGGACCTCCTCCTCCGAACAAATTTCGTCAACATTCCACTCCGGACCTGGTCGAATTTGTCCAGGAACTTTTACAAAAGAATGCCATACAAGAAACGAAACATCTGAAGTTTCAAGGTCGGCTGTTCAGTGTCCCGAAGAAGGATTCAGACAAGAGAAGAGTGATTCTAGATCTATCCCTTCTCAACTTGTCCATTCAATGCGACAAGTTTCGAATGCTTACCGTCTCGCAGGTGCGAACCTTACTTCCCCGTGGGGCCGTCACCACCTCTATCGATCTTACAGACGCCTACTATCACGTCCCGATAGCGAGACACTTCCGTCCGTACCTAGGCTTTCGCTTAGGGGACAAAAGTTACTCCTTCAAGGTGATGCCTTTCGGGCTCAACATTGCCCCAAGGATCTTCACAAAGCTAGCAGAAGTCGCTGTTCAGGAACTCAGGAATCAAGGGATTCAAGTAGTAGCCTATCTGGACGACTGGCTCATTTGGTCAGACACCTCCCAAAATTGCCTAAAAGCCACTCACAAAGTCATCCATTATCTTCAATCTCTAGGCTTCCAGATCAACTTCAAGAAGTCCCGTCTTCTTCCAAAATCGAAGTTCCAATGGCTCGGCCTGCAATGGGATCTTATATCTCATACTCTGTGTCTTCCCAGACCCAAGAGGTTAGAGATTGCAAGAAACACCAAACGCTTTCTCAAAGACAAAGTAAGTTCCAGACGGCTTCAAGAGAAGATTCTGGGGTCCCTTCAGTTTGCCTCAGTGACGGATCTTCTTCTGAAGGCAAAATTGAAAGATATCAATCGTGTCTGGCGTTCGAGGGCGAACCGGAAGCTCCGGGACAGGAAAGTCCGCCTTCCTCCCATTCTACGGGAAAGACTTCTTCCTTGGACAAGAGCAAACAGTCCTGTCAAAGTCAGTTCCCCTTCGATTTCCGCCCCCGGAATTAATCATTCACACAGACGCATCCCTATCAGGTTGGGGCGGCTATTCTCAGCTCAAGAAAGTTCAAGGTCTTTGGACTCCCTTGTTCCGCCATTTTCACATCAATGTGCTAGAGGCCATGGCAGTTCTTCTAACCCTGAAACGTCTCGCTCTTCCCAAGAAACAACACCTTCGTCTGGTCCTCGACAGCGAAGTGGTGGTCCGCTGCCTCAACAGAGGCGGGTCAAAGTCAGGGCCTCTGAACCATGTTCTAGTAGCCATATTCTCCCTAGCAGCCTCGAACCGTTGGCATCTTTCAGCTGTCCACCTGGCGGGAGTCCGGAATGTAGTGGCAGACGCCTTGTCCCGGACCTCCCCTCTAGAATCGGAATGGTCACTCGATCTAAAGTCATTTCGGTGGATTCTCTCTCAGGTTCCCGGTCTCCAAGTGGACCTCTTCGCCACGGAATCCAACCACAAATTGAGAGTATATGTGGCTCCCAATCTAGACCCTCAGGCTTACGCCACAGACGCCATGTCACAGAATTGGACAACTGGGAAAAGATTTATCTCTTTCCCCCGGTGAATCTTTTGCTGAAAGTTCTAGACAAACTGAGATCCTTCAAGGGACAAGTAGCCTTGGTCGCACCCAACTGGCCCAAGAGCAACTGGTATCCTCTCCTGCGGGAGTTGAGACTATACCCTCACCCGATACCCAATCCGGTTCTGTCTCAGATAGTACAAACACGCGTTGTGTACGCTTTCTCAAACATTCAGAGCGCCCTAACTTTATGGACTTTATGAAGTTTGCGGCTATGCATGGTGCCAATATTGATCCTCAAAACACTTGTTCCTAGAATCAGATAAACGGGATTCCACCATCCGTCAGTATGACTCTGCAGTTAAAAAGTTGGCAAAATTTTTAATAGACTCAGACGTGAACTGTATGAACTTGAACCTTACAGTCACTTTCTTTAGATCTTTATTAGAATCAGGTCTGGCAGCCAATACTATCACCACTATTAAATCGGCTCTGAAAAAGATCTTCCTAGTGGGTTTTAACATAGACTTAACCGACTCTTTGTTAGCTTCAATTCCGAAAGCTTGTGCCAGACTGAAACCGGTTACTCGTCCTACCCCGGTGACCTGGTTCCTTAATGACGTACTCAAATTGGCTTCTGATACCATTAACAGTTCTTGTGATTACATGCCCCTTCTCAGGAAAACACTTTTCCTAGTGAGCTTGGCTTCCGGGGCAAGAATTTCTGAATTGGCAGCCTTGTCGAGAGACCCGGGTCATATTGACTTTCTGCCTTCAGGAGAGGTCCTTCTTTCTCCTAACAAATTCTTTTTGGCTAAGAATGAAGACCCTCAAAACAGATGGACCTCCTGGAAAATTGTTCCCCTCACGCAAGATCCGTCGCTGTGCCCTGTCACTACTCTTAGGTCTTATCTATCCCGGACCTCCTCTAACTCCTCGGGGCCTCTATTCGTTAGAGAACAAGGCGGTACCATTACTATTAAAGGGATCAGGCAACAAATTTTGTATTTTATTAAACAAGCTAACCCTGACTCTTTTCCTCTTGCACATGATATCAGGGCGGTTGCCACCTCGGTGAACTTCTTTCACCACATGAATTTTACAGACCTTTCCAGGTATACAGGGTGGAAATCACCGTCAGTGTTCAAGAAACACTACCTTAAACATTTGGAAGCCCTAAAATTTTCTACAGTAGCCGCAGGGAGCGTAGTTACTCCCGAGTAACTCACAGGTTAATGCCTTGACTCTTTATCTCTCCCTCTTACCTGCCTCATTTATACCCTATTGTATTCGTTGGTCTCGCACCTGAATACTGTTATTATATTTGTAAATTTTATGCTCCTGAGTATCTGTATATATTATCACTCACGGCATTATTATACCTACCTTATTGGATTTATGTTCATATTTAAGATACCCTTATAATTGTTTTTTGGTACTCATCTCTGATTAAAGCATCCTGTATTTCTCTTACGCTTATGTTTTTTCCTTTATTTTGCAAGTTTGGTGACATTTTTCTCTTGTATAGATTCACTGGGCGGCACAGGTTCGAGCCCAGAAAAGGGATTTTGACGTAGGAAAAATCTATTTCTGGGCGAGGGACCTGTGCCGCCCAGTGAACCCTCCCAGCTCCTCTCCCTTGGAGTCCCCAAACTTTGGGTGCTAAGGAGTTGGGTTCTGAGCGGATGCATTGTAGTAGTACCGAGTGAGGTTGAACGGCTCTCCTCTATTGGGGTTCTCTGTCGTGGATTAATCTAAATAGTGCGGGACCTCTGGAATATACGCCCAATTTTATACCGACACCAATAGGTGAGCGAGCTAGTTAACCTAGCACTCCTTTACATTTTTTCTCTGGTATATTTAGCAGTAAATTACCTAAGAATAAGTGCTTAAATGGAGCTTATTCACTGGGCGGCACAGGTCCCTCGCCCAGAAATAGATTTTTCCTACGTCAAAATCCCTTTTTTGACCTTAAGCAACCGGCTCCAGCCAAAAACCAACATATCAGGTTTCTTCTAGATAGATAGTGGCGGACGCACTTTCGAGGACAACTCCGCTGGAGTCGGAGTGGTCACTAGACCCAATGTCCTTCAGTTGGATTCTTTCTCAGGTTCCGGATCTCCAGATAGATCTGTTTGCAACATAGTCCAACTACAACTAGAGTGCTACGTAGCTCCCAGCCCGGATCCTCGGGCTTACGCCACAGGCACACTATCATTAGTCTGGAACACTTGGGAGAGAATTTACCTATTCCCACCAATGAATCTGTCGATGAAAGTGTTAGACAAGCTCAGGACTTTCAAAGGCCAAGTTGCTCTAGTAGTCCCCATCTGGCCCAAGCACAACGGGTTTCCCCTTCTGGTGGAACTGGGTCTCCACCTCGACAGATCCCCAATCCAATACTAACACAAGCAGTACAACTCGCTGTGTGTTAGCTTCCTCAAATTCAGAATGCCCTACCTTTCTGGACTTTATGAAATTTGCAGCTCAAGAGGTGCAGATATTGATCCTCAAATACGTTATTTTTAGAATCAGATAAGAGGGGATCCACCCTTCGACAGTATGATTCG
>NC_090763.1:21411776-21671167 GCF_036898095.1 Palaemon carinicauda | reverse complement strand
GCCCCGATTGGCCATCGGTCGGGGGGGAGGGGGAGGGCCGGGACCACCGGGGACTATCACACGTGATTAGTTGGTATGACTGCACCTTGGTGTAACTTTTTGCTTTTAGCTATGGTTGTAAGAATGAGCACTTATATTAGGAGTGTCCCCCAACTACGGTACCTCCTGCTATTATCGTCCGCATAGGACTTATTAATATCCCATATCATTATATTATATTCTACATGAATCATTACCTTCGTCCCGGGTACCTCTGGTTGGGTAGTGGGGGTTCCATTGGCTCCCCCCGGCGCTCTCCCGTGGTACCCTCCCGTCATCAGACATCGGAGCCTCCGAGCTCTTAAATACAAGATCTGTTGACACTGACACAGTTTTGATTAATATCCTCCCTCCGGGAGCCCTATTCAATTACAGACATTAGTTTTAGATCATAACTGGAGTTTTCTATTTATGTATTTTAAGGATGTATCTTAGGTTACTTTAAGTTTACTTTAAGTTACTTTTAAGTTTACTTTAAGTTACTTTAAGTTTCCTTTACCAACCCTGTTCCCCGTCCCCGGAACTAGTTTTGATTATATTTATTCATCACTGTTTTTTGCATCCTTTTTCATCCCTTTTTATTTTATACCTCCCTGGTAATGACGGGATGGTATATTCCTCGCTATGACAATATTATTTCATTGATAATCTTAACTTATTACGGAATTGTTTCAACAATGTCTGTTAATTTTTATTTTTTTTCCCCGGTTACTATACCGGTTCGAAATTTTGTTCATAGCCTTCTTGTCCCGATTTCATATCGGTCTATTTTAAGAATCCGGAACACCCGGATCTTTTTAGGTTATTAACCTATTATGGGATACTCACGTATCTGTATTTTATTCTATACTTCCCAAGTAGCGACGGGATAGTGTATTTCAAGCTATGACAATATTATTTCATTGATAACCTTAACTTATTACGGGATTGTTTTAACATTGTCAGTTTATTTATAAGTTTTTCCCCGGTTACTAAACCGGTCCTAGAGTTGTTCATAGCCTTTTGTCCCGGTTTCATATCGGTCTACTTTAAGAACCCGGAACACCCGGATCCTTTTAGGTTACTAACCTATTATGGGACACTCACGTATCTTTATTTTATTCTATACTTCCCAAGTAGCAACAGGATAGTATATTTCTCGCTATGACAATATTTTTTCATTGATAACCTTAACTTATTATGGAATTGTTTTAACAGTCAGTTAATTTATGATAAGTTTTTCCCCGGTTACTGTACCGATCTGAATTTTGTTCATAGTCTTTTGTCCCGATTTCATATTGGTCTAATTCAAGAATTCGGAGCATCCGGATCTCTTTAGGTTACTGACCTGCTATGGGATACTTATGTATCTTTATGTTATTCTATACTTCCCCAGTACCGACGGGATAGTATATTTCGCGCTATGACAATATTATTTCATTGATAATCTTCACCTTTTATGGAATTATTTTGACAATGTCAGTTAATTTATGAAAGTTTTCTCCCCGGTTATTATACCGGTCCGAAATTTTGTTCATAGCCTTTTGTCCCGGTTTCATACCGGTCTATTTTAAGAATTCGGAACACCCGGATATTTTTGGGTTACTACCCTACTATGGGACACTGTAGGTGCCCCTGTCGTTACTATCTATAATTATAACTTCGGATATATTATTTTGGGATTTTCATTTTATTTCCTTTGTGATTGATCGATTTAAACATTTATTCTCGATCTATTTATTTTACATTCCCAACGGAGTTACCTTGTTCATTAGTAACGATATACCCTCTTTCGGAGATCGCAGTCTTCCATGACTTCTACCTTGGCGACTCTTTAGATCTGGGTTGGCGGGTTTGCCTGGAGTGTCAGGGCAAAGAGACCCTGTGTCTCTTCCTTTTAAGGTTTTCAAGGAAGCACGTGGCTGATGTCGGGCCACGTCCCGTTGTCCCTAAAGTTAAAGCTACCTGCCAGCCCTACCAAAGACTCACAGGTCTTCCAAATCACCAAACCAGTTAAGACTTCTCTTGGGCCGAGAGCGAAGCCCGGCCTGAAACCTACGACCCCGGAGGCTCCCTTCGATCCGGCAGCCCTTTCAAGATTGATGCATGGCCTCTCGTGGCATGGTTAGTTTCAACCTGACCTTTCATTAGAAGAGGCCAGCGACCGATCCCAGGGATGAGGTAGAAATTTATTTCTATTTGAACACGATGTTGTGCTGATATTTATCCATATATATACATATATATATAATTTACGGACCTCTGTAGCTCACTGGCTCAAACCTCGTGTCACATACCGAGTCACCACGATTATAGGATGAAGATTCCTGGTGCCTCTGTGAACTTGACAATTGAATGGAATTATTGCCCATTAGGGGGAAGTGAGTGCTAAACCAGATAGCCTCATACAGGGTCTCATTTGTTATGGGCTACCTCAACAGCACAATATATCATCCCGGATGCCTCTAGGCTCCCGGAATTCGTCGAAAGCAATCCGTGGAAGGGGGCCTTGCGCTCTCCCTTCAAAGATGGTATGTTAACCATCGAAGGGTTTGGCACCCGGACTGTAGAAGATTTTGAATTCTACCCGCCGGGTCTACAGTTCCCTCTCTCTAGTTTCGCATGCCTTACCGAGGAGACACTCGTAAGGTTTGACAAGGTCCCCAAAGAAACCAAAATGTACCCAAAGGGGCAGGCTCAGTCCACCTGGGTCCGGCCCTTAAACGAGTGGGAGTGTGTTAACACTACGTTAACACCTCACAAGAGCCCGTACACGATGTTTCTAGTGGAGGAGTAAACCCCTACTCCGTGTGTCACTAAGATATCGGACCTTGCTCGGCAGGCAATAAACGAGGACAAGCCGTTACCGCAGCTGAAGGAAACGCATCCGACCTCCCTCCTGTCCCTGGGGGATCACGATTGCTGGGCTAACGCCCCGGCGACCTTCACATTGGGTAAATTAAGCGCTGACTGTGCTCCCATTCAGTTCAGTGAGTGGCTACCCAGGCTTCCGGAATCTCTGATATGCCTCGAGCTCGAAGCCTGTATGCGCCTGAGTAGACCTATCAACTCGGCTACAATGGCAGAAAAGACCTCTTTAATGTATGAAGAAGAACCACCTTTTAAGGTCTTGACAAAGTCATTACTTCAAACCTTACTGTCTGATTCCTACGACTTCTTTGCGGCCAGACGTCGTTGCTGTAGGCATGTCTTGTCTGAGGCCACTATCAGACATGAGCCTAACAAGCTCATTAAAGCCCCAGTCTGGAGCTGCTAGGGTCAATCAGAGCCTCAAGGTTCGATGGGCTTAGTCCCCAAGCACAAGTTCGAACCGGCCAGCAACCAATCTCGAGGTAGATAGAGTCTGAGATCTTTCCATTCCTTCCAAACCGGCAGTCCCAACAGGTGGTTCAAACCATCCCGGTGGCACAAGGGAGTCAACCTTTCACTTCGAAGGGTCAACCCCAACAGCAATACGTGCTGGTTCCTCAGTCCCAAGTAGCAACTACCTCCTATGCTACTTCCCCAGCCCTTAGGCCCACCTTTGAAACTCAGGGTGCTTTCCAGGGTTACCAGCGCCCCAGAGGCGCTAGCTCGAGAGGAACTTTTCGCAACAGCTACTCTCGAGGCCGAGGAGGTAAATCCGCAGCAAATCATTGGGAGTTCTCAGGTAGGGGTAGGACTTTACATCTTCCGGAACCGTTGAACGTTCAACATTTGGGCTTTCAGTATAATTTCCAAAGGTCTGGGGTGGAGTTGGATAGAATGGCCCCCTCCACCAACCAGTTTTCATCAACATTCAACGGAAGAGCTAGTCTTATATGAAAACGATTTATTGCAAAAGGAAGCAATAAAGAAAGTAAATCGTTTGTAATTTCAAGATCACTTGTTCAGCGGGCCAAAGAAAGACTCAGAATAGCGAAGAGTAATCCTAGACCTGTCGCTTCTGAATTCTTACATTTAATGCGACAAGTTTCACATGCTGACCATCTCTCAGGTGCGGACCTTGCTTCTCTGTGGGGCCGTCACCTCCCCTATGGATCTTGCAGACGTTTGCTATCATGTTCCGAAAGCAAGGCATTTTCGTCCGTTTCTAGGCTTCAACTAGGCAAACTGCCTCACAGCAACTACAGAGTGATAATCTCTTACAACAGTTTTGGTTCCAAATCAACTTCGAGAAATCTCGTTTGGTCCCGAGGACAAGTTTCAATGGTTAGGATTCAATGGGTTCTATGCTCCCACACTCTGTCTCCCAACAGCCAAGAGGAACGATATAGCAAAACACAATACGTTTTCTCAAAGACAAATTGTCTTCCAGAAGAAATCAAGAGAGAATCCTGGGTGCCCTCCAGTTTGCCTCAGTAACAGATATACTACTGAAGGCCAGACTGAAAGATATAAGCCGAGTATGGTGCTCCAGGAAAACGAGTAATATCGAGACAAAGGGCTCGACTCCAACCAATTCTGAAGAAAAGACTTCAACCATGGACAAAGGTCAAAATCTGGCAAATCAGTTTCCTTACAATATCCACCCCCAAGCTCATCATTTACACAGACGCCTCCCTAACAGGCCGGGGGGGGGGGGATACTCTCAGTACACGAAAGTCCTGGGACTATGGTCGACAATATTCCGCCAACTTCATATCAATGTTTTAGAGGCCATGGCGGTATTTCTGGGCTCGAACCTGTGCCGCCCAGTGAATAAGCTCCATTTAAGCACTTATTCTTAGGTAATTTACTGCTAAATATACCAGAGAAAAAATGTAAAGGAGTGCTAGGTTAACTAGCTCGCTCACCTATTGGTGTCGGTATAAAATTGGGCGTATATTCCAGAGGTCCCGCACTATTTAGATTAATCCACGACAGAGAACCCCAATAGAGGAGAGCCGTTCAACCTCACTCGGTACTACTACAATGCATCCGCTCAGAACCCAACTCCGTTTAGCACGACTTGTGCAGTAACCCGCATTTTTCAAGTGCTCTCGATTTTTGGATATTTTCTAGTGAATTATGGCTTCTTCGTCGGTTTCCCAGGAGACACCGTCCAAGTTAAGTACCAAGCTGGGTTTTACTGTGTTTTGAGCAACCTAGATCGTTTAATATTTATATTATAGGAGTTTATTCTCTTCGTTCATACCGATCTTGCTTGATTTCACTACAGTTGGTACTCCTGTTTTGAGAGCTTTTAATTTTCACTTGCGGTGTTACTATGTGTTTTATTTTTATTATCAAATATTATTTGTTATTGTGAATATTCATTATTTAGCGTTTAGAATCCTCGTGGTTCAATTTTTGGGCCGATATCATTTACGTATCGCTATGGCTGCCGACCGTGCTAAGGCGGCAATGTTATTTTAGCCATCAGGTGTGTCTTTTGCGATTTAATTATTTATGTTGCATGCCTTGCCCAAAAATTTTCTATGTGTTTATTCATATATTTAACGCTTTTATTATTATTATAATGAATATTTGTGCCATTACTCCGTTTGATCTGTCTGTTGGGGATCGTCAGTTGGTAGCCCTGCTGCCTCGTATCACGTGATCCTCCCCCACGCTCCCCCTCTAGCTAGGTGGGAGGCTAGGCTTCTCCCCCCTCCACTAAGGGACCGTTGCCTTCCCTCCTTTTAGAGGGGGTAGTTAAGTGTTTATGGACTTTGTCCTCCGGGTGGCCCGGCGGTTTAGTCTCTGTCTAGTCTGGTTGGCCACCGGTCTACAGAGTTGGATCCCGGTGTACCCTATTTTATATTCACTTTTCATTCTGGCTTATGTTATACGAAACCCTCCGGGTTCGATTGGCAGTTCTTAGTTACAGTTCCGCCCCCCTATTATTTTATAACATTTCCTATGATGATTATATATGACAGATCACTACCCCGGAGTCCCTAAAGGAATTGGTATTGAATATACCTTTATTTCCCGGCCCGGGGTCTACCCCACCCCGGGAAATCAGACACTATGTGTCTTAATTCCTTGTTTTTGCATCCTTTTTTATGCTCCCGGCTTGACCGGAATGGATGGCTATACTTTAGTTTCAAGTTAGACTTATGTTTAGGCCCGGGACCCCCGGTCCCGCCCCTATGTAAGAATATTATAGTTAAGCTCTAACCTTGCGTTAGACCTATGTTAGGCCCGGGTCCTCCGGACCCGCCCCTAAAAAAAAAAAAAAAAAAAAAAAAAAAAAAAAAAAAAAAAAAAAAAAAATTATTTTATTTTTTACAGTCTAATCTTGTGTTAGACCTATGTTAGGCCCTACTTAAAAGAATAGTACAGTTAAACTCTATTCTTGTGTTAGACCTATGTTAGGCCACTTATAGAATAGTACAGTTAGGCTCTAATCTTGTGTTAGACCTATGTTAGGCCCGGGTCCTCCAGACCCGCCCCTAATTAAGAGAATTACAGTTTCTCATATACTATTCTTTTTACAGATGGTGCATTGTCTGACGCCGGCCTGTGCAGCTGTTCTGCACCAGCCTTGTGGCCACTCCGTCTGCCGATCTCACGCCCCTTGTGGGGTTCAACTGGAAGACGTTGTGGTATGGCACCCGGATAACTGTGTGATTTGCTTCGACCTCATCACTACCCTTGGTTCTGACTCGGTGAGTCCCGTTGGCTATATTGCCTTCTTATTTTATTTACTATTAGTAAGATATCTATGGTCTTGAAGGACCATTGGGAGTTTCCCTTTTATAATTCCCACTATTATTTCAGGCATCCCCGGAGCAAAAGTCTGCGGCTCGGGCCACACTGAAGGTGTGGGTTGGTGGTTTTGCCCGGAATGTAAAGTCTAAGCGGCCGTACGTCCTATCTGAGGACTACTGCACCATGGTTTACCCCAACGCCAAGTCTTCAGCTGCTGTGGCTAGGCATGTGGCAGCTCCCATCATTGCCCACATTGATGCCACTATAACGGGTCTCATCGACCCAGAGCAAGATCCATCGGACGCCCCCGGAGGTCTGGAGGACAATGTTGCCTCCATGAACCTGGACGTCGAACCAATGTTGCTAGACGAGCCGGATACAGGTAGGGTGGTAAGTGAGGCAGGTGTGTCCGGCGCTGAGATTCCTATCCTCAGCCCCGCTCTTTCTTCTTCTTCTGATCGCTCTTCCTTTCTTGGATTTTCTGGGGACCGTGATTCGTCTCAACGTTCATACCCGGTTCCCCCTAAGGATAAGTCTACTTCAAGGACCTTACCCAAAGCTCGCAAGCCTCACAAGACTTCTCATGGCTCTAAACATGGTACGAACCCGTCTTCAAAGACCTCTGGTTCCTCCTCTAAGTCTCACGACCCGGGAGTTCCTTCCGCCCCTCCTGCTGCTAGCCCGGGCCTTTCCGAATCAGCTATGCTTCGCATCGTGTCGGAGATGCAGGAAAAGTTGGTTTCGGAGATGCAGTCGAGGATGGACACGATGTTCTCTAACTTCGGTCAGAGAATTGGGGCTTTAGAGCAAGGAGCTCCGGAGAGAGTCCAAAGCTCTCTCATACCGGATGCCTCTAAGCTCCCGCCGTTTGCCAAGAACAACCCCTGGCGGATGGCTCTTCATTCCCCGTTCTCAGACGGAATGTTGACTCTGGAGGGCCTTGGCACTCGCCCTCTAGAGGACTTTGAATTCTTTCCTCCGGGTCTGGCATTTCCATTTCATGGTTATGCCAGACTTACCGAGGAAGCTTTAGTCCGATTAGACAAGGTCCCCAAAGAGACGGTCATCTTCCCGAAGGAGCAAGCCCAATCTGTTTGGGCCAGATTTTTGAATGACATCGGCTGCACTAACACCATGCTGACGCCTCATAAAAGCTCCTTTACGATGTTCTTAATGGACAAGAACACCTTGACTCCATGCGTCAATAAGGTGGCAGAGCTTGCCTTTCAATATGCTCTAGAGGAGAAGCCCTTGCCTCCCATCCGAGAGGTGGATCCAATCTCCCTCCTTCTTCCCTCAGGTATTGAGTGTTGGGACAACGTCCATACCACCTTTACCTCCGGCAAGCTTGCAGCAGACTGTGCCTCAGTCTTGTTTAGTGAGAAGCTTCCCCGTCTCCCGGAATCTCTCATTAAACAGGAATATGATTCCCGCCTACGTGTGGGCCGTACTCTAAACCTGGCCACATCCACGGAGTCGATAGCCTTGACTTACGATACGGAGAGTATTTTTAAGTCTCTCAACAAGGCTACGCTACAGTCGTTATATTATGACTTATATGACTTTGCTACTGCTAAACGCAGATGTCGCAAGCATGTTCTAGCTGAGGCGACGATTAGGCATGAACCTAATAAACTCATCCGGTCCTCCTGTTGGGGTTCAAATCTCTTCCCCGAGGATCTCGTAGAGGAAGTCTTGGCGGAGGCCACTAGGGTTAATCAGAGCCTTAAAGCCCGTTGGGGTTTGACCCCTAAACGCAAGTATGACCCCGCAAATTATCAAGCCCGGGGTAGGAAGAAGCTTAGACCATATACCTCCACCCAGTTCAGGCAACAACAGAGTGCTTCATCCAACTTCCGGCTGCCTCTTCCTCCATCTTCTGTTGCCCCTGCACAGCCTTCCACCTCTCGGGCTCCTTCGGATGACTATGTCACCGTTCTGCTACCTAAGAGCCAGCTTTCTGGTGCCTCCGCCACTTCCCCTGCCTTTAACCAGTCCTACGAGGCTCATAGCTCTTCCCAGAGTTATGGTAGAGGTAGAGGCTACCACCGTGGCTCTAACCAGAACAAAGGCAGGGGAAGAGCCTTTCGCAGAGGAAAGAACTTCCGAGGCGGACGTGGAGGCAACTCCTCAAACCAATACTGAGGTGCAGCAGGTAGGGGGGAGGCTCTATGCCTTCCGCAACAAATGGAGGTTCAGTCCCTGGGCGTTCAGTATCATCTCCAAGGGACTAGGGTGGAGTTGGATTCAAGGACCTCCTCCTCCGAACAAATTTCGTCAACATTCCACTCCGGACCTGGTCGAATTTGTCCAGGAACTTTTACAAAAGAATGCCATACAAGAAACGAAACATCTGAAGTTTCAAGGTCGGCTGTTCAGTGTCCCGAAGAAGGATTCAGACAAGAGAAGAGTGATTCTAGATCTATCCCTTCTCAACTTGTCCATTCAATGCGACAAGTTTCGAATGCTTACCGTCTCGCAGGTGCGAACCTTACTTCCCCGTGGGGCCGTCACCACCTCTATCGATCTTACAGACGCCTACTATCACGTCCCGATAGCGAGACACTTCCGTCCGTACCTAGGCTTTCGCTTAGGGGACAAAAGTTACTCCTTCAAGGTGATGCCTTTCGGGCTCAACATTGCCCCAAGGATCTTCACAAAGCTAGCAGAAGTCGCTGTTCAGGAACTCAGGAATCAAGGGATTCAAGTAGTAGCCTATCTGGACGACTGGCTCATTTGGTCAGACACCTCCCAAAATTGCCTAAAAGCCACTCACAAAGTCATCCATTATCTTCAATCTCTAGGCTTCCAGATCAACTTCAAGAAGTCCCGTCTTCTTCCAAAATCGAAGTTCCAATGGCTCGGCCTGCAATGGGATCTTATATCTCATACTCTGTGTCTTCCCAGACCCAAGAGGTTAGAGATTGCAAGAAACACCAAACGCTTTCTCAAAGACAAAGTAAGTTCCAGACGGCTTCAAGAGAAGATTCTGGGGTCCCTTCAGTTTGCCTCAGTGACGGATCTTCTTCTGAAGGCAAAATTGAAAGATATCAATCGTGTCTGGCGTTCGAGGGCGAACCGGAAGCTCCGGGACAGGAAAGTCCGCCTTCCTCCCATTCTACGGGAAAGACTTCTTCCTTGGACAAGAGCAAACAGTCTGTCAAAGTCAGTTCCCCTTCGATTTCCGCCCCCGGAATTAATCATTCACACAGACGCATCCCTATCAGGTTGGGGCGGCTATTCTCAGCTCAAGAAAGTTCAAGGTCTTTGGACTCCCTTGTTCCGCCATTTTCACATCAATGTGCTAGAGGCCATGGCAGTTCTTCTAACCCTGAAACGTCTCGCTCTTCCCAAGAAACAACACCTTCGTCTGGTCCTCGACAGCGAAGTGGTGGTCCGCTGCCTCAACAGAGGCGGGTCAAAGTCAGGGCCTCTGAACCATGTTCTAGTAGCCATATTCTCCCTAGCAGCCTCGAACCGTTGGCATCTTTCAGCTGTCCACCTGGCGGGAGTCCGGAATGTAGTGGCAGACGCCTTGTCCCGGACCTCCCCTCTAGAATCGGAATGGTCACTCGATCTAAAGTCATTTCGGTGGATTCTCTCTCAGGTTCCCGGTCTCCAAGTGGACCTCTTCGCCACGGAATCCAACCACAAATTGAGAGTATATGTGGCTCCCAATCTAGACCCTCAGGCTTACGCCACAGACGCCATGTCACAGAATTGGGACAACTGGGAAAAGATTTATCTCTTTCCCCCGGTGAATCTTTTGCTGAAAGTTCTAGACAAACTGAGATCCTTCAAGGGACAAGTAGCCTTGGTCGCACCCAACTGGCCCAAGAGCAACTGGTATCCTCTCCTGCGGGAGTTGAGACTATACCCTCACCCGATACCCAATCCGGTTCTGTCTCAGATAGTACAAACACGCGTTGTGTACGCTTTCTCAAACATTCAGAGCGCCCTAACTTTATGGACTTTATGAAGTTTGCGGCTATGCATGGTGCCAATATTGATCCTCAAAACACCTTGTTCCTAGAATCAGATAAACGGGATTCCACCATCCGTCAGTATGACTCTGCAGTTAAAAAGTTGGCAAAATTTTTAATAGACTCAGACGTGAACTGTATGAACTTGAACCTTACAGTCACTTTCTTTAGATCTTTATTAGAATCAGGTCTGGCAGCCAATACTATCACCACTATTAAATCGGCTCTGAAAAAGATCTTCCTAGTGGGTTTTAACATAGACTTAACCGACTCTTTGTTAGCTTCAATTCCGAAAGCTTGTGCCAGACTGAAACCGGTTACTCGTCCTACCCCGGTGACCTGGTTCCTTAATGACGTACTCAAATTGGCTTCTGATACCATTAACAGTTCTTGTGATTACATGCCCCTTCTCAGGAAAACACTTTTCCTAGTGAGCTTGGCTTCCGGGGCAAGAATTTCTGAATTGGCAGCCTTGTCGAGAGACCCGGGTCATATTGACTTTCTGCCTTCAGGAGAGGTCCTTCTTTCTCCTAACAAATTCTTTTTGGCTAAGAATGAAGACCCTCAAAACAGATGGACCTCCTGGAAAATTGTTCCCCTCACGCAAGATCCGTCGCTGTGCCCTGTCACTACTCTTAGGTCTTATCTATCCCGGACCTCCTCTAACTCCTCGGGGCCTCTATTCGTTAGAGAACAAGGCGGTACCATTACTATTAAAGGGATCAGGCAACAAATTTTGTATTTTATTAAACAAGCTAACCCTGACTCTTTTCCTCTTGCACATGATATCAGGGCGGTTGCCACCTCGGTGAACTTCTTTCACCACATGAATTTTACAGACCTTTCCAGGTATACAGGGTGGAAATCACCGTCAGTGTTCAAGAAACACTACCTTAAACATTTGGAAGCCCTAAAATTTTCTACAGTAGCCGCAGGGAGCGTAGTTACTCCCGAGTAACTCACAGGTTAATGCCTTGACTCTTTATCTCTCCCTCTTACCTGCCTCATTTATACCCTATTGTATTCGTTGGTCTCGCACCTGAATACTGTTATTATATTTGTAAATTTTATGCTCCTGAGTATCTGTATATATTATCACTCACGGCATTATTATACCTACCTTATTGGATTTATGTTCATATTTAAGATACCCTTATAATTGTTTTTTGGTACTCATCTCTGATTAAAGCATCCTGTATTTCTCTTACGCTTATGTTTTTTCCTTTATTTTGCAAGTTTGGTGACATTTTTCTCTTGTATAGATTCACTGGGCGGCACAGGTTCGAGCCCAGAAAAGGGATTTTGACGTAGGAAAAATCTATTTCTGGGCGAGGGACCTGTGCCGCCCAGTGAACCCTCCCAGCTCCTCTCCCTTGGAGTCCCCAAACTTTGGGTGCTAAGGAGTTGGGTTCTGAGCGGATGCATTGTAGTAGTACCGAGTGAGGTTGAACGGCTCTCCTCTATTGGGGTTCTCTGTCGTGGATTAATCTAAATAGTGCGGGACCTCTGGAATATACGCCCAATTTTATACCGACACCAATAGGTGAGCGAGCTAGTTAACCTAGCACTCCTTTACATTTTTTCTCTGGTATATTTAGCAGTAAATTACCTAAGAATAAGTGCTTAAATGGAGCTTATTCACTGGGCGGCACAGGTCCCTCGCCCAGAAATAGATTTTTCCTACGTCAAAATCCCTTTTTTGACCTTAAGCAACCGGCTCCAGCCAAAAACCAACATATCAGGTTTCTTCTAGATAGATAGTGGCGGACGCACTTTCGAGGACAACTCCGCTGGAGTCGGAGTGGTCACTAGACCCAATGTCCTTCAGTTGGATTCTTTCTCAGGTTCCGGATCTCCAGATAGATCTGTTTGCAACATAGTCCAACTACAACTAGAGTGCTACGTAGCTCCCAGCCCGGATCCTCGGGCTTACGCCACAGGCACACTATCATTAGTCTGGAACACTTGGGAGAGAATTTACCTATTCCCACCAATGAATCTGTCGATGAAAGTGTTAGACAAGCTCAGGACTTTCAAAGGCCAAGTTGCTCTAGTAGTCCCCATCTGGCCCAAGCACAACGGGTTTCCCCTTCTGGTGGAACTGGGTCTCCACCTCGACAGATCCCCAATCCAATACTAACACAAGCAGTACAACTCGCTGTGTGTTAGCTTCCTCAAATTCAGAATGCCCTACCTTTCTGGACTTTATGAAATTTGCAGCTCAAGAGGTGCAGATATTGATCCTCAAATACGTTATTTTTAGAATCAGATAAGAGGGGATCCACCCTTCGACAGTATGATTCGGCTGTTATGAAACTTGCCAGTTTTTAAGGGACTCAAAGGTTGAGACAATGACTATGAATCTGACAGTAACCTTCTTCAGAATTTTATTTGAATCAGACTTAGCGACTTGTACTATTACCACAAATTAAGTCAGCCTTGAAGGTTTTACAATTGGCTTTAATATTGCCCTTACAGATTCATACTTCTCATCCATCCCGAGAACCTGCGCCAGATTGAAACCATCAACTCACCATAGCTCAGTTTCCTGGTTTCTGAATGACGTACTTAAGTTGGCTTCAGACACTCTTAACGAGACTTGCCATTATATTCCATTGGTTAGGAAATCCTTGTTCTTAATGAACCTGACTTCTGGCGCCAGAATATCAGAACTTTCAGCCTTGTCTAGAGATCCAGGTCATATTGAATTTCTCTCGTCAGGGGAAGTACTCCTTTCCCCTGACAAAAGATTTTTAGCGAAAATGAGGACCCCCAGGACAGACGGTTCCCCTGGAAGATTGTCCCACTTCCGCAGGACCCATCTTTATGTCCAGTAAACACTCTGGAAGCCTACTTAAACATATCTCCCGTTCAGTCCTCGGGGCCCTTACCCATTAGAGAAGGTGAAGAACCATCATCCTGAAAGGACTCAGACAGAAGATTCTGCATTTCATTAACGGGCTACCTAGAATCATTCCCACATCACTCCCTCACGTCCATGATATATGAGCTGTAGCTACCTCAGTTAATTACTATGAACTTCACTGGACTTACTAAATATACAGGCCGGAAGTCTCCAACAGTATTTAAACGCCACTGCTTAAAACCTCTGGAAGCCTTATATTTGCTACAGTGGCAGCAGGGAATGTGATTCCTCCTGAACATAGTGAACCTTAATCAACTATGTCTTGCTATCCTCTTACCTGTTATTTTGGATTTTGTTACTTCCTCAGGTATTGTTCCAAGATTTGGGACCATTTCTCTGGTACTATTTCACTGCGCGGCACAGGTCGGAGCCTAGCAAAGGGATTTTGACGAAGGAAAAATCTATTTCTGGGCGAGAGACCTGTGCCGCCCAGTGAACCCTCCCTTGACTTCCCTCCCAACATGGGCCCCAAACCTTGGGTGCTATGAGGAGTGACGTCACTGGCGTGGGTTGGGTTAGTGGTAGTAGTGTTGAACGGCACCTCGCTGTGGCGGGGATTTTGAAGAGGAGATATCTAAATAGTGCGAGACCTCTGGTTGTGAATTATCACGCCCCAGTATTTTATACCGACACCTTATATAGGTGAGCGAGCTGGGTTCAACCTGGCATTCCTATGGTTTTTTTCTCTGGTAATATATAGCAGTTATATTCCTTTGAAATAGTGCTCTAGGAGTATTTCACTGGGCGGCACAGGTCTCTCGCCCAGAAATAGATTTTTCCTTCGTCAAAATCCCTTTTTTAGACATGCAAGTGATTCAATTTTGAAAGTCCTATGTCCAAGGTCAAGATCAAAGTTGAGCAGAAGGTCGACCGAATAAACCCTAACCTTAATCCCAAATTTGCACATGGTTGTCACCTTGACTTCAAATATGCCTACGGTCTAAATTGATTCTGGGAAAGGCAAACTGGTTTAGAGAAATAAGTTGTCGTGACGGAGGTCTGCACTCTCAGAGTGCTTTTCTAGTTGCAGTTGGATTTGTTTGTATCTTCGAATGTTTTTAAGTTGAGGACCTTCTATATAGATTAGTAATCAAGTTTGTATCTTCCCCTTTGAAATTTTTTAAATTAGCTTTATTCCGGCGTAGATACAAACCCTCCGCTATTTATAGGGGTATTACTTTAGGCGTAGCTGAAAGACGAGCCATGATAATTTTAGTGACGGATAACTACCCCATCTTCTAGTTAGTGGGTGGGAGGGGTGGGGTAGGATGGCTACCCCACTCACTCACACCTCTCGGCTGAGTAACCACTTTACTTTATGGCTCGGTAGAGGATGGACATGCTGCCTTTCCCGCAAAGGCTTGCCTTGATTGTTTTTCTGTTTAGTTTTCTTTTGTGTGTGTTTTTATCTTATACATATATATGTGTGTATATATGTATAAACGGAAACATACTCATGTGTTGTTAAATACTTGTAACTTTAATTACAGTTGACAACGTATCCGGCGTTCTCCGCCGTAAGGGGGTTGTCATTGTGTTGATACTACTACTCCCCTACCTTGCCGCCCTCCCGTGCGTGGGTGGCCGTCAGTTCTACAACATTCCCGTGTATTTGTTTCAGTTCTTAAGTTTATAACAGTTCCGCTCCCTTTTGAGGAATTCTCTTACAAGGAAGGTGACTTACTTCCCGAATAGTTCATGTTATGCAGCAGAGTTATGAATTATAATTCATCACAACTTATTTCCTTTTCTAACAGATAGCAGCGACATAGAAAGCAAGGCCGATGGCTTTGGCTGCTCCGGTCAATGTCCTGTGCTTCCTGTGGCAGCTTGTCAGCTGCCCACCTTGAACAACTTGAACAAGGCTTGTTGAGGTGAAGCATAGAGTGCTGCTAGGAGGTTCTCCTCCAGGGGTTGAAGAACCTTTCCTAACGAAGCAGTGTTAACCTTCCCCGGAGTTTGGCTGCCCCCCTTTTGAAGGAGGGCTTCCTTACTTCAGCTGTTCAGCAACCTTCCCTCTTTCAGGAAGAATTGCTGATAGCTCGATGAGATCTGCTTCTGCTATCTCGTCGCCAAAGACTGTGCTTCTTCCCCTTGAGCTGGGCAAAAGCAAGTCCAAGGCTTGTTCCTCCTTCGGGGGGAACTTCTCTCTCGTTCGCGAGAGAGATCGTTACGCTTATACTTTTTCCTCATAGAGCGGGAAGAAAGCTTGTCTTAGGCGATGTCCTCCTTCGGGAGAATTTTCCTCTCGTTCGTGAGAGAAAACTTGTGGTCAGCTTTTGTGTTAGAGCTGCGGGTTGTCGCAGGCGCTGCAGCCCATCGGTCAGGCCTTGAGTCTGTTTCCGATGCCGAGGAGAATGCTGATCCACCGGGGGCGGTGGCAGAGCTTTCTCTGAAGCAGGTTTCCCCTTCGTGGGAACGAGTCTCTCGTTCTCGAGAGAAGACCGCCTCTGGGCATCAGTGGTCCCCTTACGCTTAAGGTTCTCCACCAGAGGTGGAGTGAGAACCTTGTCTTTAGCGACGTTCTCCTTCGGGAGAACAAACCTCCCCTGTGGAAGAGGTATCTTTAGAGCTGTATCAGTCTCCCCTTCGGGTGGAATCTGGTCTGCGTTCCTCTCCGAAGGATCATAGGGTGGAATGGTTTGTGACCCCTCTCCATCCTGGACGTTTTCCTCCTCATGAAGTGAGGAGATGTCTTTCTGAACCTGCTGGTTCTCCCCATGGTGATCGTGAGCATTCGGGCTCTCGTTATGTTGATCCTGCGGGTTCTTATGACCTTAGGAGTCCTTCAGGCCTCCGTTGTGCTGGACTTTTGAGTTCACGCGACTTGGAACCTTTGGGTTTCAGTTACGCTAAGCCTTCGGGCTCACGTAACGATGGTTACGCTGAACCTTCGGGCCTCTCGTACTATCAGTCACACTAACCCTTCGGTGTCTCATGACAAGGAAACTCTGGTTTCTCATTGTTCTATCACTTCGGGGTCTCGCAACACAGGTTGCACTGAACCATCAGCTCTCGTGCCTTTAGTCATGCTGACACTTCGGTGTCTCGTGACGTGGAAACTTCTGTTTCCCGTTACACTGACCCTTCGGAGTCTCGTAACACAGGTTACACTGAGCCTTCGGGCTCTCATGCCTTTAGTCACGCCGAAGAGTCCTACAACCTTTAAAAGTTTTTGATTCTAGTAACCCTTTAGTTTTAAAGATTTCAGAGTGGCTTTTCATTATTGGCCTGAAAGGTATAACAGTTCAATTTTGCTGGGTTCCGGCAAACGTAGGTGTGTCTGGAAATGAGGAGATAGATTCACTGGCAAAGAATGCTGCAGTTGAGACGCTACCAAGAAGGTATCCCATTCCTTGTAATTATTTTTTACCTACAATCAAGAATTTTATTTATAATAACTGGCAACAGGATTGGGATAGTTTAGTTGAAAATAAGAGAAATAATGAATGTTATATCCCTTTGGTAGTATAACGTGATGCCCCGAAAGTGGGAGATTACTCTTTGTCGTCTCTGCATTGGTCACATTCGGATGACATAAGTTTCTGCTAACTGCCCAACACTAACCATATTGCAATGACTGATATCCTTGACAGTGAGGCATGTGTTGACTGAATGCACCACTTATAGCACCGAAAGAAATAGATATCTTTGTTCCCATACGAACAAACCTTTGGTTATTTATGAGGATATTCTTTCAGCAACAGCTAGAGGTAGCCATTAGACTTTAATTGCGTTGTGGCAACCCTGCCTAACCTCTTGAGCAGGTAGGTTGGTGGATACCCAGCCGTATCTATATATACTCCCTCAGTGGTGAGAGACGTCACTTTTTCTTTTGGCTCGGTAGAGATTGGACGTGTCCGCTCTCCTCCTGACTGTCATTGGAATTTTTCAATTCTGCTTTCTCTTTTCAGGTGTGCGTGTTTTCTCGACGATTGACTTCATCATGCAAACCTGTCCAGGGCGCGAGGGGGCCGCATGCGGGACCTTCATCTCATTGTTGGAGACCGACCCGCGCTCTTTGTGTCCTACTTGCTGAGGGCATTGATGTGAGCAGGGTTCACCCTGCGCACTGTGTAGAGAGTGGTCTGCCTCCCAATGGGAGAAGTTTGGTGGCGTAGGAAGCAGAATACTAAGCGGGACCACTCTCTCTCAGGGGCGAGCAGAGCGCGTTCTTCTTCTTCTCGTACGCCCAAATCTCTCTCAAAAGCTCCTTCTCGCTCACGCTCTTACGAGGGACGATTGAGTAGGAGCGCAGATCGTTTAACTCCTTGGCAAACCCAGGGGTACTGGGGGTGTTTTTGCCCCTAGAGGAGCAACTTCTCCTCCAGCTGCTGGGGAGCCATTCTCCCTTTCAGATCTGCAGCAGGTTTAGTCGTCCTTAGGGATTTCGGGACACCCTTCGAAGGAGGAACTGCTGCGCCTTCTTCAGCGTGGTGCCAGGAAGGAACCTTCTCCAGAGCTGTCGACATATCACGCTTTGGAACTGTGCGAGGTCCATCTGTCGCCTTTTCCTGGCCCTTCCACGCGTGGACGAGGTGATCATTTGCGTTCGCCTCTCCAATGGCCCCCTGCAGATGACGAACCCCTTCTCTCCATCCTGGGACCTCGTCGTCCTCTAACCCTCAACCTTCTGTTTCTCCCCAGAGGAACCTGCAGGTTGCAGGTGTGGATCTTCCGGGGACCAGCGCTCCTACCATCAGCAGCGCGAAAGGACGAGCATCACCATCTCCTCGCCCTTCTGGACTCTCTTCCCCTGATCGCCGTTCTCGACGATCAAAAGATCTTTTGGATTGTAGGTCATCACAATCCGAGCGATTTTCTTCTGGAAGATGCTCACGCTCACAAGACTGCAGGTCTCAACGCTCTCCTCTGAGGTGTTCCTCTTCACGAGGACGAATCTTGCGATCGCATTCTACACTATCGCGAGCAAAGTCTAGACCTATGTCCAGACGCTCACGTTTGCGAGAGTACCTGTTACGTGAACGACGTTCTCGATCGCGAGGCTGACGCTCACGTTTGCGAGCTAGGCATTCTCGTCGTTCACGCTGTTCTCAAACCAGAACTAGACGCTTTCGTTCACGAACATCTCGTTCGTGATCACAAACCGTGCATTCGCGATCAAGGTCTAGACATTCCTCGTCCAGAGGTAGAGGTAGGCGTACGCGAGTCCATCAGCACCTAGCCCCTAAACCAGATCTCCCAAACGACCTTGGACCGTACCTGAAGATGAGTTTGACCATTCTTCTAACAGGCGTCCAGCTAAACCCCCAGTACCTTTCACTGCCTGGGGAGTTTTAGCAAAGCGTTCGCTACGCAATGCTCAGAAACGCATCCCACCGTGACGCGTTCCCCATCTTGAGTAGTCCCTACCCAGAAGCCTCCTCTGCTGACTTCATCTGACGTAGGTGCTCTTCTGAGGCAGCAGGAAGGCATTAGACCTTCCTCTTCCTCTGTGGCTCCTTCTGCTCGTGAATCCCGTCAGTCAACTTGTGATACTCTCGATTTTGCTTGTGAATCTTGCGATTTCCATGAGCAATTCACGAGCACAAGTCAGAACCACCAGCAAGTGCGGTACCAACACCTTCGCCTCGTTCCTCTGCGTCTTCCACCTCCAGCGGAAGACCAACACCCTTACCAGAAGGGTTCAAGAAGCCCCCTAATAGGCTCGCTAATGTTCCTATTAGTCCAGACCTTCCTTCGTGTCCGAAGGAACGTGTTCCTCTGCCTCAGAGGTTGTCACCTCTGTCGACTGGAGCTGCTCCTAGCGTTCCACCCAAAGGATACACTCCTAGGGAATTCCAGGGTATACCTAGGGGTTCAGAGCTTCCTCCATGGGTGAGCACCTTCATGACCACCCTCGTGAAGGGTCTGAATGTGGCTCTTTAACTGCCACAACCTCCGACTGTTTCAGTCAAGGCAACCCCTAGGATTCCCCTGGAACCCTGGTTGAGTTCGTCACTTGGTAGTCAAGACCCTAGAAGGAAATCGAAGACAGATAGCGAGCAGATTACTTCCATCCCGATCGCGTACTGAAGGCCCTGTTCCTTCTGATTCTTATACTGTATGGCCAACTTACCCTTTATGCCAGAGAAGGTAAAGGTGGTCATAACTAAAGAGCAGAAGAGAAGGATGAGAAACGTAACACCACCTCATGCCGATATCATGTATCCTAGGACGAGCAGGGACATAGGTTTGCCTAGGGAGGTCACAATCCATCCCTTTAATCCTCAAAAGATTGAGGTAGTGCCGCCGGACCAACGTCCGGTTTCTGTACCTCCTCTAGAGGAGGAGCTTCCAGCTCCTGCTGCCAAGGCTTCGTGTAGTGCCTCGAAGACCTCACAGGTTCTCCCTCCTAAGACCGCGGAGAAACATCCTATGCGTAGGGAGTAGAATGACTCTTAAGACGAAACCTAAAAATGCTGCGGCACCAGAAGCTAGATTGGCTGTGGCACAGAGGCAGTTCCCTGTGGAGGGCCCACCCAGTGATTCTATTGACGGCCCTGACTTATCCCAGGCTGTGGATGTGAGCCTGGAGGTGGATGATCCCTTAGACTCGGAGGATGAGAATCTTCCAAAGGCGGCCAGTCTGAACTATCACTCAAAACAGGAGAGACGTGAGTTGCAACTAACCGTTTGGCAGGTCCTTGCCTGTATGAGGGCCATCAACAGGCTGTCCACTCCGGATTCCACCATCCAGGAAGGGAAGGATATGGTCATTGATGAAATATTCAAGATCCAGAAGCCTTCCAGGTCCAGTGCAGCTTTGCCCTGGTCCAAAGGTCTGACAGCTGCCAAAAGCAAAGCTATCGCTCAGGTAGCTGGAACTTCTAGTTTCTTGAGGACAGGTTCCTCCTCTGAGTCCCTTCCACTGCTTTTCGTTTTACAAAGGAAGTATTATGAGATCGAAGCAGAACCACATTCCACCATGGCCCTCGACCCTTCGGTAGTGTCCCTAACGAAGGGTGGTCCAACTCTAACCCTCTCCTCTTTGAAGGCCTCCCTCTTGGCAGTTGAGCTCCTGAACATAGAGGGAGGTGCTAAGTACGTCATGCAGGCTGCTTCATGGCTTGATCTATGGTTGGGATCCTTAGGCTTCATGGTTTGCTCCCACGATCTTTCAAAGGAGTCGGCCAGGAAGATGTTGGAGTCCTTCCTCTTGTCAGTTACCCGGACACGAGTTTTTGTCGCACCACATTGTCAACCTGTGGGCGAACGTCATCCTCAAGAGAAGGGATACTGTCATAGGTCAGTTCCCCAAGCAGGTGCCGAAAGTGGAGGTCTCTTGGTTAAGGAAATCCACCCTTGAGGGTTCATCTGTCTTCGTTCCGGAATAGATAGAGGGGGCTATTGAGCGATGGATGAAATCGTCCAACCATTCTCTCCTCCATAGGGCCATGACATTGCGGACCTATGGTAGACCTTCCGAGTCTTCTCGGCCTCAGCAAGCACCTTCCTCTACTCACCAGTCAACTTCTAGGTCCTTGGGATCTTCCAAGATGTCGAAGCGGCCCTTTCAGTTCAAGGGGCAGAAGAGGTCCAAGTCCTTCAGAGGGAAGAGGGTAGGTAAGGGAAGTAGCCGAGGTGGTCCCTCCTAGCAGAAATGTCATTCCTTTTCACCTACCACCTGTGGGAGGATGCCTACAGTGCCGCTGGCAGAGGTGGCAGCTTCATGGGGCAGACCCCTGGACGGTTGAAGTGATCGCCCTAGGGTATCACATCCTGTTTATTCAATCTCTCCCTCCTCTGACTCGGGATCCAGTGCATCTAAGCTTCTATGCGAAGGGATCTGCGGAGGAGCTGGCCCTCAGGGCCAAAGTCCAGACCATGCTGCAGAAGGGAACTCTCCAAGAGGTCGCGGAAGGGTCCCTAGACTTCTGCAGTCAAATTTTTCTGGTGAAAAAGGCGACTGGAGGCTGGAAACCAGTCATTGATCTCTCCCCTCAGAACAAGTTTGTTAAACAGACTCAGTTATGAATGGAGACCTCAGAATCTGTAAAGAATATGCCATACTATTAGTTGCATGTGTAGGCAAGGGGAAAGTGAACCTTAACCAAAGAGAAGGATCCAATGTAGTACTGTCTGGGCAGTCAAAGGACCCCATAACTCTCTAGCTGTAGTATCTCAACAGATTGTTGGTGCCCTGGCCAACCTACTACCTACTACATACACGAGGAAAAGATATATCAGTTCAAGGATCTATGCTTCGGTCTCACGACAGCTCCTCAGGTATTCACCAGTGTGTTCACCCTAGTGTCATCTTGGGCTCACAGGAACGGCATCTGTCTTCTCAGATATCTGGACGAATAACTGATCTTAGCAGAATCGGAGACAACCCTTCTTCATCACCGGGACATGCTCCTCGAGTTTTTTCAGGATCTGGGGGTTCTGATAAATCACGAGAAGTCATTACTGCAACCTTCACAGAGACTGGTGTCACATACACCTTGTTTGTGAATCTCTGTTTGAGGTCATGTGAATGACCTCAGTTCGCTAGCTCACCTTGGAGTGTGTGCTTTCTTAGCTTCCACTGGCGACAAGAGTCTATCTCTATGTCAAACTGCAGACGACTCAGGAGAGCGAAGGACTACCGGATGGATCCGGATTGGAATAACGAATACCTCCTCAAGCACGACCATATTTGGTCTTCTTCTCAGGACGCCATGGGGTCACGTCCAGCGACGCCCGCGGCCTACGAGTTAGTCGGGCCAGAGTTCTCATGAGGAGCAGATAAGATTTTATTGTAGTTACATTGATTGCCAAGACCCATACTCGGATAGTTTTGTACTTAGAAAGTGAGAGAAACTCTGAAGTAAAGTAAAGTAATAATTCCTTCGTTCCCTGACCGTTTGTTCGCCCAAGAATAAGTGATTTAACCAATGTTTGATAAGAGCACGTATTTTATAGATAAGATTGATAATTTCCCAGACTTTAAAGCAATTTAAGTGTGCTCAAAATCTTGTAATAATTTTCTTTGTGAAATACACTATGTCATGTTATAGATTAGCCTCTGTTTAACCCCGCCACTTGAACTTTAATTCATTTGGAAATTACAATTGTAAAGAACAGTGACACTCGTATACCTCGGTATGATCATAGACACCATCCAAGAGAAAGGTCTCTCCCTTCCTCAGGAAAGAAGTTCTTCCTGCCTCTCGTTAGTTGAGTCTGTTAGGCCATCTAACCTCTCTTATTCGTCTTGTTCCAAACGGCCGCCTCATTTTAAGATCCCTGCAGTGGCAGCTGAAGTCCGTGTGGAACCAACACTCGATCCACCGGACACCCGAGTTCCTATAACTCGGGATCAGGTGATGGATTTGAGTTGGTGGATGGTAGACGAAAACCTTCGAAGGGGCCAGAATCTTCTCGTTCCCCCTCCGGATTTGATGCTCTTCACAGATGGATCAAAAGAAAGATGGGGGGTTTCACCTGCTGCACCATACGATCTCTGGCCTTTGGTCAGAGTCAGAAAGGTACAAGCACATAAATCTTCTAGGGATGAGAGCAGCTTACCTAGCTTTTCATCAGTTCCAACAGTTGCTGGCAGGTTACTCTGTGATGTTGATGAGCGACAATACCACAGTAGGGGCTTACATAAACAAACAGGGCTGTACTTTTTTGCAGCCTCTATGCCATCTTGCAGTCAAGATCCTCAGATGGTCAGAAGAACATTTGGTGTCTATCAGCTCGATTCATTCACTCAAGAGGAAAGTAGTCACAGACAACTTGAGCAGAGCAACTCAGATAGTAGGCTCCAAATGGTCTTTGAATCGTCAGATAGCCAACAATGTCCTGACTTTGTGGGGTTCCTTGACTGTAGACCTGTTTGTAATATCTCTGAACAGCAAGCTTCTGCTGTACTGTTCTCGAGTCTCAGACCCTGAGGCTCTATGTCAAGATGCATTCCAATAACGGTGGGACAACATTGACGTGTACGCCTTTCCCCCGTTTTGTCTGATGAGAAGACTGCTCAACAAGACCAGAGCGTCTGAAGATCTAATGATGACCCTTGTAGCTCCACTATGGCATCATGCAGAGTGGCTTTCGGACCTCCTGCAATTTCTAGTAGATCTACCAAGAAAACTCCCTCCACGACCAGATATACTCAAACAACCACACGCGAACATCTTCCATTAGACCATGCAGTCGCTTCGACTTCACGCTTGAGACTCTCTAGCGTCTCCTCTCTCAGAAGGGCTTTCCATGACTAGTTGCGGAGCGAATATCTGAATACTTGCGTAGGTCCTCAGCCTCGGTCTACCAGGCTAAATGGAGAGTATTCTGTGGTTGGTGTCGTGGAAGGAATATCTCTCCACTCGATGTCACTATTCCAGTAATAGCAGAGTTCCTTGTATACCTATGGGAGGAAAACTCCCTTCAGTCTTGGCGGTGGAATGCTATCGCTCAGCCTTAAGCCTGGCCTTTAAGCTGAAAGGAGTAGATATTTCCTCTTCATTGGAGCTTTCTTTACTCATACGGAGTTATGAGATCACTTACCCCCAGTCAGAGATTAGGTCTCTCCTTGGCACATGGTTTGTGTCTTGAGATCCTTGAAAGGACTTCCTTACGAACCTTTACCCCATGCAACTGACCGAAATCTCACTTTGAAGACGGCATTCCTGCTAGCTTTAGCCCCAGCAAAGAGAGTCGGTGAAATTTTCGTATGACATCTCCCATTCAAGAGGATGGAGGGGAAGTGACACTGAGCTTCGTCCCTGAGTTTATTGCTAAGACTCAAAATAGGGGGGGTGCTGGACCATAGATTTGGGCTCTTTCAGATTGTAAGTCTTCATTCTGTAACCAATGTTACTATGCTCAGTGAGGAGTTTGAGATACTATCTTAAACGCACTGCACCAACACGGCCCAGACTAACACCTGTATGTTAGTTCAGGTGGAGTAAAGGGGAGGATCACCAAGAACACGGTTTCCTCATGGATTCACCATGGCACTGAAAGAGCCTTGGCCCCAGATCCTACTCAGGCTCGTCGACCTAGAGCACATGATGTCAAGGGAATCGGTACCTCCCTGGCGTTGAAGCGCAAATTTTCCTTGTTGCAAGTTCTCCAAGCAGGCATGTGGAAGAGACAGACCACCTTCGCAGCCCATTACTTGAAAGACGTGACCCACAGGAGACTCAATGCGTTCACTATCGGTTCTGTGGTGGCTGGTCAACAAGTGGTTTAAGATACCTCAGGCTACTTGATGGACAAGTAGCAGTTGGTTGAGGGTTAAGACCAGGATGAATGAGAAGAATGTCTGGCTTTCCTTTCTTCATCTTCCCCTTCCTTGGGGTACAGCACCATAGGTCTCTCTGCAAGTTGGCTTCAACCTCTGCAGGTAATTATCACTTCCCTTGTGTAGCTGTAGCCTAGATAAAGTTATAAAATTGTTATACTGTACACTTTCCCATTGCTTTCTGCGAGAGAGCAATGGGATACGTATTATTTTCCTACATAAACTCGAAGACGTTCATACAAACAACAACATCTATTTTACTGCATTGCACAGGCTACAAGTATACTCACTTAGTATATTTCAGCGAGGTGTCAAAGTTTTCCCTAGACCACGGTCATATACTCTACTAGGTAAAACCAGGTCAGTGCCCATAACAGGTCTACGAATTCTACCCACTTAAGAGTGAGTCATCCACATAAATAACGGAAGGTTTGTTAGTATGGGAACAAATGACAAATTCGGAGATAATTTGTATTTTCCCCTAATACAAACCTGCAGTTATTTATATAAATTGGCATGCCATCACCTGTCCCCCAGAAGTCCTGCCTGCAATAAAAAGTGACATCTCTCACCGCTGTGAGAGTATATATAGAGGCGGCTGGAGTACCCCCCAGCCTACCCGCTCAAGCGGTTAGGCAGGGCTGCCACCTCGTAATTAAAGTCTAATGGCTACCTCCAGCTGCCGCTGAAAGAATATCCACATAAATAGCTCCAGGCTTGTATTAGATAGGGAAAGGTACAAATTATCTCTGAATTTTTCATGTTTGAGGCTTGAGGTGAGGATGGCAGGTTTATCCTTGCCAGGATTCTTGGACATAATGTCCTACAATGCTACCAGCATTTTTAGATTTATTTCAGAAGTAGGTCTTCTGGTTTTACAATGAGATACTTGCTTTTATGGTTTTAATTAAATAACGGCGTCAATGGCCTTCGATGTCAGGATGCCAGAAAACTTCAAATCAATCAATCAATCTTCAATTAGTTGTAACAAGCTGCACCATAAGTCCAGAACTAACCCCAATTAAATAACTCAGGTTTTTATAGTTATGGAAAGTACAAATTATATTAACAAATTTGAGGTTCTTGTTGACAAGCTCAGAAATTTTTTATATATACTGTATACTGTACAGTACTTAAAAATTTTGAGAAGTTGAAAGTGAATGTAATAGGAAATCCAGTGTAATCCCTTATTGCATTGATAAATGTAGTGCCCCAAACCAGTGCCAGAAATGATGCTTGACTGTGTGATTTTATGACGAGTATTAAAGTTTGAAAATATGTTTGTTCCGTCACAGATACAAACCTTCGCTATTTATAGGGTATTACTTTCGGCAATGCTGAACACCAGCCAAAACAATTTTAGTGAGGGATAATTACCCCATCCGCTAGTTAGCGGAATGGGGTTGGGGTAGACTAGCTACCCCGCTCACTCACACCTGTCGGTTGAGTAACCACTTTTGCTTTTGGCTTGGTAGAGTGCAGACAAACTGCCTTGACTTTATTACTTTTCCTTTTTCTTTTGTGTGTATCGATGTGTGTTTGGTTATTGTCCCGCTATGCAGACATGTCCAGGAATTGAGGGTCGCCTCTGCGGCACCTTCATGTCCTCCGTGGAGACGGACCCACACCCTTTATGCCCGGCTTGCCGAGGAACTCGGTGTTCGCGGGACAACACTGCCTCCCAGTGGGAGAGGTTTGCACGTAAGAAGAAGAAGAAGAAGTCTAAATGCGAATCTTCGCTTTCGGGGTCTTCCTCGAAATCAAAGAAATCGCGGGCTTCTGCTTCCTCTACGCCCAAATCTCTGCCCGAAGCTAATCCTCGTCCAGGCCCTTCCAGGGCACGGTCGAGCAGTAGCGCAGGGCTTGTGACTCCAGGTCAACCCTGTGGGATAGACAAAGGTGGTGGCTCCCTTAGTGAGTCGGCTCCTTTTCTTCTCCCAGGGAGCGCCTGTTCTTTTCAGACCTTGTGTCTTTGTGGCCATCGCTGGGCGTCAATGGTCCCCCTACGAAGGAAGTTCTCCTCGAACTCCTCCAAAGGGGAGCAGAGAGAAGGGGGTCATCTCCTTCCTCTACTGAGGTCGATCCTCCTCTTCTGGGCGCACGCGCTGTTGCCCGTCGGTCAGGTCGAGAGTCTGGTTCCGACGCCGAGGAGTTAGCTAACCCACTAGGGGCGGGGGCAGGGGTCTTTCCAAGGCAAGCTTCCCCTTTGGAGGAACATATCTTTCGTTCGCGAGAGAAGATTGCCTCTGTGCATCGGCAATCTCCTTATGCTTTAGGTTCTCCTCCAGGGGCGGAAAGAGAACGTTGTTATAAGCGTAGTTCTCCTTCGGGTGAACTCTCCTCCCATGCTGAGGAATTATCTGTAGACCTTAATCAGTCTCCCACTCGGACGGAGTCTGTTGAACGTTCCTCTCGGGAGGTTCGTAGAGTGGAGGGGTGGGTAACTCCTCTCCACCCCCCGGATGTTCTCCTCCTCGGGCTGTGAGGAGACGTCTTTTTGAACCTGCTGGTTCTCCTCACGTTGACCCTTCGGGGTCTCGTGACGATCACCCTTTGGGCTGGCGTGATCGTGAGCCTTCGGGATCTCGTCATGTTGATCCTGCGGGTTCTCATGACAGCAGGAGTCCTTCGGGTCTCCGTCGTGCTGAACCTTCGGGTTCTCGCAAACTTGAAACCTTTGGGTTTCTGTTACGCTGAACCCCTGGGCTCTCATAACGATGGCAACGTTGAACCTCCGGGTTCTTGTACCGTCAGTCACGTTGATCCTTCGGGATCTCGTGACGGGGGAACCTCGGTTCCTCGTTACGTTGACCCTTCGGGGTCTCGTAACCTGAGTTACGCTGAACCCTTGGGGTCTTGTAACTTTAGTCGCGCTAACACTTCGGTGTATCGTGACAGAGAAACTTCGGTTTCTCGTTGTGTTGATCCTTCGGGTTCGCGCAACACAGCTCACACTGAACTTTCGGGTCTTGTGACCATAGTCATTCTTTTTATGACAGAGTTTTCAGACTCTCGTGTTGATCGTTCGCGCTCACACAACACAAGCTATCGTGAACCTTTGGGTGAGCGTAGCAGTGAGTTCTCTCACCAACCTGAGAACTCTTGCGCGCACGACCAAGTTGGCGCGCACGACCGACTTGGCACGCACGACTGTCTTGGCGCGCGCAAACAAAATGGCAAACATGGCGTGTGGGTTCATCCTATGGCGCGCCATATGCGCGAATATCCTGCTGCTCGCCAGGCGCTCGAACAACCGGTTGCGTGCAAGCAACCTACTGCGCACCATGCGCGCGAACAACATACTGCAAGCCATGTGCACGAGCAACCTTATGCGCGCCAGGTGCGCGAACAACCTCATGTGTGCCACGAGTGCGAAAAAGGTGCGCGCAATTGGGAAGGGCGCGCGCACGAGCACCCTTCCGCCTACCAATAGTTCGGCGCAAGAGTGCACGACCATCTTGGCGCTCACAATCAGTCTCTCAAGCCCCTTAGGCCTCAACAGAGACAACAGTCGCCTGCGCGACCGAGCCCAGATCCTATCCTTAAGGGTAGGCCTGTGCCGATCTTGCCTGTAGGGAAGCCTCCATCAGACAAGAGGGTTAGGAAACCTGCCCAGGTTCCTAAACCCAGGGAGCAGTTCTTTCCTAAGGACCTCCCCCTTAGTTCTTCAGAAGCCCGTGACCCCCCGTGGCTTAGCACCTTATTCAATGTAATGCGCCAAGCCATGAAAGGAGTCGTTCCCTGCTCCCAGTCCTTAGGTGACACACCTAGGATACCCTTATCGCCTCCTCTCTTCCCAGGGTCCTCTCTTTCCTCCGATCCTAGGAGGAGTTCAGAAGATCCCGCACAGGCTGGTCCTTCTGGCAAAGGCAGACAGTCATCCCCTCGCAAAAGACTTCAGGAGGAGATTAGGCATGAACCTCAAGGTAACCCCTTGCAGTTCAAGACGCCACAGGCCAGACCAAAGGGGAAAAGGAAAAGGATTCGTTCTTCGTCCCCCAAGGAGGATAGGGTTACTTCCTATGGAGACTCCTTCCGTCCTTTACCGGTCGAGATAGTGTCTAAGGAGGCACGACCTACGACCGGACAGGACTCACCCCGTACGGCAACGTACTTACATTCCACCTGTAAGCCGACAGAGTCCTCTAGGCCCTTTGGGACAGAGGACCTCCAGCCTTGTGGGAGGGAACCGAAGGATTTTTTCACCATCCCCAAATCCTCGGCCAGGCTTCCTTCCTCACTGCCTCCCAGGCAGCTGGAAGCGAGCACCTCCTCGGCAGTCTCCCTATCCCCAGTCTATCCAGTTGACAACTTCGACCCACTCCGAGCTCCTATGGATGAGAGCTCGGACGTGGAAGGGCAGAGCGATTTCGAGGACGACGATCTGCCAGCAGCCGCTAGCCCTAAGCTTACGGAGGATGAGAGGAAGGAGTCAGAACACGCCTTCTGGCAGGCCCTAGCCTGCATCCGTTCCATCAAAGGACTTCCAGATCCATCGGCAGCCCCTCTAGATGGAAAAGAAACGGTCCTAGACCAGTTCTATGGCACTCAGAAACCTCATAGGACCAGTGCAGCTTTGCCCTGGTCAAAGGGGTTGAAGAGTGCCAAACAGAAGGCAGTGTCCCAGGCAACTGGGTCCACCTCTCCTCTCCGCTCCAACTCGTCCTCCAAGCTCCTACCTCCTCCGTATGTGTTTCAGAGGAGGTACTACGAGATCCTTGGGGAACCTCTTCCAACGCTGCCTCTCGACCACTCTATAGAGGCACTCTCAAAGGCCACCCCCTACGAGAAACTTACGGGACTTCCAGTCTCCTTTTCGGCCTCTGAAATCCTAAACCAGGAGAAGGTGGCGAAGTACGCCATGCAGGCTACTTCGTGGCTGGATTTCTGGTTAGGATCCTTAGAATAACTGATGCGGTCTAAAGACCTGTCTCGGGAGTCCTCCAGGAAGTCTTTGGAGACTTTCCTATTGTCTAGCACTCGGGCCATCGAGTTCCTCTCCCATCAGGTAGTGAACCTTTGTGCCAACACTATCCTGAAGAGGAGAGATGCCGTCATAGGCAAGTTCCATAAACATCTCCCTCAGGCTGAAGTAGAAAGACTGAGAAATGCTCCTTTTGAGGGCAATTCTTTGTTCCATCCCGAGATGTTGAGCGGGTGTCAAAGAGGTGGAGGAATTCCAGTCAGGACTCCCTCATCTAAAAGGTCTTAATAGCTAGACCTTACCCTTCTCAGCCACAGCGGAAAGCACAGCAAAACCCGCAGCCGAAAAGGGCTAGAGACCCAAAACAGCAGGGTAAAAAGGATGCAAAGCAGGCCTTTGACAGCAAAAAGTCCTTTCGTGGAGGAAAGGTTAAGAAGGGATCTGGCCGAGGCCGGTTCCAATAAGACAGGCAATCCTCCCATTTGCCCACCTGTGGGGGGATGCCTGCAAAGCCGCTGGCAGAGGTGGCTTCACCACGGGGCCGAACCCTGGACGCTCGAGGTGATTTGTTCAGGGTATCGTATCCTGTTCACGCTCTCTCTCCCTCCACTGACTCGAGTGGCGATTCCATCGAACTCCTGTGCGAAGGGATCCGCACAGGAGTTGACCCTCAGGGCAGAAGTCCAGTCCATGTTGGAGAAGGACGCTCTCCAGGAGGTCTTCGACGGGTCCCCAGGCTTCTACAGTCGACTCTTTCTTGTGAAAAAGGCGTCTGGAGGCTGGAGACCAGTCATCGACCTCTCGGCCCTGAACAGGTTTGTCAAACAGACACCTTTCAGGATGGAGACGGCAGACACAGTCAGACAAGCAATAAGACCCCAGGCCTTCATGTGCACTCTAGATTTGGAGGTCGCATACTTCCAGATCCCAATTCACCCGTCTTCCAGGAAGTATCTGAGATTCATGTTCAATCGGAAGCATTACCAGTTCAGGGTACTGTGTTTCGGTCTTTCCACAGCACCCCAGGTATTCACGAGAGTATTCGCCCTAGTATCATCTTTTGGGCTCACAGAGTCGGCATCCGTCTCCTAAGATACTCGCACGACTGGCTGATTCTGGCAGACTCGGAGGCGGCCCTTCTCCGCCACCGAGACGAGCTTCTAAGGTTTTGACGGGATCTGGGGATCGTGGTGAACCTCGAGAAGTCTCAACTGCTCCCCTCTCAAAAACTGGTATACCTAGGCATGCGATTAGACACCCTAAAGCACAAAGCGTTTCCATCAGACGAAAGGATCCAGACACTGAGGGAGATAGCACAGGTCTTTCTCAGTCGGGAAGAGCTCCCGGCGCAGTATTGGCTTCACCTTCTCGGTCATCTCTCTTCCCTGACCCGACTGGTCCCCAACAGTCGCCTCAGGATGAGATTCCTCCAGTGGCGACTAAAATCCCAATGGAACCAACACTCCGATTCCCGGGATCACCTAGTGCGCATAGGGCTAGAGGAACAGTCGGACCTCAGGTGGTGGTTGGCGGAGCCGAACCTTTGCAAAGGGGTCGATCTTCTCGTCTCTCCCCCGGAATTGATGCTTTTTTCGGATGCATCAAAAGGGGGGGGGGGGGGGGGCCTCACGTGCTGCACCATTACATCCAGCCAATGGTCCGAATCAGAAAGGTACCAGCACATAAATCTCTTGGAGATGAGGGCAGCCTTTCTGGCCCTCAAAAGGTTCCACCAGGTTCTGGCGGGGCACTCTATGGTGTTGATGAGCGAAAACACCATGGTAGTAACTTATCTAAGCAAACAGGACGGTATCTTTTTGCAGCAGCTGTGCCATCTTGCAGTAGAGATACTCAGATGGGCAGAGGACAACTCGTTGACTCTATCAGCTCGCTTCATTCCTGGCAAACGGAATGTGCTAGCAGACAAGCTGAGCAGAGCGACTCAGATAGTTGGCCCAGAGTGGTCTTTGAATCCTCTGATAGCCAACAAAGTCCTGACTTCGTGGGGTTCCCCGACTGTGGATCTGTTCGCAACGGCCCTGAATTTCAGGCTCCCGTTGTACTGCTCCCCAGTCCCGGATCACCAAGCTCTTTGGCAAGATGCTTTCCAACAACGGTGGATAAACCTGGACGCTTACGTGTTTCCCCTGTTCTGTCTGATGAGAAGTCCTCAACCAGGTACGAGCAAGCAACAACTTGCAAATGACCCTCATAGCTCTGCTATGGCATCACGCAGAATGGTTCCCGGACCTTCTGCATCTCCTCACAGAGATCCCGAGGGAGCTTCCTCCTCAGCACGACCTCCTCGGACAACCACATGCCAACATCTTCCACAAAGCCGTAGCTTCGCTTAGACTTCACGCCTTGAGACTATCCAGCACCTCCTCACACAGAGAGGCTTTTCGCTGTAGTGGTTTGCGGACTGTGGCCAGAGGTAGCACCCGAACTGCCTAGTGTCCGAATGCCGACCACAACCCGACGTTCACTACACAACAAATATACAACGGTGGAATACCCCAAAAAAAGTAAATAACAGGTCAAGAGAACGGAGCTCTGGGCACGACCCCTTGATTTATACTGGGCAAGGGGACCCAGCTGGAATCTTGCTTTTTATCATACCTTTCATTGGGCTAGCTGGATTTTAAATAAAGTATAAGAACATTAGGTGAAAGGAAATATTGTCTTTTCTGATAACTGGACACAGTGTGGGAAAATGAATTATGATAAATTACACTACTTATGAGATTAAAAAACAGTGGCTGAGGAAAAGACCCCGTGGTAAGAGGTTCTGAAATGAAATGCTGTATTCATAAAAACACAAGAAAAAAAAATATTTATTTGTAAATATTCTATTACGAATACATTAATATATCACTTAAGATAGTCAAAGGCAAAATTATCATCCCTTTTGCATATTGTACCAGCAAGAGAAAAAATTCTAAGCTACATGCAAGATATATCACCACACAGGTACAAAACGGGACTTCAAAATCCTTACAAAACTATGACTGCAGAACCTGAGGATTTGAAAGACTTAGAAATATTAGGATTCTCAACATAGCCTCTAAAACAAAAAAAGCATTTCTTCAGAACTAAGCTTAAAAGAGAACCCCGCAATACTATAGTTTTATAACTTCGGTAATGACCAGTAATAAACTTGAACACTTACTATCTAATGAGCCATCTATAAAGAACATATAACGGCGAAAAATACAGTACCACAATTTTCCCTAAATCAATACTGTTCTCATCAATCTCCTGTCCACCATTGGGATGCAAAGTCACTTAAACAGTCCTAATTTATGAACAGTACAGCCGCATACTATGTCGTACAACTCTCTGCGGGCCCACTATAACAATACTCGAACACAGTCATTCCCCGCCTAACATGAATTCACTCCTTGGGCCTCTGACCAGATATGCCATTTCAATAGCTCCTGTTAACTATTAATGTTTATGACACACTCTCAAATAGCAACACAGTAGCTTACTTCTAGTTACAAGGCGGGTTATATGAATACAGAGCAGCATCACAGACTAGTACAGACTGGTAACAGGAAATATTCTATATTTTCTCTCCCTTACACTCCCTACTGAGTGTAGGGGCTGCTGTTAATACCTGGAAAGGAATAATACTAGATCAAAGCATTTTTTATATATATGGGCACAGAGGGATATCAATATATATATATATATATATACAGGTTTAAAAAAATTACTATGTTTCATAAAATACAACTCCACTAAGTTTTCTTGGATACAAACACCTTATATATTGCATTCCCCCCCATTAGCCCTCAAGCCCATCCAAAAAATGCCTCGTAACTGACCGCAACCCCCCACACAAACTATACATTCACGTGAAAAAAAAATCTTACCTTGCAAAAAAAATAAACTCAGTAAAAAGGTAGGATGATCAACTAAAGATTTAATTCATCATCGCGTCCTTCAGGTACAATACATTTTTTTCATAACAAAAAGCAATAGGAATAGACAAACTATCAGACAATATGGAAACATAGTACTTAAAAACAAAAAATTTGATTACCGTCTATTCCTCCCAACAATGCTTCAATAATATACAATACAACAATTTCCATATCATACAGAAAACATCAGTATTACAGGTATACATTCAGGATCTAACAAGGGAAAAAAATTACATCCATTGCAGTCGAAAATAAATTTAAAAGCATACAAAATTCATTGATTTTGGACTACAGGTTTTACATGATAATAAGAATTTATTGAATCCATTATAACTGTCACGGTCAAGGTCAATTTACAGTACAACAATAAATGCAACAGTTAAAGAAACCGTGACTAAATAAAGATTTCCTCACACCACGTGTCCCTTTCTCAGCCTTTCAAATACCCAATGTGGGAATTACAATATGACTAGTAAGAAAAAAAAAAAAAGGTAATTATTATCAAAACTTTCTTTAAAAACTGTACTAAGATTAATTCCGTGGGAGATTTATAGTTCTTCTTCTGAGTCTCAAAATTCTGTCTCGGGGCATGCGCCGGGATTCAGCAATCTGCTGGCGAGCCATATTAATTTCTCGCAGCACAGGAGACAGGCTAAGCCGGCGACTCTCCAGATACAGGCTGGGTGTCTTTAATCGGTCGATAACCTCGCATAACAGTTGGTATCTGCGGGTGATCGACATACTTTTAAGTAGACCAGAGACAGAATCCGTAGACTCAGAAGAGGACAATAAAAATCCCGAAAAATCAGGCGATGACTCGGGGCAACGTTGTGTTTCGGGCGACCCAAACAGTGTTGTAACGTTCAGGTTAGATATACCTGACTGTGCCACTTCAGCCTCGAGCTCTGACTGGTATTTTAATCCACCATCAGAATGTAGGAAAGGGTTTGTATTCTGAGGTGACTCAGGAATGGAGGATGGTTCCCTCTCTATAATATTCATCTGGTCAGTGAGACGAGGTCTCCACTCCAGGACTCGAGACTGAACTAAAGGTAGGTCAAGAACAGGACCTTTTGACCTAGTCCATGGGGGACTAAATCCACTAGAGGTAAGATCCACAGGCGACAGTCGGTCGTCACAGTCGGGTGGCTAAAAGCCGAGAAAGTCATTATCAGGATAAATAGACACTGCCGATTCAGAAACAGGGCTTTCTAAAGTAGCAGGTCTTGACCAATCTGGACTGGAACTCTTGGAACCAACAGAAGGTAGTTCCAATAATGGAATACTGGAAACTTCCCAGAATTCCCAACTCCCCGGAGGATGAACGATACCTTCCTCTCGGAAAGAAGAAGCTAAGAACTGGGGCGTTGGCAATTCAGGAACAGGACAGTGAACCACTGACTCGGGAGACAAAATAGGGGTTTTACACATTTCAGTGGGGCTGTTCTCCCACAGTTGGAGGACCAAATGATCTCGAAACAATTCAGGCTTTAACACAGGAGTCTCATCACAATTTTCTGGAGGATATAACCTAGCATCCAGTGCTTTCTTTCTCTCGTAAGTCCTAGCTGGCTTAAGAATGGGCTTAGGCTGAGTAGTAGCTCTAGTAGGATGGTGACTTTTCCTCTGTCGTCGAGACTTGATACAATCTCGAGACAGAAGGTAGGACGCCACTACTGCAGCCACCCCATAGGAGTCGCCATCACTACTAGAACTCTCAGAGACTTCAGAAGAAACAGGACTGTCATCCATGAGTTCTGGACTATTCAGAGTCTCTGTTACAGGATCAGGACCCTTCGGATACCAGAGAAAGTGCCTCCTAAGATAAACTGGAGGTTCAAACCAGGCCTTTAACTGGATATGGTGAGCTTTTACCAGTTCACCATCAGGCAGTCTCTGCAGCTCATAGGTGACCTTATTCTCGTGTACCTTAGTAACACGGAATACCCCCTCAAACCTAGGGATGAGCTTGTTCGTCAGATGGTGTCCTAACAGGTGCACCTTCTTAAGCACCAGAGAACCTTCTTTAAACGGTTTGTACCGAGGATGTCCTTCAGCCCATGGGTCTCTCGTTTCTGCTGATAGCAACGGGATACTATCAACATCGCGAGCACCCTTCAGTATGTTCTCAGCTGGAGTACAGCCAATCTCAGTGTGGTGGGAATGGTTGTAGCCGAGAACTGCTCGGGATAAGAACTGGTCCCATTTCCGAGATTCCCCAGAAATCACCCTCAGTAACTCACCAATGGTACGATTCACTCGCTCCACTGCACCGTTACTAGAGGGTTTATACGGAGTTGTTTTCACATGTACAACATTATACCGCTCCAACAACTCAGTAAATTCCTGGGAAATAAACTCAGGGCCGTTATCAGTCAATATCCGGACTGGAACACGAGGAATAACAGGAAAAACTCGGTCTTCAAGCGCCTGGCATATCGTACTGCTCTTCTTATTCCTTATGGGTACTGCCGTTACCCACTTTGAATAATGGTCGACTACCATCAGACACCCAATAAAACCAGTACTGGTTGTTGGGAGACTTACAAGATCCATAGCAACCAATTCAAAGGGAGAAGAGGTCACTATTTTCAAGGTCGGCGGGGCAACCACCTCCCTTGAGACCTTACAAGTCTGACATTCCCAACACGTTCGGCACATATCTCTGATTACATTAATCAAAGATCTGTGCCAGACGAGTCGACGGACCATTGCACTCATTTTTCCGATCCCCCAGTGAGCATTCTGGAGGTATGTCTCGGCAACTAGGTCAATCAGGACATTGAAGGTGACTACTGGGACTACTGAGCCGTCTGGATTCCGCTTCACTAGCAAACCCTGGTGAACTTCCAGGTTCGACCAACATCTCCTATAGGGTAGACAGGAGCGTGGAACTCGAGATGCAGGAACCCCAGAGTAGATCATCTTAATGACAGATTGAATCTGTCGATGATCTCCTTGGATCTTGGACACCTGACTAAAGGACAGAAGAGCATTTCCAGAGAACACTCCCTGATCAGATTCAGGATCAGTTACCTTCATAACAGTGGTCTCGGTATGCAGGGAGGAGACTGAGAGTACCTTGGGAGACAACTGAAGAACAGTAGTGTGGTCATACACCAACTGTTCTCGGGGTGAATCCAGTGTCAGGTAGGCTGCGTCCAGTATATTCCTACCAAGAACAAAACAAAAGTTAATGTCTTTGGCAGCTACCACCGCATAGTTAAACAGCGGTAGCCTCCACCCAGAAGGACGCTTCACCTCTAACTGGACGTAGCCTAGAATGCTGGTGCAGAAACCAGTCAACCCCTCTAACTGTTTTCCTGACAGTACCTGGTACTCTATGCCAAGTTGGCTCAGTACAGACTCACTTACTAAACAAACCTGTGCTCCTGTATCAACAAGAGCACAAAATAAGGTCTCCTGCATCATTACTATACCTACTGCCGAGTGCTGACACATGGGTACAACTGGACTGACGAGGTGCCTTTTCTGTCACGTACTGGATTACAGGACAATCCTCCGGCGCTTCCTGATCATCAGTGATCAAGCCCTCAGCGGCAGGAACACGAGATTTTACCTCCGCCTTATGGCCCAGAATCACGTCAGTTGGAGGGACGTAATTGCGGAGCTCGATCAGAGGATTAAAATGCACTCCAGACAGACACTGAAGATGCACACACTGAGGCTCAGTCACGGATGGATCACGATAGACTTATGGACAAGTGGGACCCCAATGGACCCAGATTTCCAGGTTCAATAACTTTGATGCTGCCAATAGCAACTCCAGAGCTGGGACCGTACCTGGAAATCTCATTGCCTTGATCCTGTTCCTGCTGGTCTTGTCCAGTTTGAAGCCTAGTCGACCGGCGTCTTTCAGAAACTGCTGAACTAAGGCATCCCGGAGCTTGGCTCCCTTCAGCGGAGAGTTGGGTGCGACACCTGACCCTTCTGTCCAGCAGTTCACGACTAGCTCCAAGGATTCGATAAGAGAATCTGGACCACCACGAACCTCCTTATACAAGGCCAGTCCAGTAGGCAACTTCGGAGTGCTGGGTTCAGTAGCTAACAGACAGTCAGTTAATGCAGGCCAGCGGGATAACCAGTCAGCGGCGGCATTTTGATCTCCTGGACAGTAATTAACAATAAAGTTAAATTCGGACAGGTCCTCCAGTGTCCGTGCTAGACGACTGTCCACCATCTTCATGTCATGAAGGTACATCAGGGGACGGTGATCAGAATGGATCACGAAGAACTGACCATAAAGGAAGGCCCTGAAGGTTTTCACTCCCCATCGCAGAGCAGCCAACTCACGCTCAATGGTAGAGTAATGGGTCTCGCAGTCAAGGAAAGTCATGGAGTCGTACGCTATCACCCGACGCTCCCCTGGATACTCCAAGGATTCCTGGCACAGACAAGCACCAGCACCTTCACCCGAAGCGTCAACAAACAACTCCAAGGGTTTAGCATCAGCGGAGTAGTCAGGGTATGACAACATAATGTCCTCTTTGATCAGTTCCTTCAAGCGCATAAAGGCACTGTCCATTTCTGCAGTCCACTTCAGTTTCCTAGTTCCTTGAGATTTTCGTCCTCCAGTCTTCGCAGATAATGGTTTGGCTATCTGTGATCACATGGGGATAAACTTCCGTTGGAAGTTGACCAGTCCCAGGAATCCCCGTAGCTCACGCACAGTGGTCGGTTTAGGGAAGTCTTCCACTTTCTGGATGTATTCTGGTAGCTTACGCATACCAGAACGTCCAACCAGATGACCAAGATACTGGACCTCGGCTTGAACCCAAGAACACTTCCCGAGTTTTATCTCGAGTCCGTGCTTCTGGAGAGTAGCCAAAACTCGTTCTACCAGTTTTAGGTGTTCCTCGAAAGAAGACCCAAGTATCAATATGTCGTCAATGTAGACAACCACCTTGGCTTTTGGGAACGCTTGGAGAATACTCTGCATTTCTCTCTGGAACACTGCAGGTGCATTTTTCAGTCCAAACGATAAGCGTCTGAACTGCCAGTGTCCAAAGGCGGTAGAGAAAGCCGTGTATTCCTTACTGTCCTCTGCCAACGGTAACTGGTAGTATCCACGAACCAGGTCAAGGGTTGTAAAGTATTTGACTCCTTGAAGTCCAAAAACAGAGTCGGCCATGTTAGGCATCGGGAACTTATCAGAGACAGTCACCTTATTCAGTCTACGGTAGTCCACACACAACCGTATACTATTGTCCTTTTTTCGGACTGAAACAATGGGTGAAGACCAAGGAGAGATGCTGGGTTTAATAATACCCAGTTCATGCAACTCCTTGCACTGTTCCTTGATGGCGTCAGCAACAGGTTTGGCAAACCGTCGAACTCTCTGATAAATGGGCGTCTCGTCATACAGGTCCCTCTTAATGAGAGAATGCCTTGATGAAGTCATTGAGCTTCAGCACGGCATTTCATTCCCGTGCTGAAACTTGGTGACGGGCAAAAGGGCTCTCGAACTTGGGGAAATTGCTCCCCCAGTCCGAATCTAAATTTCTCTCTTTCCCCTTTTTCTTTTTCTCAATATTACTTCGACCTTATCCTAATTTCATATACTTTCTTTAGTCTTGCTTTCCAAACTCTATGATAAAAATTTCCCTCTATATGTGTGTATATATTATGTACATATATATTTATTAATTTTTTTTTTTCTCCTATGGCTTGGATGTTTTTACACCCATTGTAGCCCCGGCGGGGATGTTCATACATCCTTTATTGCTGCCTGCTTTGATGAGTGGGAGGAGATATCACGGTTGGGAGGTGTTTGCATTCAAAGCTATTTGTGAGAGTATTGGATGATTTCAGCCATCCCGAAGATGGTTTGGACCTTTTTGGCGGAACTATTCTCAAGTGTTGGGTCTTCGGAATCCAGGGGGATCCAATGCTTGGGGTAGGACTCTCGGCTTTTGGCCGGAAGCCCGTCATTATAGATATGGGGAGGATGATCCCATAATTTCTTGGTCTCAGTCCTAACAGGCGGGTTCAGCTTACACCTGTGCCTCTATATCTGTTTTGATGCTATCCTTCGGGTAGGGTATGGAGTGGACCATCTGGGAAGTATACTCTCATTGTGCCGATAGTGGAGAGTGCAAATTTCCTTTCCGACGTGTGATGGCCTAACATTCTCGAGCAGGTACATCAAACTTACCCTTTTCTCTCTCTTTCGTCTAATGGATTCTTTAAGGAACGAACCCCCATCCCCTGGATACGCTGACTCTCCCCCGGCACTATTGACGACCTCTGCTAATGTGATAAGGGAAAGCTCTGTTGATGACCTCGGAACGGGAAAGGACCATTCTACTGATATTTCTAAATCAAGTAATTTGGGTAACACGAGGAAACTTCGAATCCTCCATGTTACACAAATTTCAATAGAGACAAATTATGATGATCTATGTAAAGCATTTGAATGCTATGGATGCATAAAAGAAATAAGGATGAAACTTGAAGCTGAAACTTAGGATTCATGGATATCTTATAGTAGTTATGACGAAGCATTTAGTGCAATAAGTAACTTGAATAATATTAAAATTAATAACTTTAATGTCGCGGCTGCTCTCTGCGATAAGATACCAAAAGATTTGGATGTGTACAGGCCTGCCGATTGGTTGGAAAAAGACGCAGATTTGGTTATGCCCTCCCAGAGAAATCCAAAACCACCGATATGGCTTATAGCTGAATCAAAGGGGGTTACAGGGAATTATTTTAAAATACAGTGGAACCTCTACATACGAATTTAATCCGTTCCAGAACCAACTTCGGATGTAGAAATTGTTCGGATGTCGAAACGAATTTTCCCATAAGAATACATTGAAATAGGATTAATCCGTGGTTGAGCCCAAAAACCTATGATAACTTCTTAATAAACCACTACACATAATTTTCCCATGAGAATAATGAACACTAAATTAGATAATAGACATGTAAATAAGAAGAATAGACATGTAAATAAGAAGAATTAGCAAAAAATGATAAATAAGAAACGGGTTTTTAGCGTCACTTTACCTTAGAAACTCCAGCGCAGGTGTTGTTCGTCTTCGCTACGCAGAGAGGAGAGAGGAGACGGACGGACGGCGAGGAGGTAGAGAGGTTAACTACGATAAACGTAACACTACCGTAACTTATTCTAACTTACACTAAGTGAACTTTAACATAACTTAGCTTATTTTTTTTTTTTTTTTATATTTTATATTTTTTTTTTTACATTTTCTTTTTTTCTTTTTGATGATTACGTAATTTTAATCACTATCACTTACATTTAAAATTGACTGAATTTCTTTTGCTTCACTCTTTTCCGTTTTCTGTGTTTCACTTTCTTCCTCTTCACTCTTTGCCGTTTTCTTCGGTTCACTTACATCCTCTTCATCGCGAGTTCGCTTCGCAGTTTTTTTAAAGAAAGCATCGATAGATAATTGCTTCGTACGGCTTTTCAGAATGTTTCGAAAGTGCGTTAGGCAAACATCATCGAATTGAGAAACTACACGACAAACCTGCAATTTCTTTGGATGGTATTTGTCGATGAAGTCGACCACGTCTTGATATTTTCCTAACACCTCTTTTATTTGCGCTGAACCTAACACATGTTCTACCTCCTCGCTCTCTTCCTCGTCATCACTCATGTGCTCCGACATAGCATGGAGTTCCTTGAGCTCATCCGTCGTCAGTTCGTCGTGATGTTCGGCGACGAGTTCCGTAACGTCATCTGCGTTGACCTCCAGACCCATGGACTTGCCAAGGAAGACGATTTCCTCTACGGCTTCCGCTGCACCGACCACGGGATCAGGTTCGGGGTCAAAACCCTCGAAATCTCGGGGAGAAACTGCATCAGACCACAGCTTCTTCCATGCAGAATTGAGGGTCCGTCGAGTTAATCCCACCCAAGCCTGATCAATGATCTTTAAGCAGTGCACGATATTGAAGTGGCCCCTCCAAAATTCACGCAAAGTTAAGTTGGTGCTTTGCGTGACATTAAAGCACTGCTTGAATAAGTGCTTGGTGTACAGCTTCTTAAAATTAGAGATGACTCGCTGGTCCATGGGCTGGAGGATAGAGGTGGTATTTGGTGGAAGATACAGCACCTTTATGAATTTGAATTCATCGAAGATATCATCTTCAAGTCCGGGGGGGTGAGCGGGTGCATTGTCAAGGCATAGCAGGCACTTTAAAGGCAATTTCTGCTCATGAAGATACTTCTTCACAGAAGGACCGAAAACTTAGTTTACCCATTGCACAAAGAATTGCCTAGTGACCCAGGCCTTCGAGTTGGATCGCCAGAAAACATGAAGCTGATCCTTATCGACGTTGTGTGCTTTAAAGGCCCTAGGGTTCTCCGAATGGTAAACAAGCAAGGGCTTGACTTTGAAGTCCCCGCTAGCGTTGGCACATAGAGCAAGAGTCAACCGATCCTTCATTGGCTTATGCCCAGGCAATTTCTTCTCTTCAGCAGTGATGTAGGTTCGACTCGGCATCTTCTTCCAAAACAGCCCGGTTTCATCACAATTGAACACCTGCTGCTCTACGTAGCCTTCTTCCTTTACGATATTTTCGAATTTCTTAACAGAGTCAGCTTCAGCCTTTGTGTCCGCACTAGCAGCCTCTCCGTGATGAACAACTGAATGAATCCCGGACCGTTTCTTAAATTTCTCGAACCAGCCACGAGATGCCTTGAAATCATCTGAGGAAGGCTCGGTTGAACTCTCCCCAGCATCACCCCCAGAGCTCTCCTCCTTCAAGTCCGTAAAGATGGCGTGCGCCTTCTCGCAGATAACGGTTTCGGTGATGGTGTCGCCAACGATCTCTCTATCCTTAATCCACACTAGTAGAAGTCGTTCCATCTCTTCTATGATAGGGGTACGGCGTTTGGAAATTATAGTGATCCCCTTAGAAGGTTTCACTGCTTTAATAGCTTCCTTCTGTTTAAGGATTGTCGAGATCGTCGACATATTACGGCCATACTGTTTAGCAAGTTCACTCACGCGGATGCCACGCTCATGTTTTTCAATAATTTCCTGCTTAATTTCTATAGAAAGCATTTCCTTCTTCCTTTTCTCACCACTACCACTACCACTGCCAAAACTAAGCCTTTTTGGACCCATGATTTACGTAAATTATCGTTAATGGATGCACGTAAAAAATCACGATTAAATCACAGTTAATATTAGAACGCACAGAGCACAACCGCAAGAAGCCGACGAGAACAGAGGACTGACCCAAGCCGCGCTAATTGAGCGTCCCTCCGAGGTCGATGTGCTGCCTTCTATCGGCGGGAAAAAAAAACACTTCAGGCGCTATGAGCACCGACTACGCGTACGAGTCTTGTTTACTTCGGGTGTTGAAAAAAACATTCGGGTGTAGAGTCGGAACGTGTTCGAATTGTACTTCGCGTGTCGAAAAATTCGGATACAACCGGTACGACGAAAATTGCTACTTCGTGTGTCGAAATAAGATTTGGGTGTAGAGTCAAAAATTTGCTCGAATTTTACTTTGGATGTTGGAAAATTCGGATGTAGATACGTTCGGATGTAGAGGTTCCACTGTATGCAAATTGATTCAGAAAAAAGTAGGAACTATTGCACCAGGCGATATATCTCGTTTCGGAAAAAATAGTTTCCTTATCCATGCTAAATCCAGTACACAGTCGGTAATATTGTCCAATATGAAAATAAGTAATGATGACATTAAGTTAGATGTCAAACCCCACCTAAATTTTAGCTACGAAGGGGCGTAGTTTTTAACAGAGATCTATATGATTTTACAGAGGAGGAGATACTGGCCATGTGTCCATTAAATGTATGGAAAGTTCATAAAGTCCCAGGTACATCAATGATAATCCTTACGTTCCAGGATGCTGATGTACCTTTTCATATTATTATCGAGAACGAAAGGATTAAAGTAAGACCCTTCAAGCAGAACCCATTGCAATGCTTTAATTGTTTTAAATTTGGGCACCCGTCCAAAGTTTGCAAAAATGAGAAGATGTGTGGTATTTGCTCCAAATCTTACCATGGAGAGTGTGCACTTGGAGCCAGGTGTTTAAATTGCAGCTCAAATCACAAATCCACAGACAAGAGCTGCGAGCTATATAAGTTGGAGGAAGCTGCCCTCAACAAATCAAACTTAGAACATATACAGTAAGTGTGACCCATGCCAAAAGACTATTAAATAAATCAAATACATATGCTAAGGCTTTAAAATCAAACCAACCTAGCGCTGCCAATAGCTCAAAAAAAAGTATACTATCTGACAAAATGTCAAATAACGAGGTAACCATATTACCTCCTGAGGCTTTACTACGGCGTATTAACACTAGGTCATTGCCCATTGCTGTACAGCCTTCAGCCGCCATTACAAAAAATAATACAAACCTCTCTCAGGCCATGTCCTTGCCTGATCTGATGGAGGTTCCACTTAAGACTAACTTACCTGATGCACCTGTTGTGGGAAAGGTGCAAAAACCTCGAATCCCACCATCTATTAATCGTAAAAGAGAGAGACCTCCATCTCTCTCTCCACCCTCCATTAGAAACGTTAAGGTTATGACATCAAATAAATTTGATGTTTTGTCTGTTGATGTTTCTAATGAACCAGAAGATGAACTGAATAAATCAGAAATTCAAGTTGAGGTCCACCATCCACCTCAACAAATAGATAAAAAGAATACAAAGAAAAACACAAATGTAAAACCCAACATAACAAGACCACCTCTGAAGAAACGTACTGGTAATAATGTTAAATTGAAAACTGCTAATGGGAAGACCTCATCCAAGATGTCTTCCAGAAATAATCCATAGTTTTCTCCTCCATTTTGCAATGGAACTGTCAGGGTTTGAGGGCGAAATATTAAGAACTTAAGCTCCTAATTCACGAGCATTCCCCCATAATTGTATGTCTACAGGAAGGTATGCTTGATTCTAACACTCCTAGTCCTCGAGAGTATGTTAGCTATAGAACACCATATAATCAACAAGCAGGGAGCCATGGCGGAAGTCTCATGTACATTCGTCGAGATGTTCCCCAAATACCTATGTCTATACATACAACCCTGCAGGCAGTTGTACAAATTGATATAGGGAGAAAATATACAATATGCTCTCTGTACTTACCCCCAAATGATAATATTTTATATGATGATTTAGCAGAAGTCATTCAACAACTCCCTCAACCTTTTCTCTTACTGGGAGATATGAATGGTAGACATCCTTTATGGGGTGATGTTTTGGCCAACACAAGGGGCAATATTATCTCATCAATTGTGGAGAATGAGGATGTGGGACTCCTTAATACAGGAGAGCCCACACACTTCCATGTTCAGACAGGTACCTTGTCATGCATTGACCTTTCAATTGCAAGCTCTAACTGCCTTCTTGATTTTGATTGGAGGACATTAGATGATTGGCATACTAGTGATCATGCACCAATCATTATAAACACCAACAATGGTCCACCTTTACAGAGATCGCCACGATGGAATCTTGACAAGGCGGACTGGGAAAAATTTCGTGAGCTAAGCGAAATTGAGGGGGATGCTGAACAGGTTGAAAATATCGATGATGCCATAGACTTACTGAATGGAACTCTCCATACAGCAGGAGTCAATTCAATTCCCAAAACAACAGGGTTATTCAAACGACGACCAGTCCCGTGGTGGTCTTCAGAACTAACTGCCCTCCACAGAGCCACAAGAAGATCTCTAACACGATTGCGTAGACTCCGAACTGATGAGAATTTAATTATGTACAAGAAATGTAGAGCACAGTTCCGTCGTGCCATGAAAGAAGCAAGGCGCCAGTCATGCATGTCTTTTGTTTCCTCCATTAACAGTAGAACACCACCATGTGCTGTGTGGAGGAAAGTAAAAAAGATAGCTGGCAAATTCACCCCCAACCCACCACCAGTGTTGAAGGTGAATGGTCAGTATGTAACTGAAGCAAATGATGTTAGCAATGCCCTGGCTAGTCATTTTTCAAATGTATCCAGCAAGTGTGTAGGAGCCCCTGGTCACCAGTATAGGAGCGTTGAAGAAAAGAAAATTTTGAATTTTGCAACAAGAAGGGAAGAGTCTTATAATTCTCCTTTCACTGAAAGAGAATTTGATTCCGCACTTGCTCATTGCAATGATACAGCCCCTGGACCTGATGGAATTCCATATGCAATGATTAAACATGTACATTTTAATACAAAGATATTTATTTTAAGCATTATTAATGGAATATGGCATGATCATAGTTACCCAAGTGTTTGGGAACTAGCCATTATTTTAGCCTTTTTAAAACCCGGTAAAGACAAGTTTTTAGCAGCAAACTATCGTCCTATTGCATTGACATCTTGTTTATGTAAAATCATGGAGAAGATGGTCAATGCAAGGCTGATATGGTACCTTGAAAAGAAAGGTATTTTATCACTGATTCAATGTGGATTCCGAAAAATGCACTCAACGACTGATGTGTTGATACGACTTGAGTCTTCTATTTGTGAAGCCTTTGCTTCCAAACAGCACCATGTTACAGTATTTTTTTACCTTGAAAAGGCATATGATACCACATGGAGATATGATATACTTAAAACCATACATGAAATCGGATTGAGAGGAGAGCTGCCACTATTTATTCAGGCATTTCTTTCACATAGTTTTTCAAGTGAGAGTTGGGGAAGCTCTATCAGAGAGTAAGTGCCAGGAAGAAAGAGTTCCTCAGGGTAGTGTGCTGAGTGTAACCCTTTTTGCACTAGCAATTAATGGGATATCCTCAGCAATTCCCCGGGATGTTCTCTCAACATTATTTGTGGATGACCTCTCCATATCATTTGCTGGAGCCAGAATGGCAACGGTTGAGAGAAAACTACAGCTCTCAATTGACAAAATTATCCAGTGGGCCGATATGAATGGATTTAAGTTCTCGACAAGTAAAACTACTATTGTACATTTCTGTCGTATCCGGGAGCGCATCCAGACCCGGATATATACATTAAAGGTCAACGGATCCCATGTGTATCGGAAACCAAATTTTTAGGTTTGATATTTGACTGTAGACTTACATGGGTTTCTCACCTAAAAACGCTAAAAGCTAAATGTGTTGAAGCTCTGAATATTTTAAAAGTATTGTCCCATACATCATGGGGGGCAGACCGCAATACTATTTTAAAATTATACAAGTCCTTGATTTTTTCCAAAATTAGTTATGGTTGTGAAATATACTCTTCAGCCACCCCAAGCCAGTTGAAAATATTAGATTCAATACATCATGCAGGTATTAGATTGTCCACGGGAGCATTCAGAACATCACCTATCCCAAGTCTCCTTGTTGATGCTGGAGAGTTACCACTAGACCTTTACCAGATGTCTTCTATTCTTCGGTATTGATTTAGATTGCAAAGACTCCCTAATTCTTTAGCCTTCCAGACTGCAAGCCTTGTAAGGCACCCAACATACTTTGAAATGCACCCAAAATCTCCTCAACCCTATGGCTTTCGGGTGAAACAATTATTAAACAGTCTGGATATAATTAGATGTAAGGTACTTCCATTCAAGGTATCATCAACACCTCCATGGAAATTACCAGAGATATCTTTTTGTAAATATTTTATAGGAGATAAGAAGAATATGTCAGACCTAGAAGCCAGGTCTCTTTTTAATGAACATGTTAAAGAACATAGAGGATCAACTTTTATCTATACTGATGGCTCTAAATCTGATGCTGGTGTTGGATTTGGGGTACATAGTAATGGTTTTAATTGTAGAGGTGCACTTCCTCTGACCGCTTCCATATTTACTGCCGAACTGTATGGCATATTAACCGCTATTGAGAAAATAGCATTGGAGAAGGAGGGTAATTTTACAATTTTTAGTGATGCAAGGAGTGTCCTTCAAGCTATAGAAGTTTTTAATTCTAATAACCCTCTAGTTTTAAAGATTTTAGAATGGCTTTTTATTATTGGACGGAGAGGTATAACAGTTCAATTTTGTTGGGTTCCAGCACATGTAGGTGTGTGTGGGAATGAGAAGGCAGATTCACTGGCTAAGAATGCTGCATCCGAGTTGCTGCCAAGAAGGTATCCTATTGCCTGTAATGATTTCTTACCTGACATCAAGAAATTGGTTTGCAATAAATGGCAACACCAATGGGATAGCCTAGATGGGAATAAAATGCGAGAGGTAACAAATGTCATATCTCCTTGGAGGTATAATATGATGCCCCGAAAATGGGAGACGTCTCTTTGTCGTCTCCGTATTGGTCACACTCGGTTGACACATGAGTTTCTGCTGAAGGACCAACAGCAACCATATTGTGACGACTGTTTATTACCTTTAACAGTGAGGCATTTGTTGACCGAATGCCCCAATTATAACAACTTAAGGAATAGATATTTGTTTGAGGCTCGAGGTGAGGGTGGCAGGTTCATCCTTGCCAAAATTCTTGGAAATAATGTGTCCTACCATGCAAGTGGCATTTTTAGATTTATTTCAGAAGCATGTCTTCTGAAAAATATTTAACTTTTATGATTTTAATTGAATACTCTTTTATTTTTTATTTTATTTTATTTTTTATTTTTGTATACATAAATTAAATGTTACCGGCGTCAATGACCTCAGATGTCAGGATGCCTGAAAACTTTAAATCAATCAATCAATCGTCATACAGGTGGATGCGTATTGGTGTGCTTGAGCACTCTCCCACATCATCATCACCAGTACTGATGACTGGAAGATGACGTCGAAGCATTTGACAAAATTGATCCTTCTGAGAAGAGTCCAGTTCGTCGGAGATAGACAGATTGTCTATCTCTTCCAATACGCTCGGTTCAGGAGTCAGGTCACACTCCTGTGCTATCAGGCAGGATAGAGGAGCATCCACCATTGCTATGGTGAACACCTTCCCCAAGAGATCGCCCTTCTTGATCTTGGCAGTTTCTTCAGATGAACCCTTGACTAAAACTGAGGCTTTTTTGTCTTTCAGTTCAAGGATGCCAGGAATTGCTGTAACTTTCCTTGACAGACCAGGGGTTATGATGTCGCCATCATAATACATTTCCGGCCAACAGTTGGTCGGACAAGCAGGGCACCTAAAAGACGTGTCAAGTCCCTTAGGAAAGTTAACACTAACTGGAACAAGTACTGGCTCAATACTGGCAATCCTCATTGAATCGGCTGCTTGGACCTCAAGTGCATAAAGCACTTGCTGACAACAGGCTCCACGTATCGGGACATAGTACTCCCAAAGAGGCTCTTGGGGAGTACTGCCAACGCTCAGCCGATTTCGGGAACCGTCAACTATCACCCCATTTGCTCTCAAGAACTGGTAACCAAGCACTACGTGCTCAGCCATAGTCCCTGAAGGCACTACATGGAACATACCCGGGGCGAATGTCATTCCATGCAGTATAGGGGTCAACAGTACAATACCTAGGGTCTTAGGTCCTGTTTGCCCTAAACCCTTCAGTCCAATGGTGTTGGGTACCATCTGCAGCTGGTAATCCTGTACTACTCTCGATGACAGGAGGTTGACCTCAGCTCCGGAGTCAATGAGAGCATCCAATGCTCCCGATGGAAACTCAGACATGGTCACTGGGACAACCATGAGTGGTACAGGAGCCAACTGCGCCAGGTTAACCCTACGTAGGGTTTTCAATACTGCCTCAGCTTCTGCTGTCTCCCTGGAGGAGTCAGTTGGAGAAGCTCTGGACTGTGTCGAGGACAGGTTATCACAGGCCAATCCTGAAAGAGCCATTGGAGGTGCAATGACTTCTTCAGGTTGAGGGGTAACCTTGGAAATCGAGATTTCCGAGGCTGCCGCCGGAATACTAGGAGCATGCACCCTAGCACTCACACCCTCCTTCGATGTAGCCCCATCTTCTACATCGAAGGCCTGGTGTTTAAAGCCCTATGATACTCCTCAGTTCTTGACTTCCTGGGCTTTGCCTTCTTGCTCCTCTTCTTCTTCTTCCCCACAGTCCGAGATGGAGCACTGGACTCGCTCCCACTTCGGGTCTCCCGGCTACTGGTTGATCCAGAATAGGACGACGGGGTCGGAGTAGCATTCACCGGTACTGCTCTCCACCTTGAAGGAGTCTGGACAGAGGTAGTCTCCCTCCCAGGGCTGCAGGCATTAGCTGTGTTCTGGACAGGTGATCTGCTCATGACCGGCGCCTGTCGTCCACTCTGTGCCACATGATGGTTGGACGAGCCACAATGTAGGCAGAGGTTGAGGCGTCTGCGACACTCGTCCACAAAGTGCCCTGGTTTTCGGCACCATGCACAGTACCTCCTCTGGAATTGGGGAGATCTATCCGGGGTGCGCGAAGGTGGCAGGCGCACTCCCACAGGTGCAGGTTTGGGGACTGGTCGAGGAGGAGTGTGTAAATACGCTCTGTCAGGTCCAGGTGAACGACTGGGGGCAGCCATGGCAACCCTGTCGGCATACGAGCCGTGCCATGACTGTCCCACACGACTGATGGCCAAATCCTCTGCCTTCTGGCTTCGCTGACGGGATACCTCGTCGAGAACACTCAACAGGTGCAAAACATCCTGCTAAGTGGCCTGACGGCCAGCGGAGACATTAATGGTGGCCAGAGACTGTTCCAGCCAACTTACAGCTTTGCTTGGAACAGTTTTGAGGAGCTTCTGCCTAAGCTTCCTCCGGTCCAAACTACGGCCAGGATAGGCAGACTTGTACAGGGAGGCTAACAGGACGGCGTAGATTTTCAGCAGTTCGCCCTCGCCACTGGTAGCACTGCTGAACCGGGCCTTTCTAACAGCATCATGCCTCTCTCGGGCTTCTCGGCACCAGTCGAGAAGGCGTTCCTTCATGACGGGGTATGAGATCTCGGGACCCCCCATAGCTGAGAATGCCTCATGAATATCTCCCTTCAGAAATCTTCCAAGGTCAACAGTCCACCGGCCAGAGCTTCCTGCGGTATATTTACTGGCACAGTAGGCCTCGAAATCCCTCACGAATCGGGCAAAACTCTGGCCAGTTTCCAGCTGGAAGATTCCAGGCTTGGGGTTCCTCCTGGAGTCGAGGACCTTAAGCAGATCAGACAGACTGCGTTCTGTCTGGAGGGACTGGACGTGGTCGGTGGAGACTGTGTCAGCTGAGCTGACATTGAGGCAGGAACTGGTAGTGTCTCCAGAAGTCTCGCTGCCAGAATCGTCGCTGGTTGACTCCTGGGACATGGTCAATTCAGGTATGGCTGGTCTGGCTCTTTCCTTGGCCTGGCGTCTCCGCTTTGGGATAGCTCCTGTCTGGGCAAGAACTGCCTCAGCAGTAGCTGCTGGAGCCTTTTCTGGCCTACTGGCTTCAGCCGGATTATCCAGGAACTGCTCCCCTAGTCCACTGGCTGCAGGCTCTGGTGGACTAACAGAGTTAGTTGACAGAACAGGCGAGGAAGCAAGCAGTCCACTTGGCACAGGAGACTCCCAAAAGCCTGGTACAGGGGGGATTAACGGTGTGAACCCTGGAGGGGGCTGGAGACCTCCAATCAGTTGCTCTGCTCCAGTCACTGGAATTGCCAGACCATTGTAATTTGGCCAAGCAGGGGACATAGATGGAGCACTGGTGGTCACTGTGGTTGTGACCCCAGTGGCAACGTGGCACGTTGGTGACGGCTCCACGCTCTTCGGGGCCGCTACTTCAAGTGTCAGGGACTTGACCTGAGTTGCCAGGTCACTGACAATCTGGACCAGACTCGCCACATCCCGGCTCAGGCTCTTCTTAGCCCTTCGACGTTTACTTGATGACGATGCCATCACTAAAGGTTGGTGTTTCCCGTGTCTGGGCACCAAAAATTATGTAGTGGTTTGCGGACTGTGGCCAGAGGTAGCACCTGAACTGCCTAGTGTCCTAATGCCGACCACAACCTGACGTTCACTACACAACAAATATACAACGGTGGAATACCCCAAAAAAAGTAAATAACAGGTCAAGAGAACGGAGCTCTGGGCACCACCCCTTGATTTATACTGGGCAAGGGGACCCAGCTGGAATCTTGCTTTTTATCATACCTTTCATTGGGCTAGCTGGATTTTAAATAAAAGTATAAGAACATTAGGTGAAAGGAAATAGTCTTTTCTGATAACTGGACACAGTGTGGGAAAATGAATTATGATAAATTACACTGCTTATGAGATTAAAAAACAGTGGCTGAGGAAAAGACCCCGTGGTAAGAGGTTCTGAAATGAAATGCTGTATTCATAAAAACACAAGAAAAAAAAATATTTATTTGTAAATATTCTATTAAGAATACATTAATATATCACTTAAGATAGTCAAAGGCAAAATTATCATCCCTTTTGCATATTGTACCAGCAAGAGAAAAAATTCTAAGCTACATGCAAGATATATCACCACACAGTTACAAAACGGGACTTCAAAATCCTTACAAAACTATGACTGCAGAACCTGAGGATTTGAAAGACTTAGAAATATTAGGATTCTCAACATAGCCTCTAAAACAAAAAAAGCATTTCTTCAGAACTAAGCTTAAAGGAGAACCCCGCAATACTATAGTTTTATAACATCGGTAATGACCAGTAATAAACTTGAACACTTACTATCTAATGAGCCATCTATAAAGAACATATAACGGCGAAAAATACAGTACCACAATTTTCCCTAAATCAATACTGTTCTCATCAATCTCCCGTCCACCATTGGGATGCAAAGTCACTTAAACAGTCCTAATTTATGAACAGTACAGCTGCATACTATGTCGTACAACTCTCTGCGGGCCCACTATAACAATACTCGAACACAGTCATTCCCCGCCTAACATGAATTCACTCCTTGGGCCTCTGACCAGATATGCCATTTCAATAGCTCCTGTTAACTATTAATGTTTATGACACACTCTCAAATAGCAACACAGTAGCTTACTTCTAGTTACAAGGCGGGTTATATGAATACAGAGCAGCATCACAGACTAGTACAGACTGGTAACAGGAAATATTCTATATTTTCTCTCCCTTACACTCCCTACTGAGTGTAGGGGCTGCTGTCAATACCTGGAAAGGAATAATACCAGATCAAAGCATTTTTTATATTTGTTCCGTAACCGAAATACAAACCACGCTATTTACAAAGGGTTATTACTTTTAGCGTAGCTGAAATGGCGAGCCATTAGAATTTAACGAGGGTGTATTACCCCCGCGCTAGTTAGCGGGGGGGTAGGGGAGTGGTAGCTAGCTACCCCTCCTCCCCCTCACACACAGGTGAACACTCACTTTCACTTTTGGCTCGGACTGTGACAGACGTCTCTGTCTTGGTCCTCGCTTGGCAGCCATTGTCTGTTTTGTCTTTACTTAATCGCTTACTTTTCTTTTACTCAATATATATGTAAACATGTTTTCATGTTTGTATATATATTTGAGTATAGAATAAGTAAATTTCCTTTTCAGATGTGTGTGTGTAGTGTACGATATCTACGTGGAGGCCTCGGCAGTTAGGCCACCACGGCCTAATTTTATGGGTTGCGATCGAGTTTGACTTCGGTCTTTCTCTCTCTCTCTCTCTTGAGGTCGTTCACCCTTTTACTATGTTTTACTACGCCCTTGTAGCTTCCTTCCCGTGTGGGTGGGGTTGCTACGCCGTACATTTTGTCTCAATTAGTTTATGAATCTAATTGTAGTTGTTGATTTTTCAGCTTGTAGAACGATTCCTTTCGGGGTTTTCGTTTTTTTCTTTAGTGTTCATTCATTTTTAAATTACATAATTACATAGTTACATAATTATAATTGTTATAATTCTGTTTTGGTTACAGCTCTCCTTCCGCGAGTGTAAGTGGTTGTGAGGGCACGTGCCTGTTGTGTAATTCTTGTTCCTTTTCCTCGGGATTCCTCTTCGGAGCCTTCCCGGGGGAATGAATGTGTACTAATATTATTTGTTTTATTTTTTACAGTTACCGATCTAGTTCGTTTCTGTAATATAGCAACGGTGTGAGCTGTCTGGTTGAGTCCTGGGGATTCGGCTGTTGCTGCCTCCCCCCTTGTATTGTCGTCAGGGGCGTGTCTCCTTCTACTGGTAGTACTCCCGTGTCGACGGACAGCTCTCCAGTTCATTTTAGAACAGTCAGGAGGCTTGCCTCCTTGGGCGGATAACTTTCCTTCCGAGGGAAGTTTTTTCCTGTCCAGGCTTGAGCTTTTCCTCTTTTGGGGGGTTCTTCTCTTGCCTTTTTTTCGTGCGACTATGCTCTTGGTGCTGAGCGGTCGCACCTGCAGTTTCGCTCAAGGGGCTGGGCAACTGCAGGAGCTCCTCTTCGGAGGATTGCCCCTTTTAGGTCACTGGCTGACCAGTCTCTTCCACGAAGTGTTTCTCTTTCGTTCGCGAGAGAGTACACTCATAGAGACTCCTCTTCGGAGGTTTCTTCTGTTGCTGTTGCTGTTGGCCTCCCTCGCCGTAAGGCCCTCCGTCCGCCTCGTCGTAAGGGCCTCTCATCTCCCTATAAGGGTGCTTGAGGCGCCTTTTTGAATCTCCGTTTGCAGCCTACAACTTCTTTTTCTCGATCTTCCGTCTTGGTGCAGATGGACAGCAGTCTAATCTCGTCTTCCGACGGGCAACGGTCTTCCCGACGGACAACGGTCTTCCCGACGGACAACGGTCTTCCCGACGGACAGCGGTCTTCCGACGGACATCAGTCTCCCGGCGGACAACGATCCCTTCGGGGCAAAGGGTTGCCCCCACGGGGGTTCTTCCCTTGCGTGTCAGGGTTTCCCTGCACGCCCTTCTGTTCGTCAGCGCTCTCCTGTTCGTCAGCGCTTTCAAGATGATCTTCCCTGCGGTTCCTGTTACGTGCCCTGTGCGCCCACGTTCGCCCTCGCGATCTAGAACTTCGGTTCAGGTCGGGGTCAAGGACTCTTCTTCTTTGTGCAGGCTTCCACGCGTAGCCTTCTGCTCGTCAGCGATCATCAGCTCGTCAGCGATCATCAGCTCGTCAGCGATCATTAGCTCGCCAGCGATCGTCAGCTCGTCAGCGATCATCAGCTCGCCAGCGATCTCCGGATCGCCCACGTGTGTTACAGCTGGCACGCCAACGTTCTCCAACACTTCTGAAGGAACATGGTTCGCCAGCTACTAGCTCAACTGCGGATGCTGATCGCCATCGCGCGACCCTCAACTGCAGATGCTGATCGCCATCGCGTGACCCTCAACTGCGGATGCTGATCGCCATCGCGCGACCCTCAACTGCAGATGCTGATCGCCATCGCGCGACCCTCAACTGCGGATGCTGATCGCCATCGCGCGACCCTCAACTGCGGATGCTGATCGCCATCGCGCGACCCTCAACTGCGGATGCTGATCGCCATCGCGCGACCCTCAACTGCGGATGCTGATCGCGCCATCGCACAACCCTGAACGATTGCCCGCTTACGCATGCTGCTCGCCATCGCACAACCCTGAACGATTGCCCGCTTACGCATGCTGCTCCTCATCGCACAACCCTGAACGATCGCCCTCTTGCGGATGCTGATCACCATCGCACCCTTTCACGCGATCATTCACCTGCGCATGCTGCTCGCCATCGCACAACCCTGAACGATTGCCCGCTTACGCATGCTGCTCCTCATCGCACAACCCTGAACGATCGCCCTCTTGCGGATGCTGATCACCATCGCACCCTTTCACGCGATCATTCACCTGCGCATGCTGCTCGCCATCGCACAACCCTGCACGATTGCCCGCTTACGCATGCTGCTCCTCATCGCACAACCCTGAACGCTCGCCCTCTTGCGGATGCTGATCACCATCGCACCCTATCACGCGATCATTCACCTACACATGCTGCTCGCCATCGCTTACCGCCAGCGATCTTCTTCACCTACGCGGCAGCACGATCCCTCGCCGTCACGCCCATTCGCCTGCGCGCCCGCGCGATCGCTCGCCTGCGCGCCCTCGCGATCGCTCGCCTGCGCGCGCCCGCGCGATCGCTCGCCTGCGCGCCCGCGCGATCGCTCGCCTGCGCGCCCGCGCGATCGCTCGCCTGCGCGCCCGCGCGACCACTCGCCTGTGCGCCCGCGCGACCACTCGCCTGTGCGCCCGCGCGCCCTCGCGCGACCATAGTTCGCGGCGAATTCCACAGCCGGTGGTAGCAGCAGGGACGCGTGCTCCTAGGCGGCACTCGGGATCACCTCCATCCAAGCACAGGTTGGTAGTGCAGGACGAAGACAGGTCAGTACAGCATTCTTCCCACCTTCTTTTTCAGGCAGGAACCGTCGTGTCCTCTCCAAAGGATCGCCCGATCCCTTTCACCTTAGCGAGGATTTCGGACTCTGTGTCCTTGGAGCAGCAGACATGGTTTGATCCGCTGGCACGGGCGTTAATGAGGTTTATGAAACCAGCACTCACCGGCCAGGGTAACAAACCAGCGGCTGTCTCTCCTACGCTAAAGAGAAAGAGAGGAGTGGACTTCGTGGTGACTTCCCCCAGGGCGAAGTTGGTTCCCAAGAGGTCGGTCTCGAGGGTCCCCTCTCCTGCACGAGTACTCTCTCCTTCTCCCGCCCTGGAAGGATTTTTGGCGGGGGGGGCTTTCCGTTGAAGATTTCTCCATCGGACAAGGGGTGACTGCTTACCTCTTCCTCTGGGAGCTTACCAGGTTCTTTCCCTCCTCGGTTACGGCCCGAGGTTTGGTTCAAGGAAGCTACAGGAAGATCAAGGGTACTTTCCTCCTCTCGAGCTCAGGCACCTTGGCCTTTCGTCGTTAAGTATCTACTTGCGGACAAGCTCGATGTTGTACCATCTGGACGCACTGACTGAAGGCTTCCTTCGGGTGTCTCATCTGTGGAGGTCAACGACCTCAGACACCCTTCCATCCTTGAGAAGAGTTTTGTCTTTGCCCAAGGACAGAGACTTAAACATCTGCTGTGCGGAGTAAATCGACTTCCGGTTTCACTCCTCCAAGGCGCTTTCTTCCAGACTCTGCAGGGCTCCAGCTCCCTTTTCTTTCAACCACGTCGGCCTAAGTTATCGGCTACGACAACTGGGACAAGGTGTCCAATTGTAGTTTCCTCCTGTCAGGAACAGATGGCACGGGAGACTCCCCCGGGGGGGCATAGTCCTAAAAGGAGTTCACGAACTCTAGGATTGCAGGTTTTTTCGCTGGGAGGATGCTTAAGGTTACTCATCCGAATGACAGCTTCCCGATGCCCATTCCCGCACAATCTCTGTGAGTAGCCAAGGATATCGCGCCTGCCGTCTCTGTCAGCGAATTCAGTGTCTCTGAACCTCTATGCCATAGCATCAGCAGAGTTGCCCGGTTGGGCAGAATGATCCATACCTTAGGCGAAGGTCTTCCTTAGGATCATCGACGGCTTCACCCCCGGCCCCCTCAGTCGATCCTTTCTTGTAAGGAAGGATCTGAGAGGGGATGTCCATAGTCGACCTCTCAGCCCTGATCAAGTTTGTCGAACAAACTTCGGCCAGCGTAGACCAGCAGAATCGATCAGACTGGTAACGAGGCGACAGGACTCCTTTAACCCTGGATCGGAAGGACGGGTACTTTCAGTTTCCATTCCATCCATCTTCCAGGGTGCTCGTCGAATTCAGCCTAAACTGCAAGTATTCCTGCTTATGATGCAGTGTGGCTATCCCGCCGTGGCATAGCAGGTTTGTTTCCCCAGAGAACTCTCCCTGCCTTCCTCTTGGCCGCTCAGGTGCAGACTTCCGCCTCCTCTGCTGTTTGGAGGGCTGGTCAACTCCGGTAGGCTCGGGTTTCGACCTTCTTCAGCGCCGGGAAAAGCTTCCGAATGCTGACCATGAGTGTGGGCTCATGGTATTTTGCTTGGAGCCTTCTCTTCCTCTGCCTCAACATCTGGAGTATCTGGCCATGATATTGAGTCAACCGCCTTACCACGTTGGAAACCCCGCTTCTCGTCCGTCCAGCGAGGTTAAGCAACGTCGGTACTTGGATGGGTGGCCACCTGGGGACGCCAGATTCTGTTACCACATCCTCCGAGCCTTCCTTTCGGTTCACCGTGGCAAGACTGAGGAGAGTCGCAGTACCTGTTCTCAGTCAAGCAGAGTTTTCAGCCCTACCTTGGAACGTTTCCTAGTTCTTCTTTCCTCATTGACCCGTTTATAGTCCGAACGGTCGCCTCAGGATAAGTTCCATGTGGGGCGATCCAAGTTCCGGTGGCTTCAGGCAATGTTTAACCGGACTCCCTGGCCCTATGGGACCAGCGGAACTATTAAACCTGCAATGGGTGTTGACCTATGGAGCCTCTTGATGGTAGTGGATATTCTCGTCCTTTCCCCACATTCTTGATGCGGTTCTCGGACTCGTCAAAGGAAAGGGGGGGGGGCATGTTCCGGTCCAGGCCTATGGTCAAGACCTGAAGGATACCTCTCCATCATTCAGGCAGGCTTAAGGGCCTTAGTCTGGCCCCTCTTCAGATCCTACCGCTCCTGCCAAGTCGCCCCGTTGCGTGTCGACTTCATGCTAACCAGCAGGGGACGCATTTTCACACCTTCACATCTTGCAGTAGAGATATCGGGATGATTGAGATTCTCTCAATTCCACCATCGGCTCTCTCATTCCAGGCAGGGGAATGTTTCTCTCAGACTATCCGAGCAGAGCCTCATAGAGAGAGTGTACCTAGGGGTCTTTGACCTTGGGTAACCAGCAAGTGCTGGTCTGGGGGACCTGATCGCGACAGCTTGGAACCTCAAGCTTCCGCTAGTTTTCCCCCCAGTCTCAGACCCCGAGACTCTGGCAAGATGCATTCCGGTGATGGTGGGACAACTTCGACGCCTGCGTCTTCCCTCCTTTTTGTCTGCGGACAATGGGTCTCAACAAAACCAGGTTGTCTGTCAACCTTTCAATGGGAGAGCTCCACTGGGACTATGTGCAGAACGGTTTCTGGACCCTCTGCTTCCCCTGACGGAACTCCCGGGAGAGCTTCTCCCACGGCGCAGACTACTCAAGCAACCACACTGCGACATCTCTCCCGAACCGGGGCGTCGCTTCGGCTTCATGCCTGGAGACACTACGCTTCCTCCTCTAGAAGAGACAACCCGCTACAGTCGCGGTACGGAGGTCGCGTCATCTGCGATAGTCATCCACAGGGGTCTCCCAGGCAAAGTGAAGAGTCTAAGGTGGTTGGTGCCGTGGGAGATATACCTCTTCCCGTGAGGCCTCTTCTCCAGCAATAACGGTCTTATTGCCTTTCGGCGGGAGGAAACTCCTTTCCGCTCTTGGCAATGAAGCCTGTCGCTCAGCCTTTCCCTGACCTTCAGGCTTAAAGGAATAACTTTTTTCTGCCCGCTGGATCTATCCTCGCTCATGCGAAGCTACGATCGTCCCTGCCCTAGTCGGAGGAAGACCTCCAACTTGGAGCATGGCTCGGACTTTTAGTCCTTTAAGAGATCTTCTCAAGACCTTTTTACGACAGGCCTCGGATTGTATTCCGCCCTGGGTCTTCTGCTCACTCTGGCCACGGCCAGTGTGTAAGCAATCTTCTTGGTCTCTTACTACTCCCCCCCTTTCTAAGGAAGAGGGGAAGGCAACATTCAGGCTCGCTCCTGAGTTGTTGGCTAGACTCAGAATCTGAGGGTCCCGACCCTTCGGTCCGATTCATTCAAGATTTTGAGTCTCCATTCTGTGTCTGATGTCCCAAGACCTTCTCTTTCTTGCCAGTACAGGAATCGAGAGGTTAGCGCTGGGAACAGCTGCAGTTTGGCCTCAGTTGCAGCCGATTTGGGAACACAAGGAGGACATGGGGGGAGAGTCACCATTATACCTCTTCAGCCCGGACTCAAGGACATTCATCTCGACCTGTCTTCAGACCCTCCCCCGTCACGTCGCCCTACAGCACGATGTTGGATACATCGCAACGTCCCTCGCCTTCGAGTAATACTACTCTGTGACGCAGGTGCTACAAGCTGGAGTCTGGAAGCGTCTGATGACCTTCGCAGCCCGCTTCCTGCAGGGCGTGACCCACAGGAGTCTCGATACGTTTTCTATCGCTCTGTGGTGGCTACACAACAGCTGGTCTAACCTCAGGCTCCTTTTTGGACAGGTAGCAGAAGGTTGAGGGCATTGTTATCAGGTTTTAGTCTGCATGAACGAAAGAAGTATGTCTGGCCCTTACTTCTTTCTTCATCATCCCCTCTACGGGGAAGCAGCATCCTGGTCTCTGCATAGCTGACCTCGAACCTCTGCAGGTAAACCATGCTTCCTTGTGTTCCGAGTATTGAGTCAATACTGTCGCGTCCCCCATACCCTGACGAGGTGGTATTGGGAACGTCTTAACCCAGAGTTCCTTCTGGAACTCCAGGTCAACTGCCTAAGACGGGTCACACTTCTTCCTTCACACACAAGCTTACGTAGGCCACATGGTTCCTTGCGGTGCAAGGAACTTGTGAGGTGCAGGGACTCCTTTTCTCGAGTGCGACTCACTCGGATTCTGAGTCCCCGGGTAAAGCCAAAGCCAGTATGGCTGGGGACTTTCCACCCTTCCTAAGGGATAAGTCACCCTTTGTAAATAGCGTGGTTTGTATTTCGGTTACGGAACAAATGACAAATTCGAAGATAATTTGTATTTTTCCTAACCATACAAACCTTAGCTATTTACACATATTTGCCCGCCAGCCCTGTCCCCCAAGACAAGTCCTACCTCTAAGTGAAAGTGAGTGTTCACCTGTGTGTGAGGGGGAGGAGGGGTAGCTAGCTACCACTCCCCTACCCCCCCGCTAACTAGCGCGGGGGTAATACACCCTCGTTAAATTCTAATGGCTCGCCATTTCAGCTACGCTAAAAGTAATAACCCTTTGTAAATAGCTAAGGTTTGTATGGTTAGGAAAAATACAAATTATCTTCGAATTTGTCATATATGGGCACAGAGGGATATCAATATATATATATATATATATATATACAGTGAACCCTCGTTTATCGCGGTAGATAGGTTCCAGTCGCGGCCGCGATAGGTGAAAATCCGCGAAGTAGTGACACCATATTTACCTATTTATTCAACATACATATTCAGACTTTTAAAACCTTCCCTTGTACGTAGTACTGTTAACAAACTACCCTATAATGTACAGAACATTTAATGCATGTACTACAGTACCCTAAACTAAAACAGGCACAAATAGTAAAGGTGATTTTATATCATGCATTTCCTAAACATGCTAAAAAGCACGATAAAAAATGGCAACCAATGTTTTGTTTACATTTATCTCTGATCATAATGTAGAAACAAACTGGAGGTAGAGCTTTGCTTATTACCCAGACATATTTCCCATACTTTTCCCTTAGAACTACATCACATCTTCCTACTTTAGATATATAGATATATATATATATATATATATATATATATATATATATATATGTGTGTGTGTGTGTATATATATATATATTTATATGTATACACATATACATACCTACATATATACATAAATACATGCATACATATATATATATATATATATATATATATATATATATATATATATATATATATATATATATATATATTACTGTATATATATGGGTTATGGAAAAAATCCGCGAAGTGGTGAATCCGCGATGGTCGAACCGCGAAGTAGCGAGGGTTCACTGTACAGGTTTAAAAAAATTACTATGTTTCATAAAATACAACTCCACTAAGTTTTCTTGGATACAAACACCTTATATATTGCATCGCAACCGGTTGCGAGAAGAATGGCTGGACACCTCAGGAGATCCACAGAGGCAGTCTACCAGGCGAAGTGGTCAGTTTTCTGCGGTTGGTGTCGTGGAAGGGTTATCTCTGCCCTCGATGCCTCTGTTCCAACTATAGCGGAGTTTCTTGTATACCTTCGGGAAGAAATGCTTCTCTCGGTCTTGACAATCAAAGGCTACCGCTCAGCCTAGAGTCTGGCCTTTAGACTGAAAGGAGTCGATATTCCCTCCTCGGAACTTTCTTTGCTCATACGCAGCTATGAGCTTACTTGTCCCCAGGCAGAGCTAAGACCTCCCCCTTGGAACGTGGTTCGGGTCCTCAGGTCTCTGAAGGGCTTCCCCTATGAACCACTACGCCAGGCCTCTGATTGCCACCTCACGTGGAAGACGGTGTTCCTGCTCGCTCTGGCTTCGGCCAAGAGAGTCAGCGAACTTCATGGTCTATCTGCTGATGTCTCCCACTCTAGGAGATGGGGGGAAGTAATCCTCAACTACGTCCCTGAGTTTGTAGCTAAGACTCAAAATCCGGGTGTGCCGGACTCCAGGTTCGGCCCATTTCGGATAGAGTCTTCGTTCTGTAACCGAAGATCCAGACCAACTGTTACTATGTCCAGTAAGGAGTCTGAGGTGTTACTTAAGAAGAACAGCAAAAGCTTGCCCCCGTGTACGAGCACTTTTTGTCAGCACAGGGAAGGTCAAGAGGAGGGTCACGAGGAATACTATTTCCTCCTGGATAAGGAAAGTAATCAAATACGCTCTATATCCAGATCCTCCTCTGTCCAACTGACCCAGAGCTCATGACGTCAGAGGCATTGCAACGTCTCTGGCGTTCAAGAAGAATTTTTCTGTGGCACAGGTATTGCAAGCGGGCGTGTGGAAGTGTCAGACGACCTTCACAGCCCCCTACCTGAAAGACGTAACCCACAGGAGCATGGAAACCTTCTCCATTGGTCCTGTGATGGCTGCACAACAAGTGATCTAATGCCTCAGGCTCCTTGATGAACAAGTAGCAGAGGGTTGAGGGCTGAAGTTACCTGGGGTAGTCTGGGGTGAATGAAAAGAATGTCTGGCTCCCTTCTTTCTTTCTCCTTCTCCCCCCCTGGGGAAACAATTCCCCAAGACCAAAGCATAGCTGACCTCACTCCTCTGCAGGTAAGATTCATTTTCCTTGTGCATCCTGAGTATGAATAAATACTTTGTTACGTCACCAATACCTCGTGAGGGGGGGTATTGGATATGTCTTAAAACTCATGCTTATCCTCGAGTTCCTACATAAAGACAAGCCACGAGTCTCTCTCACACAAGCTTCTGCAAGCCGCTATCATTGAGTTACCTTGTAACTAATTTGATTTTAGCGAGGGTAGGGTTCCTACTAATTAGATCAAAGATCAATTAGAGGGAACCCCAGGTGGTGACCAAGGCCAGTTGGTAGAACTTCCTCCCTCCTAAGAGTAAGTCACCCTGTAAATAGCGAAGGTTTGTAGCTGTGTCGGAACAAATAACAAATTTGGAAATAATTTGTATTTTTCCTAACATACAAACCTGGAGCTATTTATACAAATTGGCCTGCCACCCTTTCCCCCCTAGAAGTCCTGCCAGAAATCAAAAGTGGTTACTCAACAGTCAACCGACAGGTGTGAGTTAGCGGGGTAGCTATTCTACCCCAACCCCCTCCCGCTAACTAGCAGATGGGGTAATTATCCCTCACTAAAATTGTCTTGGCTGGTTTTCAGCATTGCCGAAACTAATACCCTATAAATAGCTCCAGGTTTGTATGTTATGAAAAATACAAATTATTTCCAAATTTATTTTAATGAACTAATTATCCTGATTTTTTACAATTTGCTATTTTGCAGGGATTTTCGATTGATTTTGAATCCACGGAAAGGACTTCTGCATCCTCTTTTCAAAGCTTATGCCATAGATGGTGTTGGTAATGAAAAAGTAATTCATGTAGGTAAGTTTCACATGGATGTTAACTTAGAATATATTTATAATTACAGAATACACTGCGATTATAGTCTTGGTAAAATTCTCCTGTAGGAAGGTGATGTGAATCCTATACTATCTGCATTTGGTGAAAGAAGATTCAAAACTATACTAGATTTGTCATAGGATGAGGAAAAATTTTGAAAATTCAGCAGGAAATTAATTAAACTGGAATTTGTTCATTCACAAAGATAAACCCTCGTTCTTTAATGGGAGTATGATTTCAGCATAGCTGGAAACCCTACACCCACACCAGCACACTGAGTATCCACTTTGGTTTAAGACTCAGAGCTGTACAAACTTACTCTCTGTGGTAAACAGAGTATGGCTGTTTTTTTCTATTCTTTCTTTGTTCCAGGACAAATACAAATCATCATCCTTTACATATGAGAATGATAACAATGAAGCTGGAATATGGCAGTTAAAATTCTATAACGAGGTGTAGGTAGTTGGCACGGGGTTATCAGCTGGGAACAGGGAAACCCCACCCCCTCTGGGAGCCTCTATAATTTTCTTAACACTTCCTGGCTAAAATCACAGGCTAAAACACCATGTGCACTCACTGCACAGCCTCTGCAACATTTATAACTCTTCCTTGCTCACCGAGTTGTCACCTTTGATAGCAGCTGTCAATATAGACACTACTTCAACTGGCTGGAGACTTTAGCAGATTTTCCATCTTTTCCAGCATTTTACTTTGATTTTCTTGGACTTCATTGCAGGTATGATGCTATAGTGTCTTGGTACATTGTCCTTGAGTTTGAGGCATGCTTAAAGATAAGAAGTCTCTTTTAACTTGATCAATTGGTCAAAGGTCAATGCAGGATTCTCACCTTTGCTGCCTTTGAGTTAGACTTCCCTGAAGTTGATCTAAAGGAATTCTGTTTCCCTTTATGTTTACGCACGCAAGCAACAGTTCTTCTATTGAGTGTTGTTGAATCAACATTCTGAACCTAGCTAATCAGAAGCCGATTGCATTTCTTTGCTACCCACTAGACTTGGTCTGCGATCAACTCGCTTTTAGCAATTTAAGAGTGCTTGCTTGTCCTTCAGCAAGGTTAGGAGTCAACATTTGCCGCTATCTCTTGATCATCCAGAAAAACACAGACAAGCTTCTACCAGACATCTACACGTGCCCCATCCAGACGTGTCTCACCCACACGTCCCTCTTAATGAGAGAATGCCTTGATGAAGTCATTGAGCTTCAGCACGGCATTTCATTCCTGTGCTGAAACTTGGTGACGGGCAAGAGGGCTCTCGAACTTGGGGAAATTGCTCCCCCAGTTCGAATCTAAATTTCTCTCTTTCACCTTTTTCTTTTTCTCAATATTACTTCGACCTTATCCTAATTTCATGAACTTTCTTTCGTCTTGCTTTCCAAACTCTATGAGAAAAATTTCCCTCATTATATATGTGTATATATTATGTACATATATATATTTTTTTTTTTTTTTTTTTTTTCCCTATGGCTTGGATGTTTCTACATCTATTGTAGCCCCGGCGGGGATGTTCATACATCCTTTATTGCTGCCTGCTTTGATGAGTGGGAGGAGGTGTCACGGTTGGGAGGTGTTTGCACTCAAAGCTATATGTGAGAGTATTGGATGATTTCAGCCATCCCGAAGATGGTTTGGACCTTTTTGGCGGAACTATTCTCAAGTGTTGGGTCTTCGGAATCCAGGGGGATCCGATGCTTGGGGTAGGACTCTTGGCTTTTGGCCGGAAGCCCGTCATTACAGATATGGGGAGGATGATTCCATAATTTCTTGGTCTCAGTCCTAACAAGCGGGTTCAGCTTACACCTGTGCCTCTATATCTGTTTTGATGCTATCCTTCGGGTAGGGTATGGAGTGGACCATCTGGGAAGTATACTCTCATTGTGCCGATAGTGGAGAGTGCAAATTTCCTTTCTGATGTGTGATGGCCTAACATTCTCGAGCAGGTACATCAAACTAACCCTTTTCTCTCTCTCTCTCGTCTAATGGATTCTTTAAGTAACGAACCCCCATCCCCTGGATACGCTGACTCTCCCCCGGCACTGTTGACGACCTCTGCTAATTCAATTAAGGAAAATTCTGTTGACGACCTAGGAACAAAAAAGGACCCCTCTACTCATGTTTTAAACCCAATTAAGTCGTGTAACAAACGGAAACTCCGAATCCTTCATGTTACCCAAATTCCAATAAATACTGATTATGATATGATATATAAAGCATTTAGATGCTATGGAGTGATAAAAGAAATTAGAATGAAACTTGAAAATGAAAAATGGCATTCATGGATAACTTATAACAATCATGAAGAAGCATTCAACGCAATATGTAACATCAATGATATAAAAATTAATAACTTAAATGTCATGGGTGCCCTATGTGATAAGATACCAAACAGTTTGGATGTATATAGACCTGCTGACTGGTTTGAGAAAGATATCGATTTAACTATGCTCCCCCAAAGAAAGCCAAAACCACCAATGTGGCTTGTTGCTGAGCCTAAATGGAGTAATGGGAATTATTTTAAAATTAGCAAACTAATTCAGAAAAAGGTAGGAACCATTGCACCAGTTGATATATCTCGCTTTGGGAAAAATAGCTTCCTAATCCATGCAAAATCATACACGCAATCAGTAATACTGTCTAACCTTATGACAAGCAGTGATGAGGATATGTTAGATGTCAAACCCCACCTAAACTTTAGTTACGGAAGGGGAGTAGTCTTCAATAAAGATCTGTATGAATTTACAGAAGAGGAAATACTAGCCATGTGCCCATTAACAGTGTGGAAAGTGCATAAGATTCCTGGGACGTCATTGATTATCCTTACTTTCCAGGATGCTGATGTGCCTTTCCACATCGATATTGAAAATGAAAGAATAAAAGTTCGACCTTTTAAACAAAAGCCCTTACAATGCTTCAAATGTTTCAAATTTGGACATCCTTCTAAAGTTTGTAAAAATGAAAAAATGTGTAGCATCTGTGCCAGTCCTTATCATGGAGAGTGTACACTTGAGCCCAGCTGTTTGAATTGCAATTCAAACCATAAGTCAACTGACAGGAGCTGTGAGATTTATAAGTTTGAAGAAGCAGCCCTCAACAAATCCAGTGTAGAACACATAAGTGTAGGACATGCCAAAAGACTACTGAAAAAACCAAACAGCTATGCAAAGGCACTGAAATCAAGAGAAAGTATACCACAGGAGTCATCGAACCCACATAGTGCTGCCAGTAATTCCAAGAAAAGAAATACATCATCTAATGATAGTAAAGTTTTACGTGACAAGGTAAGCATATTGCCTTCCAAGGCTTTGCCACTGTGTATTAAAACTGCGACACTGCCCACTTCTATACAAACTTCATCCCCCATTACCAGCAATAGTACTAACCTCTCTCAGGCCATGTCCTTGCCTGATTTGATGGAGGTTCCACCCGAAACAAAGTTACCAGGTGCACCTGTGGTAGGGAAGGTGCAAAAACCTGGTAGATCCTCACCACCTACAAATAGGAAAAGAGAGAGACCTCCATCTCTCTCACCCCCTTCCATAAGAAATATTAGAGTTATGACATCAAATAAATGTGATGTTTTGTCTGTTGATGTTTCTGATCACCCAGAAGACAATTTAAATAAATCAGAAATTCAAGTTGAGGTCCACCATCCCCCTCAACAATTGGATCAGAAGGACAACAAGAAAAGCACAAACAAAAAACCATATTTATCAAGACCCTCTCTAATAAAACCACCGGGAAATAGCATTAGATCAAAAATTGCTAATGGGAAGACTTCATCTAAAAGCTCTTCCAAAAGATAAACCATAGTTTTTTCCTCCATTTTGCAATGGAACTGTCAGGGTTTGAGGGCGAAATATGAAGAACTTAAGCTCCTAATTCACGAGCAATCCCCCATAATTGTATGTCTACAGGAAAGTATGCTTGATTCTAACACTCCTAGTCCTCGAGAGTATGTTAGCTATAGAACACCATATAATCAACAAGCAGGGAGCCATGGCGGAAGTCTCGTGTACATTCGTCGAGATGTTCCCCAAATACCCATGTCTATACGTACAACCCTGCAGGCAGTTGTTGTACAAATTGATATAGGGAGAAAATATACAATATGCTCTCTGTACTTACCTCCAAATGATAATATTTTATATGATGATTTAGCAGAGGTCATTCAACAACTCCCTCAACCTTTTCTCTTACTGGGAGATATGAATGGTAGACATCCTTTATGGGGTGATGTTTTGGCCAACACAAGGGGCAATATTATCTCATCAATTGTGGAGAATGAGGATGTGGGACTCCTTAATACAGGAGAGCCCACACACTTCCATGTTCAGACAGGTACCTTGTCATGCATTGACCTTTCAATTGCAAGCTCTAACTGCCTTCTTGATTTTGATTGGAGGACATTAGATGATTGGCATACTAGTGATCATGCACCAATCATTATAAACACCAACAAGGGTCCGCCTTTGCAAAGATCGCCACGTTGGAATCTAGACAAGGCAGACTGGGTTAAATTTTCCGAGCTAAGCGAAATCGAAGGGAGAGCAGAACAGTTTGAAAGTGTTGATGATGCCATAGACCTACTGAATGGAATTCTTCATACAGCAGGAGTCAATTCAATTCCCAAAACAACAGGGTTATTCAAACAACGACCAGTCCCGTGGTGGTCTTCAGAACTAACTGCACTCCACAGAGCCACAAGAAGATCTCTAACACGATTGCGTAGACGCAGAACTGATGAGAATTCAACTATGTACAAGAAATGTAGAGCACAGTTCCGTCGTGCCATGAAAGAAGCAAGACGCCAGTCATGGATGTCTTTTGTTTCCTCCATTAACAGTAGAACACCACCATCTTCTGTGTGGAGGAAAGTAAAAAAGATAGCTGGCAAATTCACCCCCAACCCACCACCAGTGTTGAAGGTGAATGGCCAGTATGTAACTGAAGCAAATGAAGTTAGCAATGCCCTGGCTAATCATTTTTCAAATGTATCCAGCAAGTGTGAAGGAGCCCCTGGTCACCAGTATAGGAGCACTGACGAAAAGAAAATTTTAAATTTTGCAACAAGAAGGGAAGAGTCGTATAATTCTCCTTTCACTGAAAGAGAATTTGATTCCGCACTTGCTCATTGCAACGATACAGCCCCTGGACCCGATGGAATTCCATATGCAATGATTAAACATGTCCATTTTAATACAAAGCTATTTATTTTAAGCATTATTAATAGAATATGGCATGATCATAGTTACCCAAGTGTTTGGGAACTAGCCATTATTTTAGCCTTTTTAAAACCCGGTAAAGACAAGTTTTTAGCAGCAAACTATCGTCCTATTGCATTGACATCTTGTTTATGTAAAATCATGGAGAAGATGGTCAATGCAAGACTGATATGGTACCTTAAAAAGAAAGGTATTTTATCACCGATTCAATGTGGATTCCGAAAAATGCACTCAACGACTGATGTGTTGATACGACTTGAGTCTTCTATTTGTGAAGCCTTTGCTTCCAAACAGCACCATGTTACAGTATTTTTTGACCTTGAAAAGGCATATGATACCACATGGAGATATGGTATTCTTAAAACCATTCATGAATTGGGATTGAGAGGAGAGCTGCCACTATTTATTCAGGCATTTCTTTCACGTAGAGTTTTTCAAGTGAGAGTTGGGGAAACTCTATCAGAGAGTAAGTGCCAGGAAGAAGGAGTTCCTCAGGGTAGTGTGCTGAGTGTAACCCTTTTTTCAATATTAAACTTAGCCGGTGATCATATAGCTGTCAGCTCTGCTGCCCGACAGAAAAACCTAAGGACAAAATACGCCAGCGATCGCTATACAGGTGGGGGTGTACATCAACTGCGCCATCTGTCGAGCAGGTACTCAAGTACTCCATGTCAACACAGAACCAATTTTCTCTCTGTCGTGCCACTGGCAAGACCTACTAAATACGCTGTTACTAACTGGATTTGTTTTCACAACTATTTGGTGAAGTACACTATTCCAGTTTTGAGCTTTCGCTATGCAGGGGTTTTATCTTCATCTCAAAACTTGAACTCGTTTTGGATAGATTTAATTATGGTGACAAAGAGAGTATGGACTCTCTTTCACTTTTAAATGGCCGACCCTTCCCTTAGACGGAAGTGTGTTTAGGTTTTTAGTAATTTTGCTTAACACGTTATAGATCTATATATTTTATATCTCTCCGCCTTTATTAGGCCTCTTCGATTAACTTTCCATTTATTATAAACATAGAAAAATAAATTTTTATGTTTTGTTTATATGCGACCTTTCCTGATAGTAGGCGGTCCTAACTTGGAACCGAAGTTAATCAACGTTGAGCCCGTTGTATCGTATTTAGCCTTTAAAGAATTTAAAACTTTTTAAATTTAATGTTTTATGAAAGAATTTCTTTGATAGTCTCGTACTGTTTTCAAAGATGAACTAACGTTTAGTTTTTTAGACTACGCAGTTGTTGACGTTCAGGACGTTCAACATGCGCTCTATCGTTACGATAGAGAGAGAGTGTATCACGGTTTCACTTTGCAGTAAGAGTAAACCGTTTCTGACGTTTCGTTCATTCTTTCTTAGCTTAAAGGGTTTAAATTCTAAATTAAAGGAACTTTTTATTTGGAAAACCTTTCAGTTTTTTCCTTTAGCCAAATAACATGTTTTGACGATATATAATTGGGCTCTTCTCTCAGGTGCGAAATCAAGAGAGAAAGAGAGAGAGAGATAGAGACGGAGGGGGAGAGAGGAGAAAAAAACGTTCCGTTCAAGCGGGTAACGTTGTTCTCGTATTGCTCTCCTCCCTAGTCGCTGTACGGGGAAGAAGGTAAAACGTTTCTAGGGTTTTATTCTTGTCCCCAGGCTGTGTGCGGTGAGAGATTGTAAACGTAGTTTATTTGAACTAGTGTTTAGTCTCTTTCCCAGCCACTGAATTCTTTATCTTTATATATGTTTTCTGTTGCATTATACGACTGTTTTCGCAATTACTACCTTTTGATGAAGGGTAGGATTGCGTGTTTCAGGTAGAAATCAGTAAAAGTTTCGATTTCAGTGAAATAAGTGCAAAACAGAAAATCGAAGTGATAAAGTGATATGCGCAAAGTGTTACAGTGTTGCGTCCGAGGGTTCGTCTGTTCGTGCCTGTCGTTCACCTAGTCCGGGACCTCTTGCAAGCTCCCAAGCCCAGGGGAGAAGTAATGTCGAACGACTTATGGGTTCGTCAGGCCTTGATCAACGAACAGACGTTTCCCTCCGTGGTTTCGGGCGTATCTTACCAAGATCGCCCCACCCACGCAAAGACGAGAGAGCCCATTTACTTCTCGTCTGCGGAAGAGGTTTCTCGTAAGAAACCTTGGACCAAGGTCTCGCAGCTTATTAAGCGCAAGTCGGTCCCTTCCGCGCAAGTCCAACGGCCCAGGTGTAGCCACTGGGTCAGTTCGGACTCGCTGCAGTCTTCCGATGACTGCACACCTCCTAAGAGAGGCAAAGCGGTACCGCAACAGGCAGTAACACCGTCTGTTGCCGCACCTGCTGCTGTAGACCCTAAGTGGTCTTTGCTACAGTCTATGCAGACACAGTTAGCATCTTTTATGCAGGAGTATCGTGCGGAGAAGGTTGTGCGTACAGTAGACGCTGACGCTACCTGCTCCCGCACTCCGCCTGTGAGAGTTCCACCACCCATGCGCAGTGTACCCTGCCAGCCGCACGTTGACGTTCACAGACGCACGCTACCCTCCGTTGACGTTCGCGAGTTACCACAACAACAGGAGGGTGGAGTTAAGTTGCTTTGTTTTGACGCTGTGCTTCAACCTCCGCAACCCACTGTGGTTACCGCTACTCGCCCGCAGCAGACTAGTCAGTCAGGAGTAGAGGCTTTGCTTCCCCACACAGCTATGGTTGTTGCCAGCTCACAGACTGTCAAGCAGTTACATGACGTTGCCTTCTGGTCTGCTACTAATGCACCAGTGCTGTATGTCCTCACGCACCTGTTGTGGTTGACAGTTCAGTTTTTGACAGTTCACAGACTGTCAAGCAGTTACATAACGTTGCCTTCTGGTCTGCTGCTAATGCACCAGTGAGACCCTCACTGAGATAACCTAGCTTTTCTCGGACAAGGTTCCTGTAGATGAGAAAGTGCTGTTCTCCCTCCTACTGATATTCCTTTGAGGACTCTGTCATTTGGAGAGGAGCCTTAAGCTGCTTAGCCTCCTATGGACTTTAATTAAATCATGATGATTTTTTAAGGATCTTCGTCCGGATCTTGTAACTGCTGCTCCTCGTTCGCCTAACGTCAGAACTTACACTAGGCCTAGCTACTTCGAAGCCGTTGTTGTTAAGCTAGTGCTCTCTCGCTCTCCTAGAGAGCGTTACGTTGGCTAGGCGACTGGTTTTTGCACCAGGAGGAGTTTTAGGGATACAGCCTTTGATTTCCCTTCTTTTAAACTGGCTTATAGAGCGAGAGTCTGATAGGACACGAGAGAAGTTCTCGGCTTGGGAGTTCATGCCTCTGCCCAGGTAGACTTCTCAATTCTGGTAGACTCGCCATGGCGCCTAGCCAGGAGACGCTCCAAGTTGTTTACAGGTCAACTTCTCAACTTTTGTCGAGCCTTTGAAGTTTTGCTGTACTATTATCTCACACATAACAAGGCTTCCAGGGATGGTAAATGGTTCCGCCTCAGTCGCTAACCCCGTCTGTTGCCACACCTGCTCCCGTAGACCCTAAATGGGCTTTGCTGCAAGACATGCAGTCCAAGCTTGTGTCCTTGATAGAGGACTTAAATACGGAGAAGAACCTTCTGGCCAACAACCTTCCAACCGGTTGGTTGTGCGCCCTGTTGACGCTGAGGTAACCTACTCGCGTCTGCCAGTTGAGGTGGTTCCTCCACCGATGCGACCCAGTGTGGGTTGCCAGTCGCACGTTGACGTTAAGCGACGCTCGGAGGTGGTTGTTGACGTTCAGTGTATCACTAGGAAGACGTTCAACAACCAGCAGAGGTGACTTGTTGTGACGCAGTGCGTCAACCTCAGCAACCCGGTAGGGTGTTGACTGCACAACCCAGACAGTCTAGACAGTTTCGGGTTGACGCTGTACTTCCTCGCGCACCCATGGTTGTTGACAGTTCACAGACTGTGCAGCAGTACCATGATATTGCGTCCGGCTCCGTCACGCATCCACCAGTGCGACCGGATTCAGCGAGTCAGACGTTGCCCACTCCGTTGCCGTTTCCTCATCAGTTTCGGATGAGGAACCCTCTGATGAGGACGTTGCTGAACAAGACGATCAACCCCCAGCCCTGCTATCCATCCAGAAGATGCTGAAGAAGGAATGCTGCCCAGTCAGACTGTGGATGAGTCTGGTAGGGACACTGTCATCCGTGGATCAATTTGTGTCACTAGGAAGACTACACCTCCGTCCTCTTCTATACCATCTAGCTTTTCACTGGAAAAAGGACAAGACGCTAGAAGCGGTCTCGATCCCGGTTTCCGGAAAGATAAAGTCTGGTCTGACTTGGTGAAAGGACTATATCAACCTTAGAGAGGGTCTTCCCCTGACTGTTCAGACTCCCAACCACGTTCTCTTCTCGGACGCATCGGACGTAGGCTGGGGTGCGACATTAGACGGTAGGGAATGCTCGGGATTATGGAACTCGAGTCAAAGGACAATGCATTTCAACTGCAAGAAGCTACTGGCAGTACGTCTGACCTGGAAAAGCTTCAGGTCTCTCCTTCAAGGCAAAGTGGTGGAGGTGAACTCGGACAACACCACGGCTTTGGCGTACATCTCCAAGCAAGGAGGGACCTACTCTCTGACATGGTACGATATCGCAAGGGACCTCCTCACCTGGTCAAAAGGTCTAGACATTTCACTAGTAACGAGGTTCATCCAAGGCAACTTGAATGTCATGGCAGATTGTCTCAGTCGGAAGGGACAAATAATTCCAACAGAATGGACCCTCCACAAGGATGTATGCAAGAGACTTTGAGCCACCTGGGGCCAGCCAACCATAGATCTCTTCGCAACCTCGATGACCAAGAGGCTCCCAATATTTTGCTCACCAATCCCGGACCCAGCAGCAGTTCATATAGATGCCTTTCTACTAGATTGGTCACATCTAGATCTATATGCATTCCCTCCGTTCAAGATTGTCAACAAGGTACTGCAGAAGTTCGCCTCTCACGAAGGGACAAGGTTGACGCTAGTTGCTTCCCTCTGGCCCGCGAGAGAATGGCTCACCGAGGTACTTCGATGGCTAGTAGACGTTCCCAGAACACTTCCCCTAAGGGTGGACCTTCTACGTCAGCCACGCGTAAAGAAGGTACACCTAGGCCTCCACGCTCTTCGTCTGACTGCCTTCAGACTATCGAAAGACTCTCGAGAGCTAGAGGCTTTTCGAAGGAGGCAACCAGAGCGATTGCTAGAGCAAGGAGAACATCCACCCTTAGAGTCTACCAATCTAAGTGGGAAATCTTCCGAAACTGGTGCAAGTCAGTATCCGTATCCTCGACCAGTACCTCTGTAACTCAAATAGCTGACTTTCTCTTATATCTGAGGAAAGAACGATCTCTTTCAGCTCCCACTATCAAGGGTTACAGAAGCATGTTGGCATCAGTCTTCCGTCACAGAGGCTTAGATCTTTCCAACAATAAAGATCTACAGGACCTCCTTAAGTCTTTTGAGACCACGAAGGAGCGTTGTTTGGTTACACCTGGTTGGAATTTAGACGTGGTATTAAGATTCCTTATGTCAGACAGGTTCGAACCGCTACAATCAGCCTCCCTGAAAGATCTCACCTTTAAGACTCTTTTCCTGATATGCTTAGCCACAGCTAAAGGAGTCAGTGAGATTCATGCCTTCAGCAAGAACATCGGATTCTCATCCGAAACGGCTACATGTTCTACAACTTGGTTTTCTAGCCAAACACGAGCTGCCTTCTCGGCCTTGACCAATATCGTTCGATATTCCAAACTTATCGTATGGTTGGAAATGAACTAGAAAGAGTCTTATGTCCTGTAAGAGCTCTTAAGTTCTATTTAAAAACCTTTACGAGGCCCGTCTGAAGCTTTATGGTGTTCAGTTAAGAATCCATCTTTGCCTATGTCAAAGAATGCTTTATCCTATTTTATCAGACTGTTAATACGAGAAGCTCATTCCCATCTGAATGAGGAAGACCAAGCTTTGCTGAAGGTAAGGACACACGAAGTTAGAGCTGTCGCAACTTCCGTGGCCTTTAAACAAAATAGATCTCTGCAAAGTATAATCGACGCAACCTATTGGAAAAGCAAGTCAGTGTTCGCGTCTTTTTTATCTTAAGAATGTCCAGTCTCTTTACGAGAACTGCTACACTCTGGGACCATTCGTAGCAACGAGTGCAGTAGTGGGTGAGGGCTCAACCACTACAATTCCCTAATTCCATAACCTTTTTAATCTTTCTCTTGAAATGTTTTATTATTGTTTTTGGGTTGTCCGGAAGGCTAAGAAGCCTTTCGCATCCTACTTGATTTGGCGGGTGGTCAAAGTCATTTCTTGAGAAGCGCCTAGATTAGAGGTTTTGATGAGGTCCTTTAGTATGGGTTGCAACCCTTCATACTTCAGCTCCTAGGAGTCGCTCAGCATCCTATGAGGATCGCGAGGCTCAGTAAGGAAAACGTACTTAAAGAGGCAGAGTAATTGTTCAAGTCGACTTCCTTACCAGGTACTTATTTATTTTATGTTTGTTATTTTGAATAACTGCTAAAATGAAATACAAAATACTTAGCTCATAATAATGTCAACATGTAATGCTGGTCTCTACCCACCCCCCTGGGTGTGAATCAGCTATATGATCACCGGCTAAGTTTAATATTGAAAAATGTTATTTTCATTAGTAAAATAAATTTTTGAATATACTTACCCGGTGATCATAGATTAAAGGACCCTCCCATCCTCCCCAATAGAGACCCAGTGGGCCGAGGAGAAAATTGGTTCTGTGTTGACATGGAGTACTTGAGTACCTGCTCGACAGATGGCGCAGTTGATGTACACCCCCACCTGTATAGCGATCGCTGGCGTATTTTGTCCTTAGGTTTTTCTGTCGGGCAGCAGAGCTGACAGCTATATGATCACCGGGTAAGTATATTCAAAAATTTATTTTACTAATGAAAATAACATTTTGCACTAGCAATTAATGGGATATCCTCAGCCATTCCCCAGGATGTTCTCTCAACATTATTTGTGGATGATCTCTCAATATCATTTGCTGGCACTAGAATGGCAATGGTTGAGAGAAAAATCCAACTCTCTATTGATAAAATTATCCAGTGGGCTGACATGAATGGATTTAAGTTCTCGACAAGTAAAACTACCATTGTCCATTTTTGTCGTATCCGGGGAGTACATCCAGACCCGGATATATACATTAAAGGTCAACGGATACCATGTGTATCGGAAACCAAATTTTTAGGTTTGATATTTGACTGTAGACTTACATGGGTTTCTCACCTAAAAGCGCTAAAAGCTAAATGTGTTGAAGCTCTGAATATCTTAAAAGTATTGTCCCATACATCATGGGGGGCAGACCGCAATACTATTTTAAAATTATACAAGGCCTTGATTTTTTCCAAAATTAGTTATGGTTGTGAGGTATATTCTTCAGCCACCCCAAGCCGGTTAAAAATATTAGATTCGATACATCATGCAGGTATTAGATTGTCTACTGGAGCTTTTAAAACCTCGCCTATCCCAAGTCTCCTTGTTGATGCTGGAGAGTTACCTCTAGACCTTTACCGAATGTCTTCCATTCTTCGGTATTGGTTTAGATTGCAAAGACTCCCTAACTCTCTAGCCTTTCAGACTGCAAGCCTTGTAAGACAAGCATCATACTTTGAGTTGCACCCAAAATCTCCTCAACCTTATGGCTTTCGGGTGAAACGATTATTAAATAGTCTGGATATAATTAAAAATAAGGTACTTCCATTCAAGGTATCATCAACGCCTCCATGGAAGTTACCAGAGATATCTTTTTGTAAATATTTTATTGGAGATAAGAAGAATATGTCAGACATAGAAGCCAGGTCTCTTTTTAATGAACATGTTAAAGAACATAGAGGATCAACTTTTATCTATACTGATGGCTCCAAATCTGATGCTGGCGTTGGATTTGGAGTACATAGTAATGGTTTTAATTGTAGAGGTGCACTTCCTCTGACCGCTTCCATATTTACTGCCGAACTGTATGGCATATTAACTGCTATTGAGAAAATAGCATTGGAGAAGGAGGGTAATTTTACAATTTTTAGTGATGCAAGGAGTGTCCTTCAAGCTATGGAAGTTTTTAATTCTAATAACCCTCTAGTTTTAAAGATTTTAGAATGGCTTTTCCTTATTGGACGGAGAGGTATAACAGTTCAATTTTGTTGGGTTCCAGCACATGTAGGTGTGTCCGGGAATGAGAAGGCAGATTCACTGGCTAAGGAGGCTGCATCCGAGTTGCTGCCAAGAAGGTATCCCATTCCCTGTAATGATTTCTTACCTGACATCAAGAAATTGGTTTGCAATAAATGGCAACAGCAATGGGATAGTCAAGATGGCAATAAAATGAGGGAAGTAACAAATGACATATCTCCTTGGAGGTATAATATGATGCCCCGAAAATGGGAGACGTCTCTTTGTCGTCTCCGTATTGGTCACACTCGGTTGACACAGGAGTTTCTGCTGAAGGGCCAACACCAACCGTATTGTGACAACTGTTTAGTACCTCTAACAGTAAGGCATTTGTTGACCGAATGCCCCAATTATAACATCTTGCGGAATAGATATTTGTTTGAGGCTCGAGGTGAGGGTGGCAGGTTCATCCTTGCCAAGATTCTTGGAAATGATGTGTCCTACCATGCAAGTGGGATTTTTAGATTTCTTTCAGAAGCAGGTCTTCTGAAAAATATTTAACTTTTATGACATTCAATTTTTATGATTTTAATTGAATACTCTTTAATTTTTTATTTTATTTCATTTTTTACTTTTGTATACATAAATTAAATGTTACCGGCGTCAATGACCTTAGATGTCAGGATGCCTGAAAACTTTAAATCATTCATTCATTCACCCACACGTCTTAACTAGAAGCACTAATCCACATGCGCCTCATCCAAATGGGCCTCACCCACACACCCATCTTAACCAGATGCACTAACCCACATGCACCTTACTAGATGCCCTAACACACATGCACCTTACTAGATGTGCTAACCCACACACACCTTTGCCAGATGCGCTAATCCACGTGCGCCTAATCCAGAAAAGTCTTTCCTAAATGCCCACTCAGCATACGGAGATGTGCGAACAGACATGCCCCTAAACATAGAGGGAGTGTGTATCTATAGCTGGTTAGTAGCAACAAGCTTCTTGCTTCCATTACACAATTAACAACCAACACTCACTTCGCGAAAAAAACCCGAAAAAATTGATAAGTTTGACAGGCGCTTGCCCTGGACCCTCACCAGTTGGATAACTGCTTTTTGTCAAATTTCAATGACTGATTCCAGTTCGTGCCGCAATAATCTCCCTGATCAAAGGACGAGGGTTTGTATGTTGTGTAGGAATAAATTATATATACAGTGCTAGTGGCTTAAGATATTGCTGTATAGACATGCCTATTTGATACCATCATCATCTCTTCCTACCTCTATTAATGCAAAGGGCCTCAGATTTTGCCAGTCGTCTTTATCTTGAGCTTTCAAATATAAATTGGTTTATTAATAAAATTTGGGCCGTATATCCTTGTAGAGGGATTGAAGATGCTATTGTGAGTAGAAATACATTGCGAAGAAAATCCTCCAGTTGCAAGTGAACTAAAAGATGTGAGAGACTGCACAGCACAGCAGAAATAGAGGTAAAGCAGAAGGCTAAATAGTTTATGCAGCCAGGATACACTGACAGCACTACCACTATTAGGTGTAATTGTATAAAAAAGTACTTGTTCCGGCACCAAATATAAACCTTTCAGCTCTTTACTATGGAGATACATTTCGGTGACAGGTGAAACCAGCCGTAGAACTTTTAGCAAGATGTTTCTCCCCTCCGCAGGTCAGTAGGAGTTAGTGGGAGGTAGACCAACCACCTCTCACATGTGCAGAAGCCAATACAAGCCACTTTGCATTTTGGCTTGGAGGAGAAGAAACGTTATTTGTCATCCTCCACTTTATTTGCTTTAACAACCATAATAAATAACCAACTGGCCTAGTATTTTTAAATTTTCCTTTTTTTTTTTCTTCTGTAAGTATTACAGTTTACTGGTTTTAGAAGAGGTAGGGGTTGTATGAATCAGATTTTTACAGTTAGGTAGATATGCGAGAAATATTTGGCAAAAGGTAAGGAGGTGTATGTTGCATTTATGGATCTGGAGAAAGCGTATGATACAGTTGATAGGGAAGCAATGTGGAATGTGATGAGGTTATATGGAGTTGGTGGAAGGTTGTTGCAAGCAGTGAAAAGTTTCTACAAAGGTAGTAAAGCATGTGTTAGAATAGGAAATGAAGTGAGTGATTGGTTTCCGGTGAGAGTGGGGCTGAGACAGGGATGTGTGATGTCGCCGTGGTTGTTTAACTTGTATGTTGATGGAGTGGTGAGAGAGGTGAATGCTCGAGTGCTTGGACGAGGATTAAAATTGGTAGACGAGAATGACCATGAATGGGAGGTAAATCAGTTGTTGTTTGCGGATGATACTGTACTGGTTGCAGACACAGAAGAGAAGCTTGACCGACTAGTGACAGAATTTGAAAGGGTGTTTGAGAGAAGGAAGTTGAGAGTTAATGTACGAGAAGGGAAGGTGGTGCAAGGTTGAATGTCATGTTGAATGGAGAGTTACTTGAGGAGGTGGATCAGTTTAAGTACTTGGGGTCTGTTGTTGCAGCAAATGGTGGAGTGGAAGCAGATGTACGTCAGAGAGTGAATGAAGGTTGCAAAGTGTTGGGGGCAGTTAAGGGAGTAGTAAAAATTAGAGGGTTGGGCATGAATGTAAAGAGAGTTCTATATGAGAAAGTGATTATACCAACTGTGATGTATGGATCAGAGTTGTGGGGAATGAAAGTGATGGAGAGACAGAAATTGAATGTGTTTGAGATGAAGTGTCTAAAGAGTATGGCTGGTGTATCTCGAGTAGATAGGGTTAGGTACGAAGTGGTAAGGGTGAGAACGGGTGTAATAAATGAGTTAGCAGCTTGAGTGGATATGAATGTGTTGAGGTGGTTTGGCCATGTTGAGAGAATGGAAAATGGCTGTCTGCTAAAGAAGGTGATGAATGCAAGAGTTGATGGGAGAAGTACAAGAGGAAGGCCAAGGTTTGGGTGGATGGATGGAGTGAAGGAAGCTCTGGGTGATAGGAGGATAGATGTGAGAGAGGCAAGAGAGCGTGCTAGAAATAGGAATGAATGGCGAGCGATTGTGACGCAGTTCCGGTAGGCCCTGCTGCTTCCTCCGGTGCCTTAGATGACCGTGGAGGTAGCAGCAGTAGGGGATTCAGCATTATGAAGCTAAATCTGAGGTGGATAACGGGGGAGGGTGGGATGTGGCACCCTAGCAGTACCAGCTGAACTCGGTTGAGTCCCTTGTCAGGCTGGGAGGAACGTAGAGAGTAGAGGTCCCCTTTTTGTTTTATTTCATTTGTTGATGTCGGCTACCCCCCAAAATTGGGGGAAGTGCCTTGGTATATGTATGTATGTATGTAACACTCGTCAATTCTGCTCACCTTCGTTCCTATAGCTTTGGTGTAGGCATGAGAGCAGAGGCAGACTGAGTACCTTTTGAGCTCCCAGTCAGGGGAGAATTCCCTCGGGGGAACCCAGAAACTAGATTCGGCTACGTTTTACAGGCAACACTGGATGCCGACCTTCAACTTGAGCTCTGCTCGTTGACAGGAAGTACACAGCCTTGCCTGGTAGCCCCCTTCCATGTGTTGGACAACTTCCCCTTTCAAGGGAGTAACCTTCATCAGGTGTTGGGCAACTTTCCCTTCTGATGGAGAGTTGCCCTTCACCAACCACTGTCCAGCAATCTCCCCGCTTACAGGGAGAATCGTCACAACAGGCATAGAGGTTGATCGCCTTTTCCCGCCTGCGGGAGAGATGGTCTTCATCTGATGATTTTCCATCCAGAGGATTCCTCCAATGGGATTGGATTCGTCTATTCCCCGCAAGTTTTTTGCAGCCTGAAGGAGAAGGAGTTAGGTGCCTGCTCTTTGCCATCGTACCCTCAAGGTACAAATCAAGTCTCTTGAGCAAATTACCATGCGGGTCATTGCCACAGATGGTATTACCTGCTGACTGCTTGTGGTCGCCGCCTCTCCCATTGTGCCCCAGGGTACAACGAGTTGTGAGCAACATCCCTTTGAGGTTATTGCCGCAGATGGCGATATCTGCTGCACAGCCTTTCCCATCGACGAGTCTCATAGAGACACATTAAAGCTCTTGGAGCTTTATGAGGCCAAACCCTCTTGAGATGTGTGCTTCATGGTTTGTAACCTTTTACAATGGAGAAACCTCTCGTAGGATATACCTCTTCGGGGTTATTACCTACATCATACCTCTTCGAGAGACAACAAAGCTCATGGAGCTTTATGAGGCCAGTCCCCTAGGGACTTGCGTCTAATGGTTTTAAACTCTTAAGAGGGAGAAACTTCTGTTCTAACAAGAGAATGACGAGGCTAACATGCTAGTGCTATTGCCCCTCATCCAGTGTGGTTGCGAACTACAGTACTGTATAATTGCTGAGAACACAGTTTGGTAATCGATTGGATGCACACCTGGGAGGGTTACTAAGGACTACATGCCATCATATAATTGGAACTTCATTCTAATGATCATTAGATCTCTTCCTAATTCAATGGTTGTATTCCCTTGAGTGAGTCGGGTTATTTATAACCCTCCTACTCTCCCGTAGCTATCAGAGGTAGTCGCTCTCAAGCAAACGGCCTCTCCATTCCAGGCAGATCCTCCCTTACTTCTCCAAACCGTTCATCTAATTAGTGAAAGCACTTAGACACCGAAAGTTCACATAAGCAAAGTCCTTTCAGTAATTGATAAATATGGAACATTCGCCATTTCTAAGGGTCTTACTGTCGTGGGAAGAAGGAGGTCTCATTCGCCGAACATTAGTTATGTTCTCCAATCGAGTGTCGGATGCAACGAATCTTTCAGACCACTCCCGAATCTTTGTTCTACCTCAGTATTCCCATTGTAAAATGAAAGAAATTGGCATTTCAAGAAAAAATTTGTCTGTTTGACTGGTTCGTAGTTGGACTTACACTTACTGTACAGTACAACACCTGAGAGACGAATGATTAGATATACGTCTCAGTCTTGTCTTGCGGAATTGGCTGCGTGCGATCGTTTGCTTGACACCGATCAACTAAGGGATTTACTGTAATGCCTTCTTTTTTTGCTAGAGAGTACGGGCTACTCTGGAGTTACTATCTGTAAGCAGATATGCATGACCAAATCCAATGAAAATGATGATAATGGCAGGACAGGGTTCACCCAGATACAGACAGAGTTGCTTACAACTGATTGCTTACTCGACAGCAGTCGGCTTGGAATGATTACTGGCTAAGCAACTGCTCAGCCCCTCATGCACCCCATGAGATTGGACCCTTGTCTAGAGAGTCAAATGTTTTTTCTTCTCAATTGAACCCTCTGTGTGGGATTGGTCAACAGACACAGTCCTCCTGGCTAGTACAGTGGTAATGTGTTTGCCTAGCATTTGCATGGCAACAGATTGAGGGATTTGGGTTTGCCGGCTGACGTTCTGGTGACCATCTATTCTGATGAAACAGGAACTGAAACCAAACTCCTTTATCTTTATGTGGGCATTGCTGGCTGCCCTAATGGGTAACTCGCTGACTAGATATTGCAGAGTCTATCCCAGTTTCTGATGACTCAGAAGGGAAGACTAGTTTCTCCTGAAAGGGTTCCTGATACTAGTTGTCTTCCGCAGCCTTTCCCTCTTCCTGATGAGCGAAGGCCTCATTCTATGGAAGCGCCGAGACTTCTCGCCATCCTCCTATGGGACCCTTGACGATCAGGGGTGCTTTGGCCATACGGCACGAGGAAGTGTAACGAGTTCCTACACAAAGTGATCTGTGAAGGAACGGGCCCTTCAGACTGAAGTCCAGACCCTGCTGGAGAAAAATGCTCTCCAAGAGTTCTGGGACGAGTCCCCAGTCTTCTGCAGTTGCCTATTTCTGGTCAAAAAGGCATCTGGAAACTGGAGACCAGTCATAGAACTCTCAGCTCTTGACGAGTTTGTTCAACAAACTCTATTCAAGATGGAATCAACTCAAACGGTCAAACCAAGATACTTCTTGATAACTATGGATCTCAAAGACCCATACTTCCAGATTAGATCCCAATCATCCTGCCTCAAGGAAGTACCTAAGGTTCTTCCTCAACAACAAAGTACTGTATGGTATACCAGTTCAATATTCTCTGGCCCGTCCACAGCACCACAAGTATTCTCTTGAGTCTTTGCCCTAGTGTCAACGTGGGCGCAAAAGAATTACATACGCCTTCTTCACTACTTGCACGATTGGCTGATTCTATCCAAATTAAAGGAAGTTCTCCCCCATTGATACATACTCCTCGAGTTTGCCAAGATCTGGGGATGATGGTAAATCTCGAAAAGTCCTCGCTACAGCCAACTCAGAATCTGGTATACCTAGGGATGAATATCAACAGATATCTAGGCAAAGTCTTTCCATCTTTAGCAAGAATGGAGATATTGAAACGAGTAGCAGGACCATTTCTAGAACGAGATGAACTGCCAACACATTTGCAGAAACTCTTGGCACATTTCGCCTTCATGGAGGCTATGGTCCGAACAGTTGTCTGCACACTCATTCTCTAGTGGCAACTGAAGACATTCTGGTCTCAGCACAGAGACCCTCCGGATCTGCTAGTAGCAATAGGGTTGGAGCTGAAGAGAGACCTGTATTGGTGGGTATCAGATACCAACCTACTGATAGGAATAGACTTTCTCTCTCCTTCCCCGGATTTGATGATCTTCACGAATACATCAAAAGAAGAGTGGGGCACCTCATCTGCTGCAACATACCATCTCTGGACTATGGTCTGAAGCTGAGCAACACTGCCACATAAACCTCCTAGAGATGAGAGCAGTCTTTCTAACTCTCAAACACTTCTAACAGGACACAATGTATTGACCGACAACACCTCATTGGTGGCTTACATAAACAAGCAAGGAGGTAGTTTTTCAGGACACTGTGGTGTTGATGAGTGACAACACCACAGTGGTGACTTTTATAAACAAACAAGGAGGTATAACGTCCAGGTAAGAAAAGCATAGCCAAGTAAAGTGTTATCTTGATGAGTCTCATTGTTTAGTTGTCACACCTTTGCACAATTGTTCAGGCCATTATCTCTCAATGGGAGTTAGCAAGGTGATAGGGTGTACTCCTTCACAGCTCATACGAAACGTAAGAGTCACACCCTGGGTCAGGAACCAGCCAGTTGATCTTGGATTACTACCCACCTAAACGTGATTCTCCATATTAAAGAGCTGAAAGGTTTGTATTTGGTGCTGGAACAAATAACAAATTTGGAAATAATTTTTATCTTTCTTAACCATACAAACCTGAAGATCTTTATGCATACTGGTCTGCCGTCAACTACCCCAGGAAGTTATGCCTGCAATTGCAAAGTGGTTTGTGTTGGCTACTGTGTGTGTGAGAGGGATGTTGGGTCTACACCTTGCTGAAAGTTTTATGGCTAGTTTCAGCTATTGCTGAAATGAATCTCCATAGTAAAGAGTTTCAGGTTTGCATGTTTAGGGAAAATACAAATTATTCCTAAATTTATCGTGTATCTTTACATTTTTCTCAGTCTATGTGGTGCCTCCTCATTACTTTTTTGGGTACTTTCAGTGTTTGGGGGTTGTATGAAATTGAAAGCTTGTCAATCTAATTTCTCTTTATTTTATATATAATACTTGTAAATAGTTTTTTCTCAATTGATTACAGCGTGTTGCTAATGGAATCATTTGTTAGTTTGGTTAAATTTGGTTGAATTTAACATAAGTAATTGAAGCAAATGCAACTTTCAAACAGAGTTAGGGTACTGTATACAATATCTTGACCTGCAATTTAATGATATTCTAGTATGTTGCATCATTGAACTGATTATTGGACCGTAGTAAAGTATGTACAGTATTTAAAAAACGTACAGTATAAAGCACTGTGATACAGTATTTTATGTATTTTTTGGATATTTACCTGAAAAGCATTTATGTTTGCTTAACTCATCAATTGTTTATTTTGTAATGCTCAACAGATCACGAGAATTTCTATGAAGGACGTGTTTTTGGAGAAAAGGTCTCGGAAGTCACAGCTCACCTTGAAGATGGAATTATGACTGCAACCATACATACCCTAGAAAACACCTACCATGTGGAGGTTAGATTTGGTTAATGTTTCAAGTGATTTTAGCTTGATCTTATATTCGGTTAAAATTTTGACTTACGATGTGTAATTTAAGGTAATAAACTCTTTTCTTTATCACGAATTATAGCTAGAATATTACTTGTCAGACATTTTTAAGATAAGCAATAATTATTTTTTATTCAGATGTATATTACCCTTATGTTGGAAAGAATATCCACAATGAAAAATGTAATAGGAACATGCATTAAACAACTTTTATTAGCCTGTATTATATATGCTAGATTTAATTAGGATCCTTTCTTTCCCTGATTATTCCTGACATTTAAGGACAAAATACTTAGCTAAAGCTGTCAGAGCAGCTAATGCAAAGGATGGGACCCTTTACTAATCTCTTCTTATACGGTGTAGTTACTTTTCAACTATCGTATTTAACAGATTCCTAGATTGGGATTCCTTTTCTGCTTTCTCCAAATTGAACCCATATGTTATATCATACTAGTTTCAATTTCCTGTTTAAGTCATTTGTCATAAGTTCCCCCAACAAAGCACTCTTGACATATTGAAATATTTTCCCCCACTCTAGTATAGAGGATGGATGATCTGTGCCTGAACAATATTTCTGGTCTATAAAGTGGGTGGCTTTTGCCAACATCAGTGACTGTTGTGGTTCAGGTACCATCATCTCGCTGTACTTCATAGGTAGTGCTCTGCCAGTAATTATTTATTTTGAAATTATCTTTGAAAACAGACTCCAAAGTTCTGTAGCCCGAAGGACCCTTAATTTCTATCTTAGCAAGGTTAGATTGTGAGACGTTAACATTAGGATCTTTGAAACTTTCTGCTAGGTTGGCTATAAAAACCACAACAACCACATGGCTACTTCATTGGCTCTTATTATTTCTTAGTATCCTTTGATTATGCTGATTTTCAGTCCTCTTCTCTCCATTCCACTCTTTTTCCCTTTCAAGCATTTCACCCTATGCTTTCTCAGATCCTCCATTATCATGATAAACAGTAAAGTGTTCATCAGTGATCCTTGATGGAATCCAACATTTATCTCAAACTCTTCTCAATCTCCTGTCATACCTTTGCTGTAGAGGTAGTTTTATGATGAGTAAGATCACTGGCGAGTATACAATCCCCATTCAATTATTTGTTTTGATACTCTGTCAAATGTTTTGTTCAAGATCTATAAATCTCTGATGCAATCTCTTCCTCTTTCTATGGTACTTATCTTGTAATTTTCTCATTATAAACACTACTCCTGTTATTAATTTCTCTGGCATGAAGTCAAATGAACAATTATAAATTTTTATATTTTTTCAGCCTTTCCTTTAAAATTTAATTACATTTTCAAAAAGTCTTATTCTTCTGCAATTTTTACACTGCAGTTCATCCTCTTCGCATATTTATACCATTACTTTAAGACTTTTCCTACTCTTGTGGTGGCATTTCTCAATATTCTCTTGTAAGCTTATAGAATACAAGATCTTCTTCTGCTTTTAAGACATTTGTTATGCTTTTATAAAGAAGGCTGTTTAAAGATTTCAAAACATAACAGAATGCGTTCAACACAATTCTACATTCTTTTTTATGTTTTTAGTAAATCTATCTAAAAAGATATACCCATGCCTTTAAAACCAAAGTTTTCACACAGGAGCCTGACCACTTCATACGGGAGCTTGACCACTGACCACAACTGACCAGACAAACACTAACACCTCCAAGCACAATCACCAAAACATTGGTCCTTTCATGTATGTTTATTCACTTTCTTTCACTAGGCAAAGGAGAAAGGTCATTTAAAATGTAATTGTTCTAGTTTTATTGTAAATTTGATTTGTGTCCTTTGTTTAAAAAAATTTGTGATTCTAGATTAAAAGATAATCATCATCATCATCTCCTCCTACGCCTATTGACGCGAAGGGCCTCGGTTAGATTTTGCCAGTCATCTCTATCTTGAGCTTTTAATTAATTCAGTATTTCTCCATTCATCATCTATTTCTATCTGATTACATTATTTGCTAATGTAAAGTTGTGTACTTTTTATAAGAAAGCTCTTTATATATAGTGTATCATAAAAGGATATTAGATTAATTCAACTCTACTCACCATTTTTTATTCATTTGAGTTTGAAATATGAAATATAGTTTTCTTTCATTTAAAATCAGAAGTATTGCTGTTAGGAGATGACTTTCCTTTGGCTCTAAGAAAGAGGGTAATAATCTTGGTCTTTAGAAGTCTGTTTGGTCTTTTTCTATTTGCCATGTAAGTGAATTACCATGAATAGTTTTATAATTGGTACCAAATGATTAATCATGAGCAGTGTGAGTGAATCTGTGGGTGCTGAATCTAGAGATAAGGACGTCGGACTGTATGCCCATAACATAACATCATCAAAACTAACTGTCTTTTCTTGTGCAGCTATTTAGATATTCTTTCTGACTGTTGCACTTCTATCATAGCACCTGGTTGTCATTCTCAGTATTCTAGCTTACTGTAACATAAACTGAAAATGATATGTCTCTTTGCAAAGATTATTTTAATCTACATGATTCCTGCTTCACCTTTTTCCTCAGGTTGACTGTTACTACAGACTAGTTGGATTTTAGGTACCAAACTTTTACAGCATTTTGCTTCACATTATCTTCAACTTGTTAAATTATTGGCTTTGTATGTTTCAGGTGTTATGCTTACATTGTTGACATTTTTGGCAGAACAATAGGTTAACAAGATTTCATATTCTAGGATGCTCTATTTGTTCAGTGAGACATAGCAATTTTTGGTCTCTGTTGTTTATTAGATTTTAACTTCCCAGGCCACTCAGAACAATTTGATTATGAATCGTATATCTCTACCCAAGATATCTTCGAAATATTTAAAAGTTTTTTTTTTTTTTTTTTTTTCAAAAACTACATTGCAGCCCTCCTGGAGACATTTGCCTGATGCCAAAGCAGAATCTATGATAGTTTACAGAGGTTCAGATGTAAAGTATAGCTGGGAAGATCAGCATCCAAGCCTTAAGACTCATAAGATGTGCGATTATTTGAAAGAAGGAAATGCAACAACAGGTAAGTATCAGTAGATATTGGTAGAATAAATAAGAATTCCTTAATTATTGTGATCTTTTTAACTTTGCAATGTTGTACACTGTGCTGAATGATCAATGATTGATAAGCTATTTTCTTAAGTTTACATAATATGTAGTTCTTTGTAAAACATTAATGTTTATTTTTTTTTTCTTCAAATAAAGGTCTGATTACACCAAAATGAAGTTCAGTAAATCTGGAAAGATTTTTATCTATTACTACCCTGAATTTCCCCTTCAATTCATAAACAATTAATTAAAAAGTGTCATTTGCCCAACCTTATAACATTGAAAATAAAGATAAAAATTAAAATTTTCTCTCCATGCATTCCTATTCCCCTTTCAAATATTCTAGGACATAACAAGTAGGGCAAAAGATTACGGTAGGAAAAAAAATAGAGCAAAGAATAATTTAAAATAAAGTATGTTGAGGCCAAATTTATGTACAGTATCTTCTTTAGTGTAAATAGTTTTTTTATTGTTGTATTTCTACTGTAATTATTTTGTGGGATACCAATAGCAAGATTTGTTTATGAATGGATTTATTAATTTGACTCACTGCTAGAGCTGGGAAAGCAGAAGTAAAAGAGGGCAGATAGCTGGAGGGTAGTAAAACACAAGGCTTAAATGTATATGCAGCAAGGTCCAAAGTGATGCTGCAAAGACAATGAAATAATTCCTACTTTGTATATCCGGAATTATTCATTTAAAACACCCTGATGGGTATTTATGGCGGCCACATAACAGTAAGAAGTTTAAATATCAGACACTTGATTATTGCCTATATATTTAACATTTTCCAATTTCTGTCTCCCTCCCCTTAACTCTTTTAACTCCTTATTTTGCATGGGGCCATCAAGTAACTAATCACCTAAATTTAACCACAGTATTTCAGTACAATAACAAGGAACAGTTGGTAGTAATATTCCTTCCTTTGTAATGCTTCTCTAGGAAGTGTGAGTGTGTACTGGATAGAGTTAGTAACTTCTTACCTTTGAAAAATTGTAAGTTATTCCTCTGATCCCTCCCTTACCAGGACTCTTCTATATCAATGTGTAAATTCAACATTATTTCTTAAAACCAGTTATAAGGAGCTCAGATGAATGCCTCATATTAGAAACCAAAGTTTCTGAGCACTAAAGAATATCATACTGTCTGGACGCAACTGTAAGGTATTGAATATTTGCATGAAGACCACAAATATTGCAATACAGTAGACGACATGACGAAATCTAGGACATACTGGTCCCGGATTTTGCTCAATGTCTTCAGACAGCATAAGAATTAATGGTAATAAAAAAAGAGATATCATACTTAAAAACTAGATTAACAAGAATTATAACAAAAATACAATATGTACAGAAATATAAATAAAGTGATTCATCAAACCCATAGACTATAGAAAAAGTAAGAAAAACTGGTCAGGGGGGGGGGGGAAGAGCCGATACACCATGCAAGGCTAAATACCCTCCAGGATAGCCACTTCAACTGAAGGGAAGACAGTAAGGATGGTTTTGAGAAGAAAAAGAATCGGTTAAGGAAAAGACAAACTCTTGATAAACCACCAGGCATCCATGGCCCTTCTATTAAGCCTGCCTAACACACCATTTCAAAAAACAAGAAGAGAAAAAAGAATAAGATAGAATAGTGTGCCCGAGTGTACCCTCTAGCAAGAGAACTCTAACCCAAGACAGTGGAAGACCATGGTACAGAGGCTATGGCCCTACGCAAGACTAGAGAACAATGGTTAGATTTTGGAGTGTTCTTCTCCTAAAAGAGCTGCTTGCCATAGCTAAAGAGTCTCTTCTACCCTTACCAAGAGGAAAGTAGCCACTGAAGAATTACAGTACAGTAGTTAGCACCTTGAGCGAAGAAGTGTTTGGTAATCTCAGTGCTGTCAGTTGTAAGAGGAAAGAAGAGAATCTGTAAAGAACAGGCCTGACTATTCAGTGTGTGTGTGTAGGAAAAGAAAAAATGAGCTGTAACCAGAGAGAGGGATCCAATGCATTGCTGTCTGGCCAATCAAAGGATCCAAGAACACACTAGTGATAGTATCTTAACTGGGGATCCGCCCATGTAAAGTTCCTCAGTCTTTGGGTCGCAATTAGGCGTCTCTTTCTAAACACAGCAAAAGATAAGAAATAAGGAAGTTACTGATGATTGTATATAAATTCTAATTTCCTTATTTTTCCAAATTGAAATAACCATTCTTCTAATAGAAGATTATTCAAGGGTACATTATTAAATAAGATAATTCAATTCAAAATAAGATTTTTTTCATAGAGAGAGAGTTAGTTAGTTAGTTTTCTTGCTGTCTCTAGAACCCTTGCATCAATCCATTTTTAGGACCTTCCTTCTCCCGCTGTGGTTTGATGTTCTCTTTCAGGCCTCTGGGCTCCTGATTAAGTGCTGCTCCTCAGATGTTCATTCAGATGTGTACCTGGGTAGTAACTTAGGGCCACCTCAAGGAGTAGGTACGACCATGGGTGTATCCTTCGTGTTGCAGTAGCGACAGGATCGAGTTAGATTTTTTGCTTCCTCATGATCTGGGGATTGTGATAATGGAGGAAAGTAAAATTTCTCATCCAAGCCGATGTTGAAGTAACAGCGAGATTCAGTCAGTTAGACAATCTCATCAGCAAATCTAAGGAGTTAGTGTGTCCATACTGTCATATGGAACTCCAACGGTGCTGGCAGAATCTTTACAGCCACCATTCCTCACTGAAGAAGCTTGTGCCTCAAACAAGCACCTTTGCCAAGAATCTCTTCAAATGTTGTTTGAAAAATCAGTGGTTAGCCTTCATGGATCGCCAACCCTCGTCGTGCCAAGAGGAGGCTTGGGTTGATCTTAGCTGTTGGCTAACGAAGAACCCTCATAAGAGAGTCCCGCTCGAATTCGCCTCCTGACATGCAACTGTGCTCAGATGCTACGAAGGAAGGAAGGGGCACATGCCTGAATGACAGGGTTATTTCAATGGTGGTTTGTACCTGTGTAGGAAGAAATCTCAAATTTTTAAAGCAAATTGTTTTTTTCCTAGCTACACAAACCTAAGCCCATTAGATTATACTTCCCTCCTTAACCACCTCTTTCAGTCTTTGACTGAAAGGTCATAAATGAAGAGACTTTGACAGATAAGTGTGCAAGACCCCTCGTCCTTGCTCCCACCTGTCGCTTAGCTACTTGTTAAAAGATTCAACGGCCATCCAGCTTTTGCTATGCGACATATTCTCCACCCAAAAGAACCAAAGGACTTGGGTTTGTATAGCTAGAAAAATACATTTTATTGTAAAAATTTGTGATTTTATGATCGTTTGAGTGTGTGAGGCATGGTAAGAATGTTCTTTACTGATGTGTAGGGTGAAGTATATGCAAAATTGGGATTTATGGTTATGAATTCTTTTCTAGTCTAAATTTATGCTATACTTTACAGAGAGAGATGATGTTGAGGAAGATTGGTTAGAAGGCTATAATGAATCGTCTGGAGACGTCCATGATAAAGGACCAAAACACAGAGTGAAACGTCAGAATGCGGAAGCTTATAGTAATTTTAATGGAGATAAAACACGCTGCCCTTTACTTCTGGTTGCAGATTATCGATTTTTCCGAGAGATGGGTGGCTCTAACTATAAAACCACTGTTAATTATCTTGTAAGTTTATAATATACTTAACCATTATGAAATCTTGTTTATGATTTTTGTAATTTTTCCTGTAGATTAACAGGATTTTTAATGTTTTAACTTCATTTACATGCTAAAATTAGATTCACTTGTGACTTCCAGATTAGTCTAATTGATCGAGTTGACAAAATATATGAAAATACAGTATGGAAAGATACAGTAGAGAATGGAGGATTCTCAGGCATGGGTTTTGTCATAAAAAAAATTTTGGTTCATCAAGAATGGCATCTCGTCCAAACAAATCAAGTGCATTATAATATGGAGAAGGCTTCTTGGGATGTCCGCAATCTCTTGGAGGTAAGTTATAGAAATAAGCTGCATCTAACAAACAGTTGATTTGGAAAAGAAAGACCTGTCTGATTATAGATTAAAAATTAGTATTGTTTGTGGTTTCCTTGTGACTATTGTAAATATCTTATTGAAGAACAGAATTTTAATAATAAAATTTGTTTCTATCCTCACCTGATGTTCATAGTGCTTCCCCTTTTAAGTTGTTTAAATGCTAATTGCTTCTGTAAAATTCAATATTTCCTGTTTTATTTCTTTGCAAAATGCCTCCACCCTTTAGTTGAGTACTGAGTCACCAGGAGGCTACTGGAAACTAAGTAGGCGTACATCATTGTTCCCTTGTCATTTCAGTCGCAAATTCGAAACCAGATTATTAGCCTTTTGGCATCACTACTGTAATTATTAGGGGGGAAGGGGAAGCATCTTATGAATATCATGGGTATAGAAATATATTTTATTATTGAAATTATATTTATTCAAATAAATATCCCCTGTTGTTCTTTGTGCTGATGCCCACACTTTGATGAAGGTGGTTAGTGAAGAAAAGAGATAGCAAAGTAGTAGCCTAGATTAATGGACTTTGTGAATTACCTGAGCTTCATCTAGTTCAATGGCAACCAGTTATAAACCAAAATAAACTTGTAATCACATGAGTTTCCTAAGTAAACTTGTAATTATGTGAGTTTCCATATTGGGTACTTAACATATACCAAGTATCAAATTGTTCCGAAGCGATATAAAAACCTCATAATCATTTAATATAGGAATTCGCTTCAGCTCAGCTGAAACAGCCGAAGAGAAAGAAAACCAGGCAGTTATGCTGATTGATTGGCTGGCGGTAGGAGGCAAACTTAGCTCCCTCCTCCCACCGCTAGCCTGCTTTCCTCATTCAGTCGCTTTGGCTCAATGTGGATGGTTGTGCTACTCTCCGCTGCAGCCCTTTGCCTTCTCTTGTGCTTGTGTACCAGTGATTGATCATTGTTATGAAGGAGAAAGTTACTCTTTAAAATGCGATGTTGTGCAGGCCGTGGCGGGCGTTGCAGTGTGTGGCTTTCGTCACCTTCTGTAGACCCGCACACGCTCTGCTCGGCATGCAGGGGAAAACCTTGCTCTCAAGGTTCTCCTTGCCGTAGTGTGAATCCTGGCCGCCATTTTGGGAAGGCTGGATTAACCGACTGTCGGGGTTTTCTCAGGTTTCGGCGGGGGAGCGGTTGACCTTAGCGCTCCCGATATTTCGGTGATCCCGAGAGACACCCGACAGATTGTTGGACCATCTGATACCGATGACGACACGTTACCTGGTAAGAAGGGGAAAATAAGCTTGACTTAAATTTGTTAAGACGCCGTTTAAATATGGCGGACGAGCTTCAACAACGTTTTTTTGAATGATACGATTGTTGATGAACACATGCATGTACAGTGAACCCTCGTTTATCGCGGTAGATAGGTTCCAGACGCGGGCGCGATAGGTGAAAATCCGCGAAGTAGTGACAGCATATTTACCTATTTATTTAACATGTATATTCGGACTTTTAAAACCTTCCCTTGTACGTAGTACTGTTAACAAACCACCCTTTAATGTACAGAACACTTAATGCATGTACTACAGCACCCTAAACTAAAACAGGCACAAATATTAAAGGCGATTTTATATCATGTGTTTCCTAAACACCTAAAAAGCACGATAAAAAATGGCAACCAATGTTTTGTTTACGTTCATCTCTGATCATAATGAAGAAACAAACTCATTTAGTGTACACATATATGTACGTATGGTTAGTTTTTGCATCGATTATATTGATTATACAGTACTGTATGTTGATTTTTTTATTACCAATGTTTTAGTTTACGTATTTTTCTTAGGACTTCCAAATGAAATCTTTTTCTTTATGACGCCGCCTGAAACGACGGCGTGTACGCTCAGTAAACAACCACGCTCAGAACAAACAAGGCATTTAACACGCATGATGATAGTGATAAATAATGATACAGTACATACAGTATTTACAGTAAAAGCATTTACAAAATATGTTACCTTACAAATATAAATTATACAGTACTTGTACGTAGCAAAGCAGGAAAACAATTTGAGAGAGAGAGAGAGAGAGAGAGAGAGAGAGAGAGAGAGAGAGAGAGAGAGAGAGAGAGAGAGAGAGAGATTGTTTTACGTACGTAAATGTAAATTTTAAACAAAAAAAATATGATAGGTTACAACATGTAGACTTTTAAAACCTTCCCTTTAACTTAATGCATACAGTACGTACATTACTAAACTATAAAACAGGTTAAAGTAAAAAATAAAGATTGTTACTGTACTCACCACGAAAGAAGTTCAAGAAAAACTTGAATGACGATGGCGATGAATTTGCTGCACAGTAGAAATGATGATGATGAAGCTGATGATGTGTTCTACTGTGCAGTCAATGATAGTATTTTACGTCTCTTCAGACGGAGGTGTCTTTTCCTGGGACACCTCTTCAACTTCTTCAATTTCTTCCGAAGGCGTACTAGCAGGAGGAACTGGCTCTTTTTTGCGAGGCTGAAAAAACATTGTGATCGGAAGTTGTTGCCGCTGCTTCTTTTTTCGATCCAAGAGCATCCTGTAGGGAGTCGTGATGTCATCAACCTTGTTGCAGAATTGCATCGAGCGAACCATATCCTCGTCCCACTCTTGCAACATTTCTTTCGCCTCCTTCATATGGTTGCAGAACTTGGCGAGCCGTTCTAATGTTAAGCCCGTTTCTTCGACATTTTCTTGGGTCTCTTCCTGGGTACCCTCACTCTCTTCCTCACTTGCCGATTTCGTCAGGTCTTCGAGGTCTGCGTCAGTTAGGGGCTGGGAATGGGAGTCCAACAACTCGTCGACGTCTTCAGTCGTCATGTCGCCAAACCCGTCACCCCCAATTATGGCAGCCAACTGCACAGATTTCCGTATTGCAGAGTGTTGGATTTCCGACGGAGTAAATCCCTTGTCGTCGTAAACAATATCGGGCCACAGCTTCTTCCAGCTCGCATTTACGGTTGCAGGTTTCATCTCTTGAAGTGCCTTTTGAATATTCTGCAGGCACGTGGCTATGGTGTACTGCCGCCAGTACGCCTTCAAGTTGAAGTCTTCATCCTCGTCATCTTGGGCAGCATCCACACACGCAACGAGGTCCGCCAAGGTATTCTTCGTGTAGAGGGCCTTGAACGCCCTGATAACCCCCTGGTCCATTGGTTGAATTAATGACGTGGTGTTGGGTGGCAGGAACTCAACCTGAACGCCCTCACGCGACAGGTCAGTTGCGTGTCCACCAGCGTTATCCATAAGGAGAAGGATCTTGAATGGCAAGCCCTTCTCTAAGAGATATTCATGGACTTGCGGGATGAAACACTGGTGGAACCAGTTGGAGGTCAGCATCTTCGTAATCCATGCTTTTTGATTATGCATCCAGTACACGGGAAGGAGATTCTTATTTTTGTTTTTCAAAGCGCGAGGATTTTTCGACTTATAAATAAGCCCCGGCTTTAACAAAAATCCAGCAGCATTGCCACACATCACGAGGGTAACGCGATCCTTGAATGCCTTAAAGCCAGAGGCTTTGGCTTCCTCTTTGAACAGGAAAGTTCGCGACGGCATTCTCTTCCAAAACAAGCCGGTTTCATCCATATTAAAGACTTGCTCCGGCTTGTATCCACCTTCAGCGATAATGTTCTTGAAAGTCTGGTTCACGTAAGTTTCAGCAGCGGCAGTGTCAGCGGAAGCAGACTCCCCATGCAGGGAAACGCTTTTCAGGGCGAAGCGTTTCTGAAACTTCGCGAACCATCCTTTGCTTGCGGAAAAACGTTTCTGAGGCTGGGAATCAGTGGATGTCCCTGGTTGAGGATCATCTGCATCATCATCATCTTCAGCATGGTTGCCGTCGTCCTCTTTAGGTTCCTTTGCAGCAAAATTCTCATACAAGCTCAAAGCCTTTGTTTGGATGGTGTTCGTATCCAACGCTATGTTCTTCTTCCGGCAGTCGGCAATCCACACAGCTAAAGCACCTTCCATGCGTACGATCGTTTTATTACGCGTTGTAACGACTCGCTTCGCTGATCTGCTAAAGGTGATTGCAGCAGTCTTTCTAATGTTCGCCTCGTCCTTCTTGATGTAGCGAACGGTGGATTCGTTGATGCCAAAATGGCGGCCGGCGGCCGCGTAACTTCTACCATCTTTTAACATGTCGAGAAGCGTAACCTTCTCAGCTATCGTCATCATTCTTCGGTGGCGTTTAGGCTCACTACCAGCCTTACTAGAAGCAGAACGCTTGGGAGCCATTGTAACAGAAAGTTCAACAAAAAGTTCAACTTAAAACAGTCGCACACAGCACAGATTAAACTTCACAAAGTTAAGAACGTCTACTCAGCAATACGCGGAAAGAGAAAGTGAACGATGCAGCCCCGCGAGAACTGTGATGCTGCGGGTAGAAGATGCGGGCAAAACACCAATCACAGGCTAGATAACAAAACTTGAGTTTTGATTCGTCATCTATCAGCGCTTGAACCAATCACAACCCGTCTTACAGTACTATGGTGCGTTGGTTACTCATAGAAGATGCCCCCGCGCATACTGAACGTACGTAGATTAAGTACAATACCGTAATAATAATAAATAATGATAATAATACTGTACAGTAATAATAATAATAATAATGATTAATAATAATAACAATAATAATTTTATTAACAACAACAACAATAATAATAATAATAACAATAATAATAAAAATTTACGTACGTACGCTATTTTACGCCTCTCTCTCTCTCTCTCTCTCTTTCTCTCTCTCTCTCTCGTACGCTTACAGTACTTATTCGAAATGTGATTTTTGCAACAAAGAATATTATTGGATGCAGTACTGTACTACGTACGTATACATACAAAAGATTCATGGAAAAGAAGCACATCCATTACAGTACACACCATTCTAATATGGTATGACTGCATCTGATTTGCGTTTCATGTTCGATTTAATTTTACTACGTACTGAATTATCGTATGATCACATTCTCTTTTCGTGTTTTATTTCTTTCTGTGCTGAATTATATATCATATGTAATGCAATGAACAATCAGTAAGAGCAGATATTACTAATTACAGTATTAATGGAATTACAGGTAACAAAATATCGTATTTGGTTATCTTCAGATTTCGCGGTATTTTCGAATTTTCCGGAAAATCCGCGATATGTATATATATATGGGTTATGGGAAAACCCCGCGAAGTGGTGAATCCGCGATTGTCGAACCGCGAAGTAGCGAGGGTTCACTGTAATTGAGTTTGTAACAGAGTTGTCAGGTTTGCCTTTTTCAGCTTAAGACATCACATTTGGCCTTTTTTTTTATTTGAAATCAGTTAGCCTTTAGAAATATCATAAAAGGTTGGCCTTTTTTAACTTCTTAAAGCTACAGTTGATAAAAGTTGGCCTTTTCCCACTTAGGAAACCTGGCAACCCTGGATTGTAACTTTATCGACTCCCATGTTCACTGATGCCCCTGTTTTTGTTGGCTATGTACCTGATAAAGCATTTGTTCCTGGCAAAATGCAAACTTTTTCCAAGGGTAAAATAATTGCAGGACTCCCTGTTTAAACAAGGGAGAGTAAGGTTTTAATCACTGGGATTTTTTTAACGACATGGCAAACCCTTAATAGCTTCGCCTGCAAGTCAGTTAAAATTAAAATCTGCCAAATCTCCTGCTGATAAGCAGTTAAAATTAAAATGTGCCAAACTCCTGCTGATACAATATGTTTTTCAGGTTCACCATGTTCACCGACCACGGCTCTTCCTACGGACATGGCTCAGGTTGTTCATCCTCATCCAGTGTCGTCTGCTCTTGCCTCGACCAACGTTCCAGTACCTCGGAGGGGGCACAAGAAAAGGAAGCGTGGGCGGTATTCCTCTTCTAGTTCCTCCTCCTCTCTCCTCCTCTTCGTCTTCATCTTCTGACTCTGACTCTTTTCCCCCAGGGGAAAGAGGAAACCAAAGAGGGCCTGGAAGGCCAGTCGCAGTCGAAGGGACATGGCGCCCCGAGACACTTCTTCTCCTTTGGAGAATGAAGGCGATGTGCGAGATTCCCTCGTTCCCCTGCACTAGTGGGATTGTTCACGGCGAATCTCTTGCAAGGCCTCCATGCACAACAACCGTGCTCGAAGGTGTAGGTATAGTCTCCCAGAGTATGGTGACGGGGTCCTCGGGCCCCTGATCTACTGCTCAGACTCGAATTGAACCGCTCTGAGCGGGGAAAGGAGAGTCCTGGCTTTGGCATGAGAAATCTTAGCTGTGGTCTCATGGAGAATCCGTGGTACGCACGACTACCTCCACGGGGGTAGCCACGCCGACCGACTCAGCGACTCATGTGTCATGTGAGGAGGGAGCAGGCCCAGACAGCCGCGCACTTGACCCGCGTGAGGAGGGCTCGGCATGGAGTCACCTCGCAGCTCAGCCCGCGACATGGGGGCCAGTCGAGCACGACCAGGCTAGCTGTCGCGCATACCAGCCGCCCGAGATGCAGCCAACCCCTATGCTTTCTGGCCATTTAACAGGTGAGACCGTGCGTATCACTCGTGTGACTAACCTGTCTACACCTCCTAGTGTGAGCGCTGCCGTTCCCAGCGACCCCGCTCGTGCTCGAGCTCCTTCGGGAGCTTCGTGGTGCTTGCAGCGACCAGTCACTCACTCGGTTGCAGCGGGAACCTTGATGCATTCGGTTGGGGATGAACCCTGCCAGGGTCCTTCCTTGACTCCTGAATACATGCCTGATTTGGTCCTAGGGGATGTCATCGCCCGTGCAGTATGTCGCTTCCCCTACACCTACGGATGTAGCGGGTCCGAGAGATCAGCCACTTCCATGGCCTTCACCGGTAGTGGAGACGGTAGATCCCGCGGTGGAGTCGCAGTTCCTAGAGGTCATTAACCCCATGCGTGAGATTAATGGCCTCAGGGCTCCTCCTGAGGTAGTGTCTGAGATGAGTGTACAGCCTTGGAGATCCTATGGGGAGCTCACGAAAGCAGTTCACGGCCCTTCACACTACCCTGGTTGAGACAGGCTGCTCGAGCATTGGACCGAGTGAGTGACCAGATCGCAGGACCTGGTGACTCGCTTAGGAGCCAAGGTTCGAACAAGCATCTCCCTCAACCACTCCAGTGACAGAAGAGGTATTATGTCACACAGTTTTCTGTGCCTTGTCTTCTCCCCGCGGTCGGAGCGCTTGCTGGGGGTTCCTCGGTCAAGAGCTTGAAATCCCAGAGAGTGGCCTTCTCGGCCTCTGAGATTTTAACTATGGAGTCCATATCTGTAGCTGCTCTCAAGGCTGCTTCGTGGCTCAACCACCGGTGTGGTACGGCCACAGTGTTCGCGCGGGACACCAAGCTCACTACCCCCGAACACATGGAGCATTACAGGAACCTAGCTTTGTCTGGTGGGAAAGCTGTTGCTTTTCTCTTGGACCAGCTTGCCACCCAGTATGCCAATTTGATCCTCAAAAAACGTGAGGCAGTAGATGCTCTTTTGGCGAGACAGATTGGTTCAGGAAAGGCCCTGGCACTCAGGAACACTCCTATTAGAGCTGCAACTTTTCTCTTTCCACCACAGGAAGTTCGGGCTGCGCGGGATAAATAGCGCCTCGACTCGAAGGACTCCATTATCCACCAGGCAGAGTCTATGAGTTTCAAGGGACCTGGTCTCGCGAAACCGTCCGCATCCTGGCCGAGTCAGGCCAAGCCCACGGGAAGTAGCAAGGGTACCACTGGTCGTGCTCCTGTGCAGCCAAGACATGCTCCTGTTCGGGAGGGTTCTGCCCCCCAAACAGACCTTTCAGCCTCCCTTGGGAGCTCCTCCACGTCGGGGAAAGAACAGGTGCAAGCAAGGGAGAGGGAAATGCTGAGATTGGCTTTCCCCTTCCTATGCTGCCAAGGGTAGGGGGATGCCTATCGCGCCATTGGGCAGTGTGGCAGCACCTCGGGGCCGAGGAATGGGTAGTGTCGACTCTTCGCGAAGGGTACAAGCTCCCATTCGTGCTTCATCGGCCTCCCCTATCTTCCACTCCAATAGCGTTCCACACATACGCTCCAACATCTCTGAAGGCTCTGGCCTTGGAGACGGAGGTCCAGAAAATGTTGGAGAAGGATGCGCTAGAAGTCATACACGATCAGTTACTAGGAGGTTGGAGACCGTTAATCGACCTTTCGCCATTGAACAAGTTTGTTCAGCAAACTACATTCAAGATGTTAACAGTTCGCACTGTGCTGTTAGCCATCAGGCAGTACGACTTCATGCTTCCGATAGACTTGAAGGACGCGTACTTTCAAGTATCAGTTCGTCGGTCATCTAGAAAGTACCTCCGATTCACCTTTCAGGGTACGGTGTACCAGTTCAAAGTCCTGTGCTTCGGACTGTGCTTGGCTCCCTAAGTGTTCACGTGAGTGTTCACGATGCTAGCAGCTTCTGCCCACTCGAGGGGCATCCGCCTACTGATGTACCTCGACAACTGGCTGATTCTCGCTCCCTCGCAGGAGCAGTGTATTCAGGTTTGAGACTCGCTTCTGGCAGTTTGTCACGATGTGCAGATCGTGGTGAATTGCAAGAAGTGAAACCTCATTCCCAAGCAGAAGGTGAAGTATCTGGGAATGCTGATCGACTCGGCATTCCAGCCCTTCAGGGGCAAGCTCTCCTAGGTCACCTCTCCTCGCTGGAGAAACTCGTTCCTTTCGGGCGGATCCATCTCCGCTCCCTTCAGTGGTGTCTGAAGGACCAGTGGTTGGCAGCCACAGATCCTCCCTCTCGTCCGGTCCTCATGGAACACAAGGTAAGGGAGGATCTCCTTTGGTGGCTAAACGAGAACCTCATTAGAGGGTTTTCTCATAAACCCTCCTCCACCTCAGTTCTGTCTTTTCACAGACGCGTCCACGGAAGGTTGGGGTGCACACCTGGACGACTTGGTCGTATCAGGTGTGTGGTCGGAAGAGGAGAAACACCTGCACAGGAACGTGCTGGAAATGATGGCAGTCTTGAGAGCACTCTTTCATTTCCAGGCCCGTTTGAGAGAGCACTCAGTAGTGCTGATGAGCGACAACATGTCGGTGGCCGTGCATGTCAACAAGCAAGGGGGCACGCTCTCACGTCCCTTGCAGCAGTTGACGAGGCAGATGTTTCTGTGGGCAGAGAGTCATCACATAACCTTGTCAGCCAAGTACATTCCAGGCAAGAGAAATGTTCCGGCAGACGCCCTAAGTCGCAGAAACAAGATAATAGGGGCAGAATGGTCTCTTCACCCTTGGGTCGTGAGTCGAATACTCGACCTCTGGGGAGAACCATGCATCGACCTTTCGCAACACGGCACAACACCAAGCTTGCCGTGTTTTGCTCTCCAGTACCAGATCCTGCGGCTGCGTTCGAGGATGCACTGCAACATCCTTGGGATCTACTGGATTGCTACACGTTATCCCCCCTTTTTACTTGCTTTACGCAGTCCTGTCCTGGTTCCTGGCAGCTCCAGGACTCAGGATGACTCTCATTGCTCCACTATGGCCACACATGGAGTGGTTTCCCGATCTGTTGTCGCTCCTGGTCGAGGCACCAAGAGAGATACCACACTGGCCCAATCTCCTTCGGCAACCCTTGTCGAACAGGTACCACCAGGCGGTGCAGTCACCCGGACTTCTCACATGGAGACTATCCAGCATCTCCTCAGAACGCGAGGCTTCTCGCGACTCGCTGCGAGAGAGATGTCAGGGTACCTTAGAAGATCATCCTCCTCAGTCTACCAGGGGAAGTGGTTGGTCTTCTGTTATTGGTGTAGTGGAAGGGGTATCTCTCCAGTCGGAGCTTCACTGACTCAGATCGTAGACTTCCTAGTCTTTCTACGCAGAGATAAGCTCCTTTCGGTTTCTGCCATTAAAGGGTACAGGTGTGCCCTTGCAATGGTGTTCCACTGAAGGGCATAGATATCTCCAACGCCCCGGGGATTTCTATACTCGTCAAGAGCTTCGAACAGTCGTGTCCCTCGAGGGAACTTTGAGTTCCCTAGTGGGATGTCACCTTAGTTCTCGGGTCTCTTACTCGTGCTCCGTATGAACCCTTGAGCCGTGCCTCAAACAGGCACTTGACCTTTAAGACTGTTTTTATGCTAGCCTTAGCATCGGCGAAGAGAGTCGGGGAGTTACACGGCCTCTCTTTTAATGTCACTCACGCAGAGGGTTGGAAGGAGATCTCCTTGAGTTTGTGGCCAAGACTCAGAACCCAGCGATCCACGATCCCAGGTTCGAGGCCTTCACTATTCCTTCCTTACCGGATGTGGCGGTTCAGGTGAGAGGCTTCTCTGTCCCGTCAGATGTCTCCTGCGCTATCTTAAGCGAACTCGGCATCTCAGACCAGAATGTCGACGAGTCTTCGTTAGCATTGGCAGAGCCAAGAGGGAGGTGTCGAGGAACAAGATAACCTTCTGGATCCGTGAAACCATCCGCAAGGCGTATGAGACTTCAAGAGTCCAAGCACAAGCGAGGGTTAAAGCTCACGAGATCAGGGGCATTGCCCTCACACCTGTTTCAAGAGAAATCTTGCAGTCGGCCAAGTGCTGAAGGCTGGCGTTTGGAAATGCCAGACCACCTTCACGGCCTTTTACTTGAGGGAGTTTACGCACAAGTCCTTGGACACCTTTGTTCTTGGCCCTGTGGTAGCGGCTCAAGCTATTGTCTGACCTCTCCAATTCCTCCGGGACAGGGAAGTCTCTTGTCTTGATTTCATGGTATGTTTGGCAGTGTGAAAGCAGTCTGAAGGTGATCCGCCTTTCTCTCTGTTTCCTTCCTTGGAGTTCCATACATCAAGACAAGTCTTCCCAGGTAAGATTGCTAGAGTTTGTTTACAAGTATTCTCCCCCAGTCTTCTGCTAGGCAGGGGAGACAGTGGATGTATAAACCCTTTGCCTTTTCGTTTTGAAGTTTCATTCAGTCACTGTGACCCTAGGGTCGAGTGTTTCTTAAGTTCACGCTCTCTGGTCGCGCGATGCTCTTACACATCGCGCGGTGGCTCCCAGTCTCTCAGACCCCACCATTATCATGTCGGGTCAAGAGACAGGGGTAGGTGGATTTAGTCCTCTGCTCTCATTCGAGACCAGGTCTATATCCGGTCAGTTAGCAGTCCACAAGCAGCAAAGGCAGACCTCCCACCAACCAGTGGGTCTTCCTATATTAAATGATTACGAGGTTTGTATATCGCTTCAGAACAAGTGACAATTTGTCCTAAATTGCATTTTTTCTAGCTATACAAACCCTTAATCATTTTATATAAATGCCCGCCTCTACCACCCCTCTCATGTTCTACATTGAGCCTACAGCGTTTGAATGAGGAAAGCGGGCTGGCAGTGGGGGGGGGGGGGGAGCTAAGCTCTGCCCCATACCACCAGCCAACTAATCAGCACAACTGCCTGGTTTTCTTTCTCTTCGGCTGTTTCAGCTGAGCTGAAGTGAATTCCTATATTAAATGATTGCCGGTTTGTATAGCTAGGAAAAATACAATTTAGGACAAATTGTCATCTTTTGAAACTTTTTATTTTATATACTTATTGTTTTACCCAAGATCTTGAATTTTCTCATTGAGAAAATTAATATAACAGAAACCAAATTTTAAAAATTGATTAACAGTAAAGTCTGATTCACATTATATCCCCCATAGTTATCGCAACACCCAATGACCAGTAATTTTTGAAGAAAACCTTTATTTTAGGTAAAGCTATGCAAAAACAAAGTATGCCACTGAGCTGCAGCCAAAAATTCTTTCCAATGAAATATTTTTACATAAAGATGGGTAGCTGCACTTATTTTTCTTCTTATTATTATTATTCTTATTCATATTATTATTATCATCATCATTATTAGCTAAGCTGCAGCCCTCGTTGGAAAAGCAAGATTCTATAAGCCCAAGGGCTCCAACAAGGAAAAATAGTCCAAAGAGGAAAGGAAAGAAAACTACAAGACAAGTAATGAACAGTTAAAAGAAATTATTTTAAGAACAGTTGCTATATGAAAATAGGTCTTTAATATATAAATAATAAAAAAGATAGAATAGTGCACCCGTTTGTATTCTCAAACAAGAGAACTCTACCCCAAGACAGTGGAAGACCTTGGTACAGAGGCTATGGCACTGCCTAAAACTAGAGAACAATGGTTTGATTTTGGAATGTCCTAGAAGAGCTGCTAAAGAGCCACTTCTACCCTTACCACGATGGAAGTAGCCGCTGAACAATTGCAGTGCAATAGTTAACCCTATGAGCGAAGAAGAATTGGTTTGATAATCTGTGTTGTCAGGTGTATGAGGACAGAGGAGAATGTGGAAAAAAATAGGCCAGACTGTTTGGTGCATGTATAGGCAAAAGGAAAATTAGTTGTAACGAGAGAGATGTCCAATGTAGTACTGTCTGGCCAGTCAAAGGACCTAATAACTCTTTCACGGTAGAATCTCAGTAGGTGGCTTATGTGGCTTGTACCCTGGTCAACCTACTACAAATACTTCATGAATTTAAGCCTTTATGTTCTTCATCTGACTTTAATTTAATTCCATGTTTGTTTCGGACACTAAACCTTCAACAAGAAACAAATACATTTTGGAAAGATGCCGGCCAAAAATCCTAAACCCACAAACCAGTGTCTTGGTAAGACTTGACAGTCCTCATAGGACAAAGAAATCTGTTCTCTTGATATATAATTTCATTTCCTCTCCAAAGAAAGGAATATAAGATTGATACTAGCCTTAAGATAATTTTTAGCTCTGCTGGGGGAAGAGGTAAAATAATCTTCCCATCTCTAAAATATACATTATAAGAAAAGGTATGCTGTCCACTAATGTGTTTAGCTGATGTTAAAGGTGAAATGAAAACTGTTTTAGCTGAAAGATCATTAAAAGAAGTATTTTCCAAAGCTCAAACAGAATTTTTTTTATGTAACACTTCTTTTAGACTCCATTTCATTCTGACAAGTGTAGGTTTTGAATTTTAAAAAGCCGGAATACATACTCAATAATACCAAAAGTGGATAAGTCTAATCCTAAATGCTCAAGTTCATTATTAAGCATGGACCTCTAATCCATTATAGCCTCAATAAACAACTTTTTTGCATGAAAGGAAATTAAAAAAGTTCTACAAACTTTTTTTTTTTCTGAAACATTGCTTGATTTGTACCAATAAAAATAAAATTTCCAAAGTCTTTGATACAAATTATTGAAGGACTGCCTTTAGAGACCTAAACTAATCCATAGGACTTAGAAAGACAATGTGACTAAGAATACAAAGGGCAAAACTTATACAGTTATATGAAATGAGTGGTGGTTTTGATGAACTGACTTCAAAATTGATTGTCTGAAAATGATTGAATTTATAAGGAAATCACCTTGGACACTCCAACAACAGAGGCTACAGACCTGTAAAGCATACTCTCTGCTGTCAAAAAGAGCCACCAGAGCCAGGCTGCTGTTTGCAGAGCAACTGAACTTCTTTAATACAGCTCAAGTGATGGAGACCAGAGGAAAAACAAATGGTTCATGACATAATACGGTGTAGAACTTAGTATGAAAATAGCTAGTGATGTTTGTATACGATGTGTACTCTTAAATTTTTGTATTAATCATTGCTCTAATACATAAAGTGCAGTACTGTACAGTATTACAGTCATGTACAGTATTGTTTATTAACTATACTGTACAGTACTGTATATGTAATTACTACTTTACTCTGCAATATATACAGTTTACTACCATAATGCACAGTAGGCTTCAGTATAATGACTTTTATGTATAGCGCGAGTTAACCTACCGAAAACAGCGAACACTTAGACTGTTACCTTGTAGGTAGTAGGTTGGCCTAGAATGTTACCTTGTAGGTAGTAGGTTGGCCAGGGCACCAGCCACCCGTTGAGATACTACCGCTAGAGAGTCATGGGGTCCTTTGACTGGCCAGACAGTATTACATTGGATCCTTCTCTCTGGTTACGGTTCATTTTCCCTTGGCCTACACGTACACCAAATTGTCTGGCCTGTTCTTTACAGATTCTCCTCTATCCTCATACACCTGATAACACTGAGATTACCAAACAGTTCTTCTTTACCCAAGGGGTTAACTACTGTACTGTAATTGTTCAGTGGCTACTTACCTCTTGGCAAGGGTAGAAGAGACGCTTTGGCTATGGTAACCAACTCTTCTAGATGGACACTCCAAAATCAAACCATTGTTCCCTGGTTTTGGGTAGTGCCATGACATTTGTACCAAGGTCTTCCACTATCTTGGGTTAGAGTTCTCTTGCTTGAGGGTACACTGAGGCACACTTATTTTATATCATTTCTCTTCCTTTTGTTTTGTTAAGTTTTATAGTTTATGTAGGAAATATTTATTCTAATGTTACTGTTCTTAAGATATTTTTTTAGTCCTTGTTTTCTTTCCTCACTGGGCTATTTTCTCTTTCGGGGCCCCTGGGCTTGTAGCTTCCTGCTTTTCCAACTAGGGTTGTAGCTTAGCAATTGATGATAATAATACTGTAGTGGTAGTACTGTACTGTACATTTATTAAAGTGACATACACTATAGTGTAAGCGAGTATTATATTAGATAGGAAAAACAGTGTTGTGTTGTTTATTTACGTATACAACAGTAAGTGTCCCGGTGATGTGTTACATACAGTACCATAGTCTTATTGTGCATAGTACTTAGTACACAAGTGTACCTGTACTGTACACTTACTGAAATGTCTTTATACGTAACACAATACTTATATAGTAATACATCAGGATACGAAAGTTTCTGTATACAAAAAACTCACCATACAAAAAGACAAATTAAGATTTTTGTGCCTCATATTACAAAAAACTATTCAGGATACAAAATGAAATTGGCCCGGCCACCGAAAAATAATTTCAAAATTCGCCCGCTGCACAAACTGTAAACTTGCCACCATCGTCCTGCTCTCCCATTGGTTATCTCCCTACCCTGATGCTAGTTACTGCCGTAAGATCCTGCTCTCCTATTGGTCAGCATCCTATTCCCATCATGCATCTACATATCAGCATTCCTCAACCATTTTGTTTCAACAACGCTATCGTTCTCATTGAATTCGTGTTGAGGATTTCGATTTTGTACTTATACTTTTTGTGTTGCTTTATTCATACAGTATTAGCCAGGGGTTCCTAGAATGTTGATGATATTCAAGGAAAGAAATAGAGGATGTTTTCTATGGGGACAAAGCTGGAGATAACCAAAAAATATATTACTGGTATGCGGTTAAGTGTGACCTTTAAGAAATATGGCCAACATCTGTTGGTGATAGGCACCATCCTTAAGCAGAGGGAAGCTATTAAAGCAATACCTTCTAAGGGTGTGACTGCCCTTTCAAGAGGAGCCACGTCCATGATGAGATGGAGAGACTTCTTCTCCTCTGAATTAAGGACAAGGAAATCGCTGGAAACAGTCACAGAGACGATAATCTTCCACAAGGCCAGCGCTTTTTTCGGTGATCTCGTGCGTGCTCAGGCTGAAGATAACGCAGGAGAAGGGATTAAGTGGCTGAACCCTTAAGAAATTTGATGAGTTGACTCTTTTGGAAGGCTACAGTCCCCAGCAAGTCTTCAGCTGCTACAAAACTGTGCTTTTTGGGAAAATAAGCCTTGTCAGACTTACATCATGGCGGCGGCAGAAGAGAAGCTGCCCGGCCATAAGCTTATGATGGACAGGTTTACCCTTGCACACTGGGCCAACACCAGTGGGGTTTGTAAGGTTAAGCCCCTACTGATGCATCATTCGGAGACACTTCAAGCTTTCAAGTCCTACAAAGTGCTAAAGGAGAAGCTTCTGGTGATGCGGAGGGTTAATGCGAAAGCCTGGTTAACGAGACTGTTTTTCATCTAGTGGGTAAATCTGTTTTGTTCTAACTGTGAAAAAATATTTGAAAGAGAAACGACTCCCTCTGAAATATCTGTTGGTATTGGACAACGCCCCTGCTCACCCTCCTGGCCTTGATGATATTTTTCTAGAATATTCATTTATCAAGGTTCTCTACCTTCCACTTAACACCAACCTTCTTCTCCACCCCATGGACCAGCAAGTGATTTTGAACTTCAAGAAGCTCTACTTAAAATCGCTCTCAGCACAAGCCTCACCCTTTGTGAATTTTGGAAGGAACATTTCAGCATTGTGATATGCCTCAGACTCATGGATTAAGCTTGGCAGTAGGTTTCGAGGCGCACCTTGAACTCTTCGTGGAAAAAGCTGTGGCCTGATGCCATCTCCGCACAAAACTTTGAGGGATTCGATATAGGCTTAGCTGAAGCCGAAGTTGACGATCCTGAACCTGTTTCACAACCTGAGGTTGAAGAAATCATTTCACACGGGAGGTCTATGGGGTTGGTCGTTGATGAAAATGGTGCTAATGAGCTGCTTTTTTGAAAAGCACCAAGAGGAGCTTACAACGGACTTCGATGTACCGAAGAAAATTTTTTAGTAGTGCAACTTGAGAATCCCTAATCATATTGATTGGTTCCAATAGTAAACTACAAAGTTATAAATAGTAATATAAGAATTAAAATTAAATCTAAGAAATTCTGTTTGTTAAAGAAAACATGGAATTCAAGTACAGGTAGATGCAAAAAAAATATCAAAGTTAACTGAAATATTAAGAGTAAATTCAAGTCTCGGATGATTAGAAGTTTAGTCACTAGATCCTACAATTTTTTTTTTTTTTTGATAGACATAGGTTTATAACATAGACATTTTTGCAACAATTCACTTACATTGTATTGAATAAACCAAGAAAACTTTTGAAATCTAAGTGTGGCATAAAAAGAAACCTTTTTTCTTAAATAGCGATTATTTTATGATGTAAACAAATTTTTTATATAATTAATATGATTTAGCTGTGATGCAAGCACACTTACTTTTTAAAGTACAGAGAGAATATTTAACAATATAACAATTTCCTTTAATGAAAGAAAAAACAACTTATAAATTTTGTTCATCTGGCAGAGTTAGCATATGGTAACATGGGAAAGGCCTACGTTACTACGGCGAAAGTGTTTATTGTATGTGGAGCAGCGCCAAATAAAGAAAACAAAGTTAACCAGTGCAAGAGAAATATGCTCAGAATAAATAAATGTAATTTATAGTAAGAATAACTGTTAAATATGCTGTCCAAACAGAGAGGTAAATGTTTGAATAGTCTCTTACTGATTTGTTTATGTCAAAGCTGATTGCCATTCTATGTTTTTATTAAGCAACATTATTGCATCAGCCACTAGACATTACTTACACTAATGTTCTTTGAGCAGAGTTTTGAATAAGCTCAAAGTTTAGTTATTTAGTTACAGGTACTTAAAGTTTTATTTGCAATGTATTAGTTATAGTTAATAGTTGGGGTTAGGTCTTTCCTCATGGTAAATTTAAGGGAACTAAAGCAATACCCAAATTAATATGACAATTTTAAATCTCGATGATGTCATGCCAAGAACAATAATACAATTACCTGATTTTGATTGGCCACCATAATTATTCCTGTAATAAAGGCTGTACCATATTATCTGTTGCCCAATTGTTGATGGTACATCTAATGTCCCATAAATTAAAGATGATTATCAGCATCATATTCTCATGTTAATCACAGATTCTGCATAAATAAAAATGCAATTAAATTATCTTATACTTCCCAGAATCATACAATCACTGCTTAAATGATAAATACAGCACCAAACACAAACTCCATCACCTCGGATCAGATTTGTTCTATGTAATGATTTTTATACTTTTCACTGTCTTTTGTTGCTTTCAGCATAGAAGTTCAAGTGTTATTTCTGTTTCTTTCAGTCATAAATACTTATTGTACAGACACCAACTCCCCATTAGATGTTTAATGCTTGTGTTGCTTTCATGTTTTATCAATAAGTTAACTTTTCCAATTTTAAATGAACATAAATGCTCTTTTTTTTTTTCTATTAGCTTTGGGCATATCTCCATGCTTCATTGACATTTTGAACATATTTCAAACCATGGAACACACAAAAGAGATGTAATTAGAATAAATAAGGAGTACAGAGGGTTACTATGCCAACTTCTAATAGCAAAGTAATACCATATGATCAAAGGGTAGGGAACGTGAAGTCCAGCTGTACTTGATAGAACCATCCTAGCACTGAGAGATGTTACGATCATCGTTTCAAAAACTTACGGATATCAAATAAAGGATTCTGAACCTGTAGTCACTGAACTGAAGGGAGAAAAGAGGGTCCACGAGATATGAACTACAGTCCTCTTTACATTTTATTTTAAAAGGCCATTAGTACAGTATTTTATCTAATATAGGAACCACTATAGGAGGAGTAGCTAAAAAGTGTACATGTGCACCGGACACCATCCATCCATAAAAGAACTTGTTTGCTTCCTATTTGTTCCGTAACTGGAATACAAACCATGCTATTTATTAGGGTTTATACTTTCAGCGGAGCTGAAATGACGAGCCATTAAAATTTAGCAAGGGTTAACTACCCACACCTTTAGTTAACAGGGGTAGGGGGGGTAGCTGCTACCACTCCCGTTCACACACCTGTGATTTAGTCACTACTTTTGGGTTGGATGGAGAGCGGTTGTTTCCTCTCTCCCTCCTCCCCTATTCTGGACTGCCGTTAATTTTTGTCTTTTAACTTACTTTTTGTTATACATGTATATATATGAAAACATTCTTAATGTTTATGTATATATATGTGTATAGAAATGTGATAAGTTTCCTTTTCAGTGTTTGTGCTGTGTGTGTGATACATATACGACAACGACACTTGCGTAGACTATAAGTGCAAGGCCAGCACAGTTCCACTTCGTGGGGAACGACCTCTCCCTCTCTGGTCCATCTGTCTTCCCGTCGGCAAATAACCATTAACTCAGCCGCCGCAGGGGAATCGTCATCGCCTGGACCCTCTTCATTCAACTATCGTCTTCACCTTTTCCTTTTTCCTACGGAAAACATGGATTTCTGTGCGAAGGGAATGTGGCCTCCCAGAGATTGACTACGGTCATTCTCTTCTCGAGGTCGTTCACCTTTACAACAACAGTGTACTATTGGGGAAGCTCCTTTCCCGTGCGCTGGTTAGGTTGCTCTTCTGATTGTTTGTCTCAATTATTTTTAGAGAAAATATAATTGTAATTTTAACTTTTCAGCTTTTCTCCGTGGGGAACACTTCCCTTCGGAGGATCAGTGGTTTTCACTATTAGTGAATATTCTTAGCTGATTTAAATAATTGTAATTCTGTTTTTATTACAGTTACTCCGCTCCCCCTTCTCCCGTGGATGTTGACTGGGGAAGAAAGGGCGCAATACTTATTTTTATGTTGTTCCCTCGGGATTCCTCTTCGGAGTTCCTCCCTAGAGAATTTCTGTTAAATAATTAATTTTATTTTTTCCCAGTTAACTATGCAGTTTTTCTTTGTTCGACTAAGAATGCTGACGAAGCACAGCTGTTCTGTTCATGCCTGGGGAATTTGCTGTCACTGCCGTCCCTCAGAGGACGTCGTCATGGGCATCATCCCTTCTCTTAGAAGTACTCCCGTGACAACATGAACCAGCAATTCAGATCATCTTAGAACGCTCCAGGGGTTGGACAACTTCCCTTCCGAGGGAAAGTTTCCTCCCCAGGTGTGAGGTTGTTTCTCCCTTCCGAGGGAGAACTTCCCACATCTTAATAAATTCATCGTCTCCGACTGCTGTTGCTGCCTTCGCCCAGACTTCTCTCCTCCCTTGCTGAGTTTCTCTTCCTTCAGGGGCAAAGCACGGTCTTGGAAAGTCTCTTCTACGAAGTGCTTACCTCTCTCGTTCGTGAGAGAGGTCACTCATAGAGACTCCTCTTCAGAGGATCGCTACTGTTAAAGGTCAGCTTGCTGATCTACTGGCCCTCATGGGTGTCTTCAAATCTCTTCTACGAAGTGTTCACCTCTCTCGTTCGCGAGAGAGGTCACTCATAGAGATACCTCTTCGGGGGATCAGCTTGCTGATCCACCGGCCCTCATGGGCGTCTTCAAGTCTCTTTTACGAAGTGTTCACCTCTCTCGTTCGCGAGAGAGGCCACTCATAGAGAAACCTCTTCAGAGGATCACGCTGCTCATCAGTTCCTGATCATCCTACCAGCAGACCTACCAGCGCAACTTAGTCCGTGGACTTTGGTTCTGGACTCTTCTATGGACCTTTCACGGTTGCCATCAGTGGATGTTCGCCCTTCCAAAGGGCACATCCCAGTTCCTGATCGTCCTACCAGCTGACCTGCCGATCTACCAACACATCCTTACGCAGCTGGTAGTCCATTGGACTTCGGTCCTGGATGGACTTCGGTCCTGGACTCTTCCATGGACCTTTACGGTCTCCATCATGGATGTTTGCCCTTCCAAAGGGCTCATCCCAGTTTCTGGGCATCCTGCCAGCTGACCTGCCAATCTACTAGCGCTACCTTCGCGCGCGCCAACAGTCTTTTGTGCGCGCGCGCCTGCCACCAGTCTTCTGTGTACGCGCCGATGATTTTCTGCGCAATCGAGCACGCCAAATATCTGCCGGGCGCGCCGACAGTCATCCGCGCGCGCAGACAGTCATCCGCGCGCGCAGACAGTCATCCGCATGCGCGCCAACAGTCATCCACGCGCGCGCCAACAGTCTTCCGCGCGCTTGCCAACAGTCTTCCGCGCGCTCGCCGACAGTCTTCCGCGCGCCCGCCGACAGTCTTAAGCACGCGCGCACCCACGCCAACGGTCTTTCGCTCACGCGGGTGCCTATAGTCTCCCGCGTGAGCGCCCGATGGTCTTTTGCGCGCACGCACGCCAATGCTCTTGCGCGCACATGCCAATAGTCTTTCGCTCGCGCCCAACGACAGTCTTGCGCATGGGCGCCAAATGTCTCCTGCGCCAATGGTCTTCCGCACGCGTGCACGCCAGCAGTCTCCACGTAGTACTCTCATGCACGCGCCAATGCACCCACCCTTGCGCAACCAGTCACACGCTTCGGCGCATTCTAGGGATAATGCACAAAACTACACAGTGCCTTATTGCGCGCCAGCGCTCTTCCGCACTTTCCTGCGCCCTCCTGCTCAGTTGCGGTCTCAGATCCAATGCGCCAGCTCTTGCCTGCTCTCCAGGCAGAAATTGAGCACCAGTATCATCATGTGTGCCATCGCGCCAGTACTCTCCTACACACTCGTGCAGTAGGCAGTAAAATGGAATAAAACTTTTTGGACAGGTCACCATTGCCCCATTCCTCCCCGCAAACACGTAACATTGCCACCGGGAAAAGAGGAAAAGGCTTCACAGAAGGATTCAAGATCCCAAATATTCCATCTTACAAGGGGAATCGAAACGGGGAATCCTTGGTCCGTGTCTCTTCTGAAGTTTCTTTTTTTCTTGACAGATCACCATCAGCAAACAGCAAAGCATCAACAGTCTGATCTCTAGATCACTGTTTGCTGATGGCTAATTAACGGTTTACTGATCGCTAGGTCGCCGATCACCAGATCGCCAATTGCTAGCTCAATGCTGATCTTTGACCTTTAGTCCCTCCAATGACTAACGATCTTGATTGCTAGTGTTCCAATCACCGATTGCTAGTCAATAACCAGTCATCAGCTTGCTGATCACTAGATCACCGATGGGCAGCTCATCTTTCTTCGATCATTGAACTCAGCTCGCTGATCTCTGACCAGCCCATCTTCAGTTTGCTCATCTCTGACCAACCAGGGGGGACCATAATCAGCTTGCTGATCTCTAACCATCGGCTCACAGACCACCGATCATCGGCAATTCGCCAGCAGTTCGTGATTCGAACTTACTAGTCAACCTCTTCCCGTAGTTCCCTAGATCAGAAGTTTTACAACATACTTCTCGCTACTGGCCGTTCGCCATCACACTAAAGTGATCGGCAAACGTTCGACAACCCTCATCAATGGCTTGTCGACAAGGAACTACTTGCGAGCACTCTATAACTGCGCAGTAACCACGATACCCAACTGTAACCATTGATTAACGTTCCCCAGATTGATTCTATTCTAAGGAATAGCATCAATCCCATCAGGTCGCATGGTAAGGCTAAGCGTTGCCTTCCTTCTGTTAGTTAAAGGAATTCTCTCTCAGAGAAGAATTCTTACACAGGGTATCGCGTCTGATCCTTTACGACACGAGTCAAGACTTCAGCGTCGACAATCTTCCATGCAAAAGGATCGGCAAAAATCTGTCCCTTTGGGTCGATGTCCACACCATGTTGGAGTTCGATCAAGGGCTAAGACCTCAGTTCTTCATTTGCTCAATGGACCTAAAGAACACTTACTCCCAGGTCCAAACCATCCATCTAGGAAGGTTGGAAGATTCAGTCTAGACAAACAAGAAACACCAGTTTAGGGCACTGTGCTTCGGTCTTTCCACTACACCCATCCTGGTCTCACAGGATCGGCTTCTGTCTCCTGCGTTTCGGGATGACTGACTGACCTTAGCAGACTCAGTGGCAACCTTGCATTAATACTGGAACTTCTGAAGTCTTTTTACCAAGATCCAGTGATCAGGCTAAACCTGCAGCAGTCTTCCCTACTTCCCTCCCAGAAGACTGGTGTATCTGGGAATGATTCTAGACACCAAACTCCACAAAACCTTCTCGAAACGAGAATAACTCTCATTCCAAAGGGACTTGAGTTGGACTGGAATCAGACCCTCAATCCCCCAAACATTCTGACCGTTTGGACAAACCTCAAGGGATGGGTGTCAGTCGAGAATCTACAGAGCGGCATAACATTCTCATCCTTCCCCACCCCTCGGACTTGAGGTTGTGCTTAGGACACATCAAAAGAAGAGAGGAGGGACCATAGTGCTGCACCACACAACCTTAGCCCTCTGAACAGAGTCCAAAAGTACCTTCACTTTCCGGTCCTTCAGCAGCCTCATCGGTTCCTAACAGACCACTCAGTGATGTGAGGGACGACACACCACACACCACATAGAGACTCACATCGACAAGCAAGAAGGAACTTGCTCGTAGCCTCTACCCATCTAACAGTATAAACACTAATATGGGCCAAAGTCCGTTCAGTACCACTATCAGCCCGCTTCATTCCAGACTAGAAGAACGTGCTCACCGACAATCTGTGCACAGCATCTCAGATAAGCTATACTAAATGGTCTTTGGATCGCCTTGTAGCCGACAAAGTCCCGACTTTACGGGGTCCTCCAACTATGGATCTGTTCGCAACGCTCCTGAATCTCAGGCTGCCGTTGCTCCCCAGCCCTAGACCCCAAGGCTCTCTGACAACAACGGTGGGTACAACAATGACGTTCATGTCTCGTCCCTGTTTTATCTGGAGAAGGACACTCAAGAAGGCTAGAACATCGGTCAACCTCTCAAGGACTCTCTTAGCTCCGCTATGGCATTATGCAGAACGGTTTCCAAACCTTTTGCAGCTCCTGATAGAGTCTCCAAGAGAACCCTCTCCACATCACAGACAACCCACTTCGACACCTACCACAAGCTATAGCTTTGCTATGATTGTACGCCTGGAGACTACCCAATACCTCTTTTGCGAAAAGGTTGTCTAGATATCTGTGGAATTCCTCAGCATCAGTCTACCAGGTAGAGTAACGTCTTGTGTGGTTGGTGTCATATGAAAGTCTTTCTCTCCACTTGATACCACGATTCCAGCAATAGCGGAATCCTCGAGTATATACAGGAGGAAAAGACCCCCTATTCAGTTTCGACAGGTAAAGATGATCACTCAACCTTGATCCTTCACCTTCAAACTGAAAGAAAGGGACACCCTCTCATCGATAGACTTTTCCTAACTCATACGGACTAACTACTTGCCTTTCCCTAGTCGGAATTGAGACCTTCCTCTCAGAACATGGTTCAAATTCACCGATCTCCAAAGAGACCTCCTTATGTTCCACTTCACCAGGCAACAAATTTTCTCCTGATTTAAGAAGACAATGTTCCTACACACTCGGACAGCAACCACACGAGTCAAGGAACTTCATGGTCTCTCTTTCGACATCGTCCATTATTGAGAAGGGCGTAAACAATGTTCAGTTTTGTCCCTGAGTATGTCGCCAGACACAGTCTCCAGAGGTCACGGATCCTGCACAAGTCTCCACTCGGTAACGGGCAATCCAGATCATCTGTTACTGTACCCAGGGTAAGGTATGAGACTTTACCTAAAGAAAATGGCAACAGCCCACCCAGGTCCCTTCTCTTGTCATCAGCACTGGGAGAGACTAGAGGAGGATCACCGAAACATCATGACGACTCAGAGTGTCAGGGGCATAGCTATGCCCCTGGTCCTTCTTAGCAGATTACTCTGTGATGCAGGTTTTACAAGAAAGGATGTGAATGCTCCAGGTGACTTTCACAACCTTTCTCCTGCAAGACGTGACTCACAGAAACTCGATACGATCTCTTATCAGTCCAGTGGTGGCTGCACAACAGCTGGTTGTATACCTCAAGCTCCTTATTGGACAAGTAGCAAAAGGTTGAGGGCACTGTTATTATTATTATTATTATCAAATGCTAAGCTACAACCCTAGTTGGAAAAGCAGGATGCTATATGCCCAGGGGCTCCAACAGGGAAAATAGCCCAGTGAGGAAAGGAAATAAGGAAAAATAAAATATTTTAAGAATAGTAACAACATTAAAATGAATATTTCCTATATAAACTTTAAAAACTATAACAAAACAAGAGGAATAGAAACTAGATACAACAGTTTGCCAGAGTGCACCCTCAAGCAAGAGAACTATAACCCAAGATAGTGGAATACCATGGTACAGAGGCTGTGGCACTACCCAAAACTAGAGAACAATGGTTTGATTTTGGAGTGTCCTTCTCCTAGAAGAGCTGCTTACCATAGCTGAAGAGTCTTTTCTACCCTTACCAAGAGGAAAGTAGCCACTGAAATTAGAGTGCTGTAGCTAACCCCTTGAGAGAAGAAGAATAGTTTGGTAATCTTAGTGTTGTCAGGTGTATGAGGACAGAGGAGAATCTGTAAAGAATAGGCCAGACTATTCGGTGTCTGTGTAGGCAAAAGGAAAGAACCATAACCAGAGAGAAGGGTCCTATGTAGTACTGTCTGGCCAGTCAAAGGCCCCCATAACTCTCTAGCGGTAGTATCTCAACGGGCTACCCGGTTTTAGTCTGTGTGAATGAAAAGATTTAACTGGCTCTTATTCTTTTCTTCATCCTACCCTCGTTAAATAAGAGCTTGGTCCATTTATTCAAATATCTTTATTATTGAACAATGTATATAACTCAAATGAACATAAAACATATTAAGAATAAATGATGAACAATGTATATAACTCAATGTTTATAACCCTCTATCTCCCCCCAAGTTTTTAAACGGCCTTTTAAAATGTCTCTCGTGGAGGTCAGTTTAACCCTTTAACCCCCAGGCTATTTGGAAATTTCCAACCCTTAACCCCCAAGGGGTTATTTTTTTTCCAGCACATTTTGCAGTATATATTTTTTAAATTGCTCTAACAGCCTTAATTTTTGTCGTAGAGAGGTCAGGTTGGTCTCATTCTCTTGGAAAATGCCTGAATTTTTTCAAGAAATTATCAAAAATATGAACAAAATAATTTTTATAGCATTTTTTTGCAAGGACGTACAGGTACGTCCATGGGGGTAAAGGGATGGCTTTTATGAAACGTACCAGTACGTCCTTTGGGGGTAAAAGGGTTAAAACTGATGTCAAAACATTGGGTGGCAATTAAACGTCCAAATTATAGGTTCATGAACACTAAACTCCTGTTAGCATGTGAAGGAACGGAAACTTGAAAAACAATTATTGTCATGTGTTGATCATGATGACACTATAGCTAGTTCATCTCGAAATCACAGTGCCATGTTGGCGGTTGACGGGTACGACTGGACTTGCGTTGCTCCAAAGTTGGCATGGCAGGAGTTAACTGCGATGGAGAGTTTGTGCTATCATTGGGAGGCGGAATCTCTGCTTGATGATTCACAGTGTTACCGAGGTCGTTGGGATAGCATTCCGGAGCTGCAACATCAAAATGAATGTTAGGGGTAGTACCACTTGGTAACGGCAGAATGGTCAGTGGAAGAGTACCATGTGTGTCCGGATTTTGGGTTGTCGGAATGGTGTCCTTCGCAATGGTCTCAGACGTTTTAGTGGTCGAAGGATTGGCAATAGGTACAATCTGATTCCGATTATAGTCATCTCTAATTGTACGGACTTCTGGAATACTCCTGACAGGCACGTATTGTCTCAAAAACTTCCAGTTCCTTAGTGTGACCCTACCAGAGCCATCAACTCTTGACGACGTATTGGTCGACTTGGCGGACTTCTATGATGACACCGGTTTTGTCCCATTTCAGGGGGTGATTTCCTGTTTGATTTTGGATGTGAACCCGGTCACCTACGGACAGTGGGGGTAGTCTCTTAGTGTGCTCTGATAAGCGCTCTCCCTGTTTAAGGTGTCGATGTCTTAGGGCCTCCTCTCTTGCATCGAGTGTTTCCTTCCACGTGTCGTGGGGACGGTACCTGCCGGGCAGGACAGGTATGAAGTCTCTGATGGGACGACCAAATACACATATTGCAGGAGATAACTTGGTATCTCTGTCAGGTGTGTTCCTGTATTGGAGCATCGCACGTTGGAATTCATCAGTGTTGAGATCACCGTTACTGCCCGTGTTGTCCGCTATAAGACGCTTGACAGTTTTGACGCCTATTTCGGCTCTGCAATTACTATGTGGGAAGGCCACAGAGGAAAGGCGGTGATGGACTCCCCAGTCCTTTAAAAACTGCCTAGTTGCCGTCGCTGTAAATTCAGGTCCACCATCAGATGTCAATTCATCCGGAATCCCAAATGTCACAAATGTTCGGCGTAGTGAAGTTATAAGACCCTCTGCACCGTTCGAAGATCGTTCAACTATGGGCCAATTCGAGTATCGATCAACTATAACTAAATATCCAACTCCTCGGTAGTGAAAGTAATCTACACAAACACATTGGAATGGGTAGTCTGGAGATATAAGGGGTGTAGGCGGAGCACTAGGATTCGAAGGCGCGATGCGATTGCAGTGGTTGCATCCAGCTCGAAGTGCTGTTATAGCGGGTGTTATCCCTGGCCAAAACACAGATGACTCTGCTCGCGATACCATAGAGGTAATTCCTTGATGTGCTGAATGAAGAGATGTGAGAATTTCCTGACGAAGGGCTGGAGGAATAACTATACGCTCCTTGTATACAGTGAACCCTCGCTACTTCGCGGTTCGACCATCACGGATTCACCACTTCGCGGGTTTTTTTCCATAACCCATATATATATACATATCGCGGATTTTCCGGAAATTTCGAAAATACCGCGAAATCTGAAGACCCCCAAATACGATTTTTCAATATTTAACTTATCCGGTGATTATATAGCTGCAACTCTGTTGCCCGACAGACAACTCTACGGTAAAAACTCGCCAGCGATCGCTACACAGGTTGCGGGTGTGCCCAACAGCGCCATCTGTCGTCCAGATACCCAGTACTCAATGTAAACAAAGACTCAATTTTCTCTCTGTCGAGCTATCGACAAGACGTACTTACTCGCTGTTGCTAAACTGGAGTTTTTTCACAACTAATTGGTGAAGTACTTTATTCTAGTTTTGAGCTTTCGCTGTGCAGGGTTTCTCTTCACACAAATCCTTGAACTCTTTTTGATAACGGATTCTTTGTTGATGACTTTTTGATAGTTTTTGAATTTCCCTTTGACCAATTCAAAATGGCTGACCCTTCACAAGTCCCAAAATTTAGGAAGTGCAATGCTAGGGACTGTTCAAGGCGTCTTCCGAAGGCTTCTATCGATCCTCACACTGTTTGTTCCAATTGTCGGGATAATACCTGTCAATTGGAAGATCGGTGTGAGGAGTGCGTTGGGCTTTCGGAATTCGATTTTATCGAATTCCAAAAGTATACACGTAGGCTAGAGAGAGACAGAGTTAGGAGAAGTTCTTCTCGTTCTATTGATGTATCCTCTCCTCATGCCCCACAACCTATTCCTTCCCCTGTAGTGGTTGCTCCTAACCCCCCTCCTGGCACTCAGGAACCTTCGATGGCTGATATGATGCGTGCCATCCAGGCTCTGGGTGAGAGAGTTGAGTCCCTTGCTAGTGACCGTAATCAGCTCATGGCGGATGTGAAGGAGCTTAAGTGCAAAAGTGCAGTGGGAAGTGCTAAAGTGCCGAGTTATAGTGTTGTGGATAGTGTTGCGCTTGAGGGTTCGTCTGTTCGTGCCTGTCGTCCTCCTAGTCCGGGACCTCTTGCAAGCTCCCAAGTCCAGGGGAGAAGCAATGTTGTACGACAAATGGGTTCGAGAGGCTTTAATCAGCGAACAGACGTTCCCTCCGTGGTATCGGGCGTATCTACCCAAGATCGCTCCTACCTAACTAAGACGAGAGAGCCCATTTATACCTCGTCTTCGGAAGGTGTTTCTCGCAAGAAACCCTGGACCAAGGTCTCACGACCGCTAAAACGCAAGTCGGTCCCTTCAGCGCAAGTCCAACGGCCCGGTTGTAGCCACTAGGTCAGTTCGGACTCGCTGCCGTCATCCGATGACTGCTCACCGCCTAAGAGAGGCAAAGCGGTACCGCTTCAGACAGTAACACCGTCTGTCGCCGCACCTGCTCCTGTAGACCCTAAGTGGTCTCTACTGCAAGACATGGTCTAAACTGACATCTCTAATGCAGGACTTTCGTGCGGAGAAGGTTGCTGCCGCACCAGCTGGTGCAGTACCTAGCCTACAACCTTCCACACGTTCGGTTGTGCGTCCTGTGGACGCTGAGGTAACCTTCTCACGCACTCCAGTTGAGAGAGTTCCGCCACCCATGCGTTCCAGTGTGATCTGCCAGCCGCATGTTGACGTTAAGCGACGCACAGAGGTCTCCGTTGACGTTCGGGAGGTTCAACAACCGTCAGAGTTGCTTTGTTTTGACGCGGTGCGTCAACCTCCGCAACCCAGTGTGGTTTCCACTGCGCACCCACATCAGTCCAGACAGTCTGGAGTAGACGCTGTGCGTCCCCGCGCTGCCATGGTTGTTGCCAGCTCACAGACTGGGCAGCAGTTCCATGACGTTGCGTCCGGCTCAGTCACGCATGCACCCGTGCGACCGGACTCAGCGAACCAGCCGTTACCCACTCCGTTGCCGTTTCCTCATCAGTTATCGGATGAGGGACTTTCTGATGATGATGTTGCTGCACACATAGATGAACCACAATCAGAATTGGACGAGCCTAAGTCTACTCAACCCTCTTTGGACTTTAGGAAAGTTTTGACCATTTTCAAAGAGATGTTTCCGGACCAGTTTGTTTCTGTGGCTCCTCGTTCTCCTCCGTCAGAGTTTGTGTTAGGCATGCCGTCTACCACTCCTGCCTTTACTAGACTCGTCCTCGCACGCTCTTCCAAGAGAGCTTTGCGGGTGATAGGAGAATGGTTGCAGTCCAAGAAGAGTTTAGGGAAGACAGCCTTTACGTTTCCCCCTGCTAGACTCTCTTCTAGATCGAGCGTCTGGTATGCCACGGGAGAAGTTCTCGGCTTGGGAGTTCCTGCCTCTGCCCAGGGCGACTTCTCAAGCCTCGTAGACTCTCCCCGCCACCTTGCCATGAGACGCTCAAAGATATGTTGGTCATCTTCGGACCTGGACCACCTTTTGAAAGGTATCTTTAGGGCCTTCGAAGTTTTTAACTTCGTAGACTGGTGTCTAGGAGCCCTAAGCAGAAAGATCTCTCCGACAGAGAAAGAGACTTCCTTGCTCATTATGTCCTGCATGGACAAGGCCGTACGTGATGGGTCTAATGAGCTTGCTGCATCATTTGTGTCCGGAGTCCTTAAAAAACGTGAAAACCTATGCTCATTCCTTTCAGCTGGAGTTACACCGTGCCAGAGATCCGAGCTTCTTTTTGCTCCTCTTTCCAAGTGCCTTTTTCCAGAAGACCTGATTAAGGAAATAGCCGCTTCATTGATACAGGACACTCACGATCTTGTTGCATCCTCCGCTCGCAAAGCTACCCCTTTGCCTACCTTGTCAGCTAGACCAAGGATGGACACTCCAGCGTCCCGTTTTATTCCGCCCTTTCGTGGCAGAGCCTCCAGCAGAGGAGGTGCTCGTGCCGAAGGGAAACGAGGAAAGAAGAAAGGAACCAAGTCCTTTAAGGGCAGAGTCTGACTGCCAGCTTCTTCAGACAGCAGTGGGAGCCAGACTCAAGAACTTCTGGCAGACCTGGGAAAAGAGAGGCGCAGATGCACAATCTGTGAAGTTGCTCAGAGAGGGGTACAAGATCCCGTTTGTACGGAAACCCCCTCTAGCAACGTCTCCCATCGATCTCTCTCCCAGGTACAGAGAGGAAGACAAGAGACGAGCCTTGAAACAGGAGGTGTCTCTTTTACTAGAGAAGGGAGCGGTGGTCAAAGTCTCGGACCTTCAATCTCCGGGATTCTACAACCGACTCTTCTTGGTGTCAAAGAAGACAGGAGGGTGGAGGCCGGTGCTAGACGTCAGTGCTCTGAATGTCTTTGTCACAAAGCAGACGTTCTCCATGGAGACCACAAAGTCAGTCTTAGCAGCGGTCAGAAGGGAAGACTGGATGGTCTCTTTAGACCTAAGGGACGCCTACTTCCACGTCCCCATCCACCCGGACTCCCAACCTTTTCTGAGATTCGTTTTCGAAAAGGTTGTCTACCAGTTTCAAGCCCTGTGCTTTGGCCTAAGCACAGTTCCTCTTGTGTTTACGAGGCTGATGAGGAATGTAGCCAAATTCCTTCATTTAGCGGACATCCGAGCCTCCCTCTATTTGGACGACTGGCTTCTCAGAGCTTCTTCCAGTCGTCGCTGTCTGAAGGATCTAAAGTGGACTCTAGATCTGACCAAGGAATTGGGTCTCCTTGTCAATATGGAAAAGTCACAACTGGTCCCATCCCAAACTATTGTGTATTTAGGGATGGAGATTCACAGTCTAGCTTTTCGGGCTTTTCCGTCGGCCCCCAGAACAAGCCAAGCCCAGTTATGCATCCAGAACATGCTGAAGAAGGAACGATGTTCAGTCAGGAAGTGGATGAGTCTGATAGGGACGCTATCATCCCTGGAACAGTTTGTGTCATTAGGAAGACTACACCTCCGTCCTCTTCAATACCACCTAGCATTTCACTGGAAAAAGGACAAGACGCTAGAAGCGGTCTCGATCCCCATTTCCGAGAAGATGAAGTCTTGCCTGACTTGGTGGAAGGACAGTATCAGCCTAAGAGAGGGTCTTCCCCTGGCTGTTCAGACTCCCAACCACGTTCTCTTCTCGGACGCATCGGACGTAGGCTGGGGCGCGACATTAGACGGTCGGGAATGTTCGGGACTATGGAACTCGAGTCAAAGGATAATGCATATCAACTGCAAGGAGCTACTGGCAGTACATCTGGCCTTGAAAAGCTTCAGGTCTCTCCTTCAAGGCAAAGTGGTGGAAGTGAACTCGGACAACACCACTGCCTTGGCGTACATCTCCAAGCAAGGAGGGACCCACTCACTGACGTTGTACGAGATCGCAAGGGACCTGCTCATCTGGTCAAAAGGTCAAAACATATCACTAGTAACGAGGTTCATCCAAGGCAACTTGAATGTCATGGCAGATTGTCTCAGTCGGAAGGGGCAAGTAATTCCAACAGAATGGACCCTCCACAAGGATGTATGCAAGAGACTTTGGGCCACTTGGGGCCAACCAACCATAGATCTCTTTGCAACCTCGATGACCAAGAGGCTCCCAATATATTGCTCACCAATCCCAGACCCAGCAGCAATACATATAGATGCCTTTCTCCTAGATTGGTCGCATCTAGATCTATACGCATTCCCACCGTTCAAGATCGTCAACAAGGTACTGCAGAAGTTCGCCTCTCACGAAGGGACAAGGTTGACGCTAGTTGCTCCCCTCTGGCCCGCGAGAGAATGGTTCACCGAGGTACTTCGATGGCTAGTAGACGTTCCCAGAAGTCTTCCTCTAAGGGTGGACCTTCTACGTCAGCCACACGTAAAGAAGGTACACCAAAGCCTCCACGCTCTTCGTCTGACTGCCTTCAGACTATCGAAAGACTCTCGAGAGCTAGAGGCTTTTCGAAGGAGGCAGCCAGTGCGATTGCTAGAGCAAGGAGAACATCCACCCTTAGAGTCTACCAATCGAAGTGGGAAGTCTTCCGAAACTGGTGCAAGTCAGTATCTGTATCCTCGACCAGTACCTCTGTACCTCAAATAGCTGACTTTCTCTTATACCTGAGAAAAGAACGATCACTTTCAGCTCCCACTATCAAGGGCTACAGAAGCATGTTGGCATCGGTCTTCCGGCATAGAGGCTTAGATCTTTCCAACAATAAAGATCTACAGGACCTCCTTAAGTCTTTTGAGACCACGAAGGAGCGTCGTTTGGTTACACCTGGTTGGAATTTAGACGTGGTACTAAGATTCCTCATGTCAGACAGGTTTGAGCCGCTACAATCAGCCTCCCTGAAAGATCTCACCTTAAAGACACTTTTCCTGGTATGCTTAGCCACAGCTAAAAGAGTCAGTGAGATTCATGCCTTCAGCAGGAACATCGGATTTTCGTCAGAAAAAGCTACATGTTCTCTACAACTTGGTTTTCTAGCCAAAAATGAGCTACCTTCTCGACCTTGGCCGAAATCGTTCGATATTCCCAGCTTATCGAATATGGTAGGCAATGAACTAGAAAGAGTCTTATGCCCTGTGAGAGCTCTTAAGTTCTATTTAAAACGAACTAAACCTTTACGAGGCCTATCTGAAGCTTTATGGTGTTCAGTTAAGAAACCATCTTTGCATATGTCAAAGAATGCTTTATCCTATTTTATCAGACTGTTAATACGAGAAGCTCATTCCCATCTGAGTGAGGAAGACCAAGCATTGCTGAAGGTAAGGACACACGAAGTTAGAGCTGTCGCAACTTCCGTGGCCTTTAAGCAAAATAGATCTCTGCGAAGTATAATGGACGCAACCTATTGGAGAAGCAAGTCAGTGTTTGCGTCTTTTTATCTAAAGGATGTCCAGTCTCTTTACGAGGACTGCTACACACTGGGACCATTCGTAGCAGCGAGTGCAGTAGTGGGTGAGGGCTCAACCACTACAATTCCCTAATTCCATACCCTTTTAATCTTTCTCTTGAAATGTTTTTTATTGTTGTTTTTTGGGTTGTCCGGAAGGCTAAGAAGCCTTTCGCATCCTGGTTGATTTGGCGGGTGGTCAAAGTCATTTCTTGAGAGCGCCTAGATTAGGGGTTTTGATGAGGTCCTGTTGTATGGGTTGCAACCCTTGATACTTCAGATCCTAGGGGTCGATCAGCATCCTAAGAGGATCGCGAGGCTCCGTAAGGAAGACGTACTTAAAAGGCAGAGTAATTGTTCAAGTCGACTTCCTTACCAGGTACCTATTTATTTTGTTTTTGTTATTTTGATAACTTCTAAAATGAAATAAAAACTCTTAGCTCATAAAAGTGTAAACATATATTGCTGGTCTCTACCCACCCCCCTGGGTGTGAATCAGCTATATAATCACCGGATAAGTTAAATATTGAAAAATGTTATTTTGATTATAAAATAAATTTTTTAATATACTTACCCGGTGATTATAAATTAAAGGACCCTCCCTTCCTCCCCAATAGAGACGCAGTGGGACGAGGAGAAAATTGAGTCTTTGTTTACATTGAGTACTGGGTATCTGGACGACAGATGGCGCTGTTGGGCACACCCGCAACCTGTGTAGCGATCGCTGGCGAGTTTTTACCGTAGAGTTGTCTGTCGGGCAACAGAGTTGCAGCTATATAATCACCGGGTAAGTATATTCAAAAATTTATTTTATAATCAAAATAACATATTTCGTTACCTGTAATTCCATTAATACTGTAATTAGTAATATCTGCTCTTACTGATTGTTCATTGCATTACATATGATATATAATTCAGCACAGAAAGAAATAAAACACGAAAAGAGAATGTGATCATACGATAATACAGTACTGTACACAGTACGTAGTAAAATTAAATCGAACATGAAACGCAAATCAGATGCAGTCATACCATATTAGAATGGTGTAAGGCTGCTGATGGCTACTACTGTACTACAAATGTAATGGATGTGCATCTTTTCCATGATTCTTTTGTATGTATACGTACGTAGTACTGCATCCAATAATATTCTTTGTTGCAAAAATCACATTTCGAATAAGCGTACGAGAGAGAGAGAGAGAGAGAGAGAGAGAGAGAGAGAGAGAGAGAGAGAGAGAGAGAGAGAGAGACACACACACACATCCTACAAAAGAATAAAATAGCATACGTAAAGCTATTATTATTATTATTATTATTATTATTGTTGTTGTTGTTAATAAAATTATTATTGTTATTATTATTATCATTATTATTATTATTATTATTACTGTATTATTATCATACGATAATTCAGTACTGTATACAGTACGTAGTAAAATCCAATAATATTCTTTGTTGCAAAAATCACATTTCGAATAAGCGTACGAGAGAGAGGGAGAGAGAGAGAGAGAGAGATAGAGAGAGAGAGAGAGAGACGCACACATCCTACAAAAGAATAAAATAGCATACGTAAAGCTATTATTATTATTGTTATTATTATTATTATTGTTGTTGTTGTTGATAAAATTATGATTGTTATTATTATTATCATTATTATTATTATTATTACTGTATTATTATCATTATTTATTATTATTATTATTAATACTGTACGTACGGTATGTGCGGGGTATCTTGTAGTTTGAGTTGGTAACCTACGCATCATATACTGTAAGACGGGTTGTGATTGGTTCAAGCGCTGATAGATGACGAATCAGAACTCAAGTTTTGTTATCTAGCCTGTGATTGGTGTTTTGCCCGCATCTCCAGCTTCCAGCATCTAGGTTTTCGCGGGCCCGGGTCGTCCACTTTCTCTTACGGCGTATCGCTGAGTAGACGTTCTTAAGTTTGTGAAGTTTAATCTGTGCGGTGTGCGACCTTTTTAAGTTGAACTTTTTGTTAAATCCTACTGTACAATGCCTCCAAAGCGTTCTGCTTCTACTAAGGCTGGTAGTGAGCCTAAACGCCACCGAAGGATGATGACGATTGCTGAGAAGGTTACGCTTCTCGATATGTTAAAAGACGGTAGAAGTTACGCGGCCGCAGCGCGCCATTTTGGAATCAACGAATCTACTGTTCGCTATATCAAGAAGGACGAGGCGAACATTAGAAAGACGGCTGCAATCATCTTTAGCAGATCAGCGAAGCGAGTCGTTACAACGCGTAATAAAACGATCGTACGCATGGAAGGTGCTTTAGCTGTGTGGATTGCCGACTGCCGGAAGAACATAGCCTTGGATACGAACACCATCCGAACAAAGGCTTTGAGCTTGTATGAGAATTTTGCTGCAAAGGAACCTCAAGACGACGACGGCAACCATGCTGAAGAAGATGATGATGCAGATGATCCTCAACCAGGGACATCCACTGATTCCCAGCCTCAAAAACAACGTTTTTCCGCCAGCAAAGGATGGTTTGCGAAGTTTCAGAAACGCTTCGCCCTGAGAAGCGTTTCCCTGCATGGCGAGGCTGCTTCGGCTGACACTGCCGCTGCTGAAACTTACACGAACCAGACATTCAAGAATATTATCGCCGAAGGTGGATACAAGCCGGAACAAGTGTTTAATATGGATGAGACCGGCTTGTTTTGGAAGAGAATGCCGTCGCGAACTTTCCTGTTCAAAGAGGAAACCAAAGCCTCTGGCTTTAAAGCATTCAAGGATCGCGTTACCCTCGTGATGTGTGGCAATGCTGCTGGATTTTTGCTAAAGCCGGGGCTTATTTATAAGTCGAAAAATCCTCGCGCTTTGAAAAATAAAAATAAGAATCTCCTTCCCGTGTACTGGATGCATAATCAAAAAGCATGGATTACGAAGATGCTGACCTCCAACTGGTTCCATCAGTGTTTTATCCCGCAAGTCGGCAAATACCCTGTATCTCTTAGAGAAGGGCTTGCCATTCAAGATCCTTCTCCTTATGGATAACGCTGGTGGACACGCAACTGACCTGTCGCATGAGGGCATTCAGGTTGAGTTCCTGCCACCCAACACCACGTCATTAATTCAACCGATGGACCAGGGGGTTATCAGGGCGTTCAAGGCCCTCTACACGAAGAATACCTTGGCGGACCTCGTTGCGTGTGTGGATGCTGCCCAAGATGATGAGGATGAAGATTTTAACTTGAAGGCGTACTGGCGGCAGTACACCATAGCCACGTGCCTGCAGAATATTCAGAAGGCACTGCAAGAGATGAAACCTGCAACCGTGAATGCGAGCTGGAAGAAGTTGTGGCCCCAGATTGTTTACGACGACGAGGGATTTACACCTGCTGAAATCCAACACTCTGCAATACGCAAATCTGTGCAGTTGGCTGCCATAATTGGAGGTGACGGGTTTGGCGACATGACTGAAGACGTCGACGAGTTGTTGGACTGCCATTCCCAGCCCCTAACTGACGCAGACCTTGAAGACCTGACGAAATCGTCCAGTGAAGAAGAGAGTGGAACCCAGGAAGAGACCCAAGAAAATGTCGAAGAAACGGGCTTAACATTAGAACGGCTTGCCAAGGCCTGCAACCATGTGAAGGACTTGAAAGAAATGTTGCAAGAGTGGGACGAGGATATGGTTCGGTCGATGCAATTCTGCAACAAGGTTGATGACATAATGACTCCCTACAAGATGCTCTTAGATCGAAAAAAGAAGCAGCGGCAACAACTTCCGATCACAATGTTCTTCCAGCCTCGCAAAAAAGAGCCAGTTCCTCCTGCTAGTACGCCTTCGGAAGAAATTGAAGAAGTTTCCCAGGAAGAAGTTGAAGAGGTGTCCCAGGAAAAGACACCTCCGTCTGAAGAGACGTAAAATACTACCTGGCTGCACAGTAGAACACATCATCAGCTTCATATATCATCATTTCTACTGTGCAGCAAATTCATCGCCATCACCATTCAAGTTTTTCTTCAACTTCTTTCGTGGTGAGTACAGTACCAATCTTTATTTTTTACTTTAATATTCTCACATTCTAATATTTGTGCCTGTTTTATAGTTTAGTACTGTATCCATTAAGTTAAAGGGAAGGTTTTAAAAGTCTACATGTTGTAACCTATCATATTTTTTTTTGTTTAAAATTTACATTTGTACGTACGTAAAACAATCTCTCTCTCTCTCTCTCTCTCTCTCTCTCTCTCTCTCTCTCTCTCTCTCTCTCTCTCTCTCTCTCTCTCTCTCTCGTAAATTGTTTTCCTGCTTTGCTACGTACAGTATGTACTGTATGATTTTATATAGATACGGTAAATTATATTTGTACTAATAACATATTTTGTAAATGCTTTTACTGTAAATATCATTATTTATCACTTTCATCATGCGCGTTAAATGCCTTCTTTGTTCTGAGCGTGGTTGTTTACTGAGCGTACAGTACTTTATGACGCCGTCGTTTCAGGCGGCGTCATAAAGAAAAACATTTCATTTGGAAGTCCTAAGAAAAATTAAGTACGTAAAACATTGGTAATAAAAAAATCAACATACTGTATAATCAATATAATCGATGCAAAAACTAACCTATACATATATGTGTATACTAAATGAGTTTGTTTCTTCATTATGATCAGAGATGAACGTAAACAAAACATTGGTTGCCATTTTTTATCGTGCTTTTTAGGTGTTTAGGAAACGCATGATATAAAATCGCCTTTAATATTTGTGCCTGTTTTAGTTTAGGGTGCTGTAGTACATGCATTAAGTGTTCTGTACATTAAAGGGTGGTTTGTTAACAGTACTACGTACAAGGGAAGGTTTTAAAAGTCCGAATATACATGTTAAATAAATAGGTAAATATGATGTCACTACTTCGCGGATTTTCACCTATCGCGGCCGGGTCTGGAACCTATCTACCGCGATAAACGAGGGTTCACTGTAGTATCACACCATCAACAGTGTAGAGATGCTCGCGGAATTGAAAATACTCTCGAAGATGTACAGGAAATTCTTGGCGAGACTCTGGTACTCCGCATTCTATAAGGCTGAGCAGTTCATGCATGTTATCGTCACTACTTGTGGCAGTGCGAACTCTGTCCCAGGTGACTGCTCTCACGTTAAGCGAGTCAAGTGAGCATACTGCTGATGCGGTGATACAAGTATCAATATCATTGTCAGTGGAAACAGAATATGCTGATGGCAATTTATGTAGGGGAACATTTCTCACGGAAGGTACACTGTCAACTGATGCAATGTCATCTTGAAGCAATAGCTTTTCAGATTTTCCAGTTGGGTGGCGCGATACTCCATCTGCAGCGAGATGCTTGACCCCTGGGATATGAATCATGCGAAATCGATAGCGGAGGGACTTTTCCTTCAAGTTTCAGAGACGTGAATTTGATATGTCCTCCAATGATCTGTCACCAAATATTTTCAACGGGTTTATGGTCAACTGCGACCACAAGATCTTCACAGCCAAGAACAAAGTATCTTGCCTTATCAAGAGCATCGACGACTGCCAATGCTTCACCTTCAACCGGTGCATATCGAGACTCGGCTGCATGTGTGAACCTACTTCCGACAAGTGTGATCTTCCAACCAGTGCGACAACAAAATGGTCGGTTGTCTGGACAGTCGCAATGTTTCTGGAACAGCCAGAATCCAATTCCTGATTTTGACCAATCGGTGGCGAGACAGGTAGGTTTTGTCTTGTCAAAGATTCGCACGCCTTCAATTTCGTTGATAATGGCAGTTTTAGACTCCTCAAAGAGTGCATTAATATTGTCATTCCAGGTGAATGGTGTTCCTGGTTTCAATAACTGTCTGAATGGTAGCATTTTGTCGGTCATGCTGAAAGCATACGATACTTGGTTTACTAAACCAAACCAAGATCTGACATCGGTGATATTTCTTGGGGTTGGAAAGTCCATAATTGCACTAAGATATCTTGCACATGGACGAACTGTGTCTGGGGTTAATTCGAATCCAGCGAATTCAGCTGTGTCTTCTGCGAAACTAAATTTGTCAGGATTGAGTGTTATGCCGTGTCTTCCACATATGTCGAGCCATTGTACAGCTTGGAAAAAACTCTCCTCTATTGAGTCAGACCAAAGAAGAACATCGTCGACACATTTAGTTTTGTTGGGTATCTCGGCAACTATTTCATCATACCGTCGAGTATATCCGTCGCCAGAAGCAATATACCCTTGAGGGGCTGTTTTATAACGATAGCGTCCCCAAGGAGTGATAAACGTAGTTAAGTGACGGTCAGATTCCTGAATCGGTACACTGTGGTATCCGTTCCAGGCATCAAAGACGGCTTTCTTTTTTCCTTGTGGTACTGACCTTGCTTGGTGAAATGGAGAAGGCGTATGATGCGTTTCTCTCTTAGCGTGCACATTGAGAGGCTGAAAATCAACTGTTCGTCGAGGTGTGCCATTTTTCTTAGCACATACTATCATCCGATGGCACCAAGTTACTGGTTCTCCGATTGGGACAGGTTCTAGGACACCAAGGCGGACGTCCTGGTCAAGTCCAGCTTTAACTTCCTCTTGCCAGTGTAACGGCACTGGCACTGGTGTGTGACGAGCAACAGGATCAGCATTCGGATTGATCATCAACTTCATTGGGGGTCCATCCATTAGTGGTAACGGTTGGTGGTCACATACGTTGAATGTACTTGATTCGTAGTACTCCAAGAGGTAGTCCTTTAGTTTAGACCGGTTGGACTAGGTTGCACTGAACGGTAATTCTGTAGGCGGCGGAGGTGGTAGTTGACGTTTTGGGCAGTCACATAGATTGGCTAGTATATAATGTATATAACTCAAATGAACATAAAACATATTAAGAATAAATGATGAACAATGTATATAACTCAATGTTTATAACCCTCTACTCGTGGGGAAAGCAGCATCCTGGGTTATCTGCATAAGCTGACCTCAAACCACTGCAGGTAAACCATGCTCCCTTGTGTACCTAGTATTAAGCTAATACTGTTGCGTCCCCTGGCGAGGTGGTATTGAGAAAGTCTTGGTTACATCAGGTTTTTCCAACATAAACCCAGAATAACTTTACTTAGACAGTCACACTTCTGCATGTCTCAACACACAGGTTGCGTAGGCCGCGGACCTTGCGTAGCAAGGTTTTATCGAGGGCAGGGACTCCTTATTTTTGAGTACTAACATACTAAGATAAGGAGCCCTCGGGCAAAGCCAAAAGCCAGGTTGGCAGGGACGTCTACCCTTCCTAATGGGTGAGTCGCCCCTAATAAATAGCGTGGTTTGTATTCCAGTTACGGAAAAAATGACAAATTTGTAGATAATTTGTATTTTTCCTAACTATACAAACCTTAGCTATTTATACAAACTTACCCACCAACCCTATCCCCCTTGAAGTCATACCTCCAAGCAAAGTGACTAAAGCACAGGTGTGTGAACGGGAGTGGTAGCAAGCTACCCCACCCCCCACTCCCGCTAACTAGCGGTGTGGGTAGTTAACCCTCGCTAAATTTTAATGGCTCGTCATTTCAACTCCGCCAACAGTATAACCCCCTAATAAATAGCTAAGGTTTTTATAGTTAGGAAAAATACAAATTATCTACAAATTTGTCATGTTTACCACACAATTCATAAAAGTTACTGTATTCGTGGAGACCCATTCGAAATAGTTTTGTCTGGACAATTTAGGTAACCTAAGGTAATAAATCTTAGATCCTGGTGACCCACAAATTTTTATTTCTAGAAGAGTTGGAATATATTGAATCTGCAAGAGAGAATTTCTGTTATAGTACTAACTTTATAATAAATATAACCTTTTTAGTCAACCAACTCAAAAAAAATTGTATTCTAAAGCTTTTTTTTTTTCATTAATAATGGGTTCAAAAGAATTCAATTTATCTGGGGCTTTAACAATGTTGGGTATTTTATTTGATAAAAATTAAGAAATTCTTGAGATGATGATTTATTTGCTTTCGCATGAAAATAAAATAAAACTTAAAATAAGTCTTTTATAAGAGTGGTAGCATCAGATGAATGCGAACAAGCATCATTAGATCTTATCTTTCAAAAAATAATTTCCTATCAATAGATTATATCTCATCAGTCAACTTCTTCCTCTGTATTATTTTCATTTTTGGATGTTGGCTTATTGATTACTCCAAAATGTAAATTTTTTCCATTGTTTACTTTTAACAGTAACCTTCACGCCTGCACTAGACAAGGGACTTGTTTTGATAATAGAGGTATTAACACCTACAAAAATGCTACTAGAAAAAAAAATTTAGAGATGAGTTAGTGGCCTCGCCTACTCTTGACTTAACCCTACTACCTTCCATGGCTGATGTACCGTGGCCCCGTGTTATGGGCTCCCATGTCTGTAACCCAGGTTCTCCTGGCTATCCAGTAGCCAGGTGCACAATCTAGGTTTGCCCATGTACACCTGCCGGCCATGTATTGGAAAAGCTGGGGCTCTTGCCTTCCCCTTTCCTAACAATACAATGTACTACTGCTTGTTCTCTGGACAGGGTACTGCAGTATCCTGTGTTAGGAAGATACCTCTCGAGGTCCTCATTGCTGGCAGATATGACCACTGGCCAGTGGTAAAGGAATCTCAGCCATGTACTCAGGCATGGGGTCAAAGCTTCCTCTCCACCTTGATCAGAGGAAAGAGTACAAGAGATTAAAAGGAGCTGCTGCTTCTGTCTCTGCCTTGATTGGTGCTATAGAGCATTCCCTCATTGATGACAGGCTTGGTCTGGCATCTGTCCCTGTTTATGTTGCAGGTTATTTCCTTTGGTAAGAATGCTTGTTTTTGTGTGAATAGAGTAGATATCCCTCTATTTTGTGAAGCACAAGTACCCGGTTTCTTTTGCCCTGTAGTTACTGGACCTTGGACCAGTACCAACAGAAGTATAAAACCATATGTTGTAGTGTTCCTTTGTAGACATTCTGGCACTCTGAGTGCAAAAAACTAAGTGAGGCAATCTTGACCCCACTTCAGGTTGAACTTAAATCATTAACTGGCAATTTGGTGCCCTTGAAGGGCCAAGGACTTCTCTGGAGTAGCCTTGGTAGGATCTTGCTAGTTGGTCCTGGGTCGAATTGACAATCAGATGTGTGGATCTGAGAACTCTAGCCTCTTGGCAGCCAAACCAGATCCTGTCACATGCACTCTCGAGTCAGTGAGTTTCTGTGTGCCAGAGTCTGCCGCGTCATCACCTCATCAGAGAGACCCTCCAAGCAGCTTATCTAATTGCAAACGTAAGATACTCTCATTAGCATTGTTGTGTGACAACTCCATCATAGTAGCCTGTGTAAAAAAACAAGGGGGTTATGGTATCATTCCCCGCCACCCTTTTCAAGTTAACAAAGCAGATACATATCTGGGTGATGTACCAACACCATAGAACTGTCATTCAGGTAAGGTCCAGGCAAGAGAAGTGTACTTACATACAGATTTAGTTACCAGGAATAGATTCTAGGTTAGATGTCCAGATCCATGGGCAATTTTCAAGGGTGTTTTCCAACACACATATGATCACCTGGGCTCCTACCTCTCCTCAATTCAGCTTGTTTTTCGCCAGCTGACCAACCAAACATTGGTCACACCATGCCTCAGTATGACCCTAGTTGCTCCTAGATGACCACATCCCAAAAATATCTCAATCTGTTGGCACTTCTAGAGAGCTACCCTTGGACCACCCTTCCCTGTCAGCCACACCTTCAAAGGTACCTCCGTTCTGTGAAGTTAGGTTGGAAGCTATCCAGCTTTTCCTACTCGTTGAAGGCTTTTCACTCGCTTAAGGTTTTTCACGACGACTGTACTGGAGACTTAAGGATAATTATAGTCTGTCCTGTTTGTTTACCAGGGAAGGTGGACCATTGTTTGTTTAGAAGAGGTACGTGCAGTCATAGCTAATGAAAATGACCTGTTTGAGTGTCAACTTCTCTTCCTCAGCAGTTGCAGATGTAAGAAGAGGTGTCACAGAACATGTCTTTTTCTGATTGTGTGCTTCAACCTTTAAGGGAGTCAAAGCATCAGCTTGATGTAAAGCTCATGAAGATTGGTTTATGCCATATAGACTAAAGAATTTGTAGTCGGACAGGTAGTGGAGTTTAGTGAGCCAAACAACCTTCAGGCTTCTTAAGGGAGTATACCTTCAAGTCCAACTCTTTTGTTCTTGGCTGTGTGGTGAAATTACATATAAAAATCAGGCCTATATATCAGTTTAGTGAGATCGATATTACTATATGGACATGAGTCGTGGTATGACAATGAAACAATATCCAACAGATTTTGTAATTTGAGAACAAAATCCTCAGAAGAATTCAGAAGAATATTGGGAGTTAAATGGCAGGACAGGACTAGAAGTGAAACTATAAGAGAGATTACTCGAGTGTCATATGTGGATGAGACCATGGTAAGAGGTAGATGGAGATGGTTTAGCCACGCTCTTTGCACTCCCCAATAGAGATTAGTTCACAAAAGCTTCAATGGGGCTCCACAAGGCACTAGAAGAGTTGGAAGACCCAGGCCTACATGGCTGAGGACTGTGAAGCTTGAAGTAGGAAATCATGAATGGAGAAGTATTAATTTAAAAACTCAAGATAAAGATGACTGGCGAAATCTAACCGAGGCCCTTTGCATCAATAGGCGTAGGAGGAGATGATGATGATGTGTGGTGACTGCTCTAGTAGTTATGTACCCTTATGGGACAGGAAGCATTTTATGAATGGTAATGTTGATAACTGGCTCTTCTGCTTCTTATTTCATTCCCCTCTCTTAAGGATAAGCTTTCATAGCATTACATTCTGGATCTGACAATGATACTGGTAAGCCAAATTTCTGAGTTCCATTCTTATTAGAATGGACTGTAAGAAGTAGGTCTCCACATCCTCCCTTTATGGAGGGTGGAATGGATATTATCTTTGGCCATCATGCTACAGGTATTTACATCTAGACTACATATCCCCTTTGGGGGGAAGATTACTTCATTGACCAAATACTGGCCAGGCCCCATCAACCTATTCATTCTTATGATGGGCTAATAGGTTGCTGGAAATCTACCTCACTCCCTTACAGGACCAATGAGTCTGGCATATCCAAGGAAGAAAAGAAAGCAACCAGTTTGGTTCTAGAGGGACATTTTACCCACCAATTAGTGATTTTCCCTACAATATTTTGAAGGACGAAAGATTTATTTACACGTAGGAGCAAATAACAAATTTTAGAAATAATTTGTATTTTTCCTAGCTATACAAATTTGAGTTGTTTGATGTTAAACTTCCCACCTCAACCCCCTCTCAGTCCTGAGCTCAAAGTCAAAAGTGCTGAACTTCTGACAGATGGAGGGGCTTGGCTTCTCATCTGTGCTCATCACCTATTTTTAACTACTGTGTTAACAATTTCAACTGCCGTTCCAGTGTTCACTGAAAACGTATTCCCTATTTAAAGGATTCAGATTTGTATAATGGAAAAATATAAATTTCTTAAAATTAATTATTTCAACACCAAAACAAGGATTGTGTTTTGTTTTATTATTTTGAGGAATGTGCTGTGCTAAAAAGTCATCTTAGGAGGTAGTAGGTTGGCCAGGGCACCAGCCACCTGTTGAGAGACTACCACTAGAGGGTTATGGCATCTTTTGACTGGCCAGACAGTACTACATTGGATCCTTCTCTCTGGTCAAGGTTCATTTTCCCTTTGCCTACACATACACCGAATAGTCTGACCTATTCTTTACATATTCTTCTCTGTCCTCATACACCTGACAACACTGAGATTACCAAACAATTCTTCTTCACCCAAGTGGTTACTGCACTGTAATTGTTCAGTGGCCACTTTCCTCTTGCTAAGGGTAGAAGAAACTCTTTAGCTATGGTAAGCAACTCTTCTAGGAGAAGAACACTCCAAAATCAAACCATTGTTCTATAGTCTTGGGTAGTGCCATAGCCTCTGTACCATGGTCTTCCACTGTTTTGGGTTAGAAATCTCTTGCTTGAGGGTACACCCGGGCATGCCATTCTATATAATTTCTCTTCCTCTTGTTTTGTTAAAATTCATATAGTTTATATAGGAGATATTTATTTTAATGTTGTTACTCTTCTTAAAATATTTAATTTTTCCTTTATTCCTTTCCTCACTGGGCTATTTTCCCTGGAGCCCCTGGGCTTATAGCATTCTGCTTTTTCAACTAGAGTTGTAGCTTAGCAAGTAATAATAATAATAATACATTCAGCTGATAGCTAACTGATGTACTATTCAAAACATGAAAGTAAATTAGCTTTTTGTACAGGGGAAAATTGACAGAAGACTACGCTAGTTAATTACATTTGATGAACAAATTATAAGACTAATTTTTTCTAGCTGTACAAACCCGAGTCCTTTAAAATAGGGAAATGTCTTCAATGGAGCTGGAACAACTGTTTAAAGCATCGATATGTGGCGAACACATGAGGCCACCAGCCTGTCAAAGACCCTTCACTTCACAAATATGCTTGAACCACTTACTGTCATTCTTAGTAATTCAAGAAGAGATTCCATATTAAAATGTTAAATAACCTAAAATTTAAAAGAGAAGAAATTTGGAACGCGAGTAGATAAACTTCTGAAGGTCGTAAATGTGACTAGAAAACTGAAAAGCCCAAGAAACTATGGCATAATTATGCCTATATGGTTGCCATCAACCTCCAGATTAATTTAATACTTGACTACAGTCTGGTCAACTGTCTAAGATCACCTTGGTGTGGCTGGTACAAATATCACACATTGCCAATTTTTATTCATGGAAATCATCAACTTTCTGGGGTCTATTGAAGTACAGTGGTCTTCATTTCTTGAAATGTAAATCTTATTTCATCTATTCATGATTAAAACTTAAGTTTCATTATTATAAATGAAGATGTGGCATATTTCTTGCCCAGTTCTAAGTTTAGGGTCTATATACTTTGCACCAGCCACCCATTGAGATACTACCGCTAAAGAGTTGTTAGGTCCTTTGACTGGCCAGATAGTATTACTTTAGATCCTTCCATCTGGTTATGGCTAATTTTCCTTTTGCTTACACATACACCGAATAGTCTGGCCTATTCTTTACATATTCTCCTCTGTCCTTATACTCCTGACAACACTGATATTACCAAACAATTCTTCCTCACTCAAGGGGTTAGCTACTGCAGTGTAATTGTTTAGTGGCTACTTTCCTCTTGGTAAGGGTAGAAAAGACTTTAGCTATGGTAAGCAGCTCTTCTAGGAGAAGGACACTCCAAAATTAAACCATTGTTCTTTGGTCTTGGATAGTGCCATAGCCTCTGTACCATGATCTTTCACTGTCTTGGGTAGAGTTCTCTTGCTTGAGGGTACACTGGGGCACACTATTCTATCTTATTTCTCTTCTTCTTGTTTTTTTAAGTTTTTATAGTTTTTATATGAAATATTTATTTTAATGTTGTTACTGTTCTTAAAATATTTTATCTTAATTGTTAATTTCTTTTCTTGTAGTTTCCTTATTCCTTTCCTCACCGGGCTAATTTCCTTGTTGGAGCCCTCGGGCTTATAGCATTCTGGTTTTTCAGCCAGAGTTGTAGTTTAGCATGTAATAGTAATAGTAATAAGAGGATTTAAAAGGTTGCTGTCAATATCATTAAAGGATAAGTAACGACAGCATACATGACTCCCACAAATGCCTTCACCTACTACTGAAGGCCAAGGAAATATGTCCAAAAATGTGTGGTGTTATAAACATAGTTTTGATATAATTTTCCTTATACTTTTGGAAACAAAATTTGATGCTGTATTAGCAAAGTTATGGATGAATTGTGTGTGTTAAAATAAGCCTGGTTCTCGAGTAATTGTTCTTGATACTTTTATGAGAGTTTTGTGTGTCTAAGCTTTAAAAAAGGTTTATGATTTATGTATTGATGAAAAAATAGATAAATAAAACAAAATTATTAACAACTTTTTTGTGTTCTCTCAAAAGATAAGTGACTTGGAAGATGATATGACTTATGAAAAAATATGCATATTTGGGAGCGTGAATAGAATCAGGATTGAAAATCCTATAAAGAAATAAGTAAACAGGTGTACTAAAGAAGCAAACTTTCTTCCTTGACTCCCAGGGTCTAAAGCAAATTTTCTTAAGAAGTATTATCTCTGTGGGTAAGAAGTATTATCTCTGTGGGTAAGAAGTATTATCTCTGTGGGAAGAACTTAAAGCACCTTACTTACCTGTAGATCTGACAACTGATTTTCTACCTGCCCCCCCCCCCCCTCCCCCTTAGCGAGATTAGAAAATTGAACAGACTAGAGGGTGAAGCATTTTGCCATAAAAGGAAACCGTAAATTTTTAATTTACGTCTGCATTTGAACAGCCATGAGAGTGAAGTATTATGAACATTGTGAGTTTCATCAAAATAATTTGTTCTTTGATTTGAGGCTAACATTTACTATCCTTTAGTTTATTGAAGATGCTTTGGTTTGCAGACTAATAAATTGCTTGCTTTTGTGTAAATTGTGCTAAGCATGGGGTTACATATAACAGTTGATGCTTCACTCGTGAGCTTCTGGTAAACGGTCTTTTGCTGTCTCCTCTCTCTTAAGGTCTTTAGCCGAGAATATTCTCATAAAGATTATTGCTTGGCTCATCTCTTCACGGACATAAAATTTGAAGGGGGAATCCTAGGCCTTGCTTATGTAGGGTCCCCTCGCAGGAATTCTGTTGGTGGTATCTGCACTCCAGGTGGGTACTGATATTTCTGACACTAGATTCCCTTATCATATTAATGGATTGTGAAATTGCAGATTTTGGAATAATTTGAATTGATGTTGTGCTCTGATAGGAAATTTGTGTTAATTCACATTGCAAGATATAAAAGATAAATAGACCTTTTTGAAATTAATTGACCACTGACTGGTAATTTTTAAAAGACACAAATTCAGTGCTAAAGTAAATTTTAGTATTTCCTTCATTAATAGATTTAGGGCTAATTACTGTTATGAATATTTAGTGGTCATTCATTAGTTTTTACTGCACAGAATTCCTCTTTGTTGTGCATGACTTCCATAATGCATCCCCAAAGAATCCACTGCATGTCTATGGAACAGGATTTTTCACCTTTTTATCATTATCCTAGATACTCGCATTCTATTCTTGGCAAATAAGTATTTTATAAAATGGGACGTCATAATAAGTTTTCTTGAAGTTTCCAGAATTAGAAATGTATTGCTGTAAAGTCGTGTTGTGATGTAAATTTTAACTGTACAGTAATTGTCAGACATATTTTAAAGACATTTCAATGTAGTTTTATTATTTATTGTAATATAAAGACAGTAGTCACTGTTGAAATACCATTTCCATAATACAGTGGTTGCGATGAAATTTTCCAGATGAAGTGATCAGTTAATGTGTGAGTATGATTTTTGTTGGTAAGCCCTAAATATGTTATGTACTTAAGATTACAATTATAACAAATTTTATGAATAATTTTATTAATATTTTCAGAATGTGGATTGTAACATACTCATTAGACCTTGCTCTTATAGGGAAATATTTTGTATGTTTTTCATCATCACCCATTTTTTCATATACAGCACATATATGGTATTCTACAATCAAACCATTTCAAAACCACCTATATTTTCTTAGTCACTGCCCATGTTTTTGCTGCATTGAATAGCACACACTTTTATAAGACTGTTTTCTCAAGTAATGGCACATTTTTTCCAATAGTCTTCATTTCTTAATTTCATCCATGCTTCAGTTACTCCCTTTCTTACTCTTTTTCAACTCTTACTTCAGTCCATTGTTTCTCTAAGGTAACAGAAATGCTTTAACTCCTAAAAGACCTCCATTCTATCGTGACTCATCTCATTTCCATATGCTCATGTATTATATTCTGTAGTGCTAAGGTTCCAGTTCTTCACATGATCCCGTGTTTAGTGATGAAACTGCATTCTGTATGTACTTGTATTCTATTCCTAAAGCTTCCTTTGTTCTTAACAAGTCCTTTCACTCAGTCTGGGGGTTTCACCAGCAAAGCTCTATGCTACTATGTTGTTACTTAGACTATGTTAAAAATTATGGGGCAACTTAATTTATATTAAAAATTGATAGGTTTGTGTTAAAACAATTTGGTCAAAATATATCTTAACATACAAACCCATTTCTGTATTATTTTTAACTTTGTTTCCACCTCTCAACCCCACTATTCAGACAGGTAACAGACAGATCTGGAAAAACCATACATGAATACACTGAAATGGTGTTTTATTTTCTTTTATTTTTAAGGTTGCAGGTTACAAATGAGATTTGCAGCACAAAAAATAGATTAAGTTATAAGTAATATTTGTTCTTATGTGTTTACAAAACTTTCATCTTTTAAAACAGAGAACAAACTGAAATGGCCACTGAATTTTTTTATTGGGGTAGGTAATGACAGGTAGTGAGTGTGGGCAAGAAGCCCAGCCCCTTACATGTTGGAAGCTCTTTACTTTTGTTTTCGGTCACAATGTGTACTGACTTACTGTTGTAGCCTTACCAAACTTTTTTTATCTTTCTGTGATATGGATGTGAAACAAGAAATTTGTACTTTCTGGGTAAGGGGTGGACGTTGCAGCCAGTTTTTGGGTAAACCTGTTGTAGATCCACTCACTTTCTGTGCTTCATATAGAGGGCATGATTATTCACAATGATCCCTGTGTTCCGAGTTCTTGTGCAGTGGCAGAAGTATGCCACGATGTGGAAAAGAGAGCTAAGCCTTCTCTAAGATCTGCCCTGGCAATGCCCCTAGTGACACCGAGAAGGTCTTTTGCCTCTTCCTTTATCTCATTAAGCGAGTCTGCTACTGTCACTCCTGTGCACACGCCCCCGCCTTGGTCCCTAGGGTAGTATGCGTCATTAGCAAGGAGCCCTCAGAGCTACATTGGCAAGGATCACCTCAGAACTACACTGGCAAGCTTTTCAGGTTATGGTAGCGTGTGGGGTTTACCCCAGTGTTTGCCATACCCAATCGGAAGTTAGAGGGTCTTTTCCTGTTGCTGTACAAACGAGTTTGATCTATGGTAGGCTTTGGTTGCCTTAGGTTTCTCAGGTAGGCCCTCTATGATCTTATTGTGGGAGCTGGTAGCTAAGGCTACTTTATCCCCTAGTGTCTCCAGCCAGTGTCTCACTGGGTGATTGCCTGTGGTGAAGGCATGGTTGATGTGTCAGTGACTCCAGTGATGTCCCTAGGACTGTAAAGGCTCGTTCTGTCACACAAGTGCAAGCAAGAGAAGTTCTGGCACGAGTGTGTCACACCTAAGGTTAGGCGTTGACAGTTCCAAGGCCAAAATGGTATGTTGCCAGGGTTTCTAGTGTTGCCTTACCTCTGATCTGGTCACGCCAATGTTTACCATCCTTTCCCCTGTGCCCATTACCCACACCCTTGGGACTGGACTCCTTTTCCTGTATGTCTGTGACCTACCTTGTGTCCGCATCACGACCCCATATTATTGTGCCTACCCTCCTTCCATGTGACGGTGTTTCCCAATATTATAGTTTCTGTTGAAGCAACCTGTGTAGTTTCTGCTCTCTTGGGTGCAGCATTGTCGATGGTTGACGAGACTTTGACTTCTCTTCTTGCAAAACCAAATGGGAGGGTTGCAAAGAGGAAAAAACGTGTGCATTTTTCCTTCTCCTCCTACTCCTATTCCTTGTCCTCTTTTGAGTACCGACTCAGATTCTGACACTTATGGCTAATGAGCTACAGTTGGCTATGGCATGCAGACTTACTATTAGGTTAACTAATCCAATCTTGACTTACTAACTAGCTGGGCCCAGGGAGCAATATGATAATGGTTCTTAGTAAGGGGACCCAATAAGTAACATGAACCTCAGGTGAGTTTTTTCTTGTTTTAGTGCATTGAATTACAAAAGTTTCAGTTTATTGATTTGAAAAATGATAGATGATCATGGTGAGATTATGAAATTAAATAAAAAAACTGTAAAAAAAATTTTATTTTGCAAAATAACTAACATGAAAATAGTATCTCTCTGGTCATCAGTAAATCATCGACAAAAAATATCAAAATATACATACATACATACATATACCAAGGCACTTCCCCCAATTTTGGGGGGTAGCCGACATCAACAAAGAAACAAAAACAAAAAGGGGACCTTTACTCTATACGTTCCTCCCAGCCTAACAAGGGACTCAACCGAGTTCAGCTGGTACTGCTAGGGTGTCACAGCCCACCTTCCCACATTATCCACCACAGATGAAGCTTCATAATCCTGAATCCCCTACTGCTGCTACCTCCGCGGTCATCTAAGGCATCATAGGCAGCAGCAGGGCCTACCGGAACTGCGTCACAATCGCTTGCCATTCATTCCTATTTCTAGCACGCTCTCTTGCCTCGCTCACATCTATCCTCCTATCACCCAGAGCTTCCTTCACTCCATCCATCCACCCAAACCTTGGCCTTCCTCTCGTACTTTTCCCATCAACTCTTGCATTCATCACCTTCTTTAGCAGACAGCCATTTTCCATTCTCTCAACATGGCCAAACCACCTCAACACATTCATATCCACTTTAGCTGCTAACTCATTTCTTACACCCGTTCTCACCCTCACCACTTCGTTCCTAACCCTATCTACTCGAGATACACCAGCCATACTCCTTAGACACTTCATCTCAAACACATTCAATTTCTGTCTCTCCATCACTTTCATTCCCCACAACTCCGATCCATACATCACAGTTGGTACAATCACTTTCTCATATAGAACTCTCTTTACATTCATTCCCAACCCTCTATTTTTTACTACTCCCTTAACTGCCCCCAACACTTTGCAACCTTCATTCACTCTCTGTCGTACATCTGCTTCCACTCAACCATTTGCTGCAACAACAGACCCCCAAGTACTTAAACTGATCCACCTCCTCAAGTAACTCTCCATTCAACATGACAGCCTTGCACCACCTTCCCTTCTCGTACATCTCATAACCTTACTCTTACCCACATTAACTCTCAACTTCCTTCTCTCACACACACTTCCAAATTCTGTCACTAATCGTCCAAGCTTCTCTTCTGTGTCTGCAACCAATACAGTATCATCCGCAAACAAAAACTGATTTACCTCCCATTCATGGTCATTCTCGTCTACCAGTTTTAATCCTCGTCCAAGCACTCGAGCATTCACCTCTCTCACCACTCCATCAACATACAAGTTAAACAACCACGGCGACATCACACATCCCTGTCTCGGCCCCACTCTCACCGGAAACCAATCACTCACTTCATTTCCTATCCTAACACATGCTTTACTACCTTTGTAGAAACTTTTCACTGCTTGCAACAACCTTCCACCAACTCCATATAACCTCATCACATTCCACATTGCTTCCCTATCAACTCTATCATACGCTTTCTCCAGATCCATAAACGCAACATACACCTTACCTTTTGCTAAATATTTCTCGCATATCAAAATATAAAGATTGAAAATAACATGTGATTATACATCTATAAATACAATGACAAATGGGAATTACATACAGAAATGTAGAGATATCAAGGTTGGGTTCAAATACATCTGGAATGGGGAGACAAGTTACAATTACATAAGAATAATTATAAGAACACCCACTGTAGTGTATGCCCATGTCACAGGTTTTATTTGTACATACAGTAATACCTCTTGATACAGAAGTTTCTGTATACGAAAAATTCATGATACGAAGTGAGATTCGCTGGGCCGCCGAGAAAATAATTTTGGAATTCACATGGGGCAGAACTGTAAACTCGCCACCATCATCCTGCTCTCCCATTGGTTATCTCCCTACCCTGATACTAGTTACTGCCATAAGATCCTGCTCTCCTATTGGTTAGCATCTTTCCCATCATGCTTCTACATACCGGCTCTCCTAGAATATTTTGTTTCGGCAGCACTATCGTTCACATTAAATTCGTGTTGGTGATTTTGCTTAGTCATCCTGTTGTGTTATTCAACTCGTACAGTATTAGCCATGGGTCCCAAGAATGTTCCTGATGTTCAAGGAAAGAAGGAGAGGATGCTTTCTATTGAGACGAAGCTTGAGATAATCAAGAAATATGAGGCTGGCATTTGGTTAAATGTGATCGCTAAGGAATGTGGCACCATCCTTAGGCAGAAAGAAGCCATCAAAGCAGCAACACCTTCTAAGGGCATGACTGTCTTTTCAAGTAAAAGGAGCCACATCAACAATGAGATAGAGAGACTGCTTCTCCTCTGTCTTAAGGACAAGGAATTGCTGAAGACATAATCACTGAGACGATACTCTGCCGCAAGGCCACCAGAGCCATTTTCAGTGGTCTTGTGTGTGCTCAGGCCAAAGACAATGCAGGAGAAGGGACATCACAACAAGCACCCCCAGAGTTCAAAGCTTCACGTGTGTGGTTTGAAAAATTCAAGTGTGTGTCTGGCATTATTCAGTGGTGTGGCATGGGGAGCCTACTATCTCGGACACGAAAGCGGCCGAAGCCTTTGTTAAGACGTTCGACGAGTTGACTTTACAGTAAGGCTATAGTCCCAATACATCTTCAACTGTGGTGAAACTGGGATTTTTTTTCGAAAAAATGCCTCTACGGAACTACATCACGGGGGAAGAGAAGAAGCTGCTCGGACATAAGCCTATGAAGGACAGGCTTACCCTTGCACTCTGCAAACATCAGTGGGGATTGTAAGGTCAAATCCCTCCTAGTGTATCATTCGGAGACCCCTCAAGCCGAAAAGTCCCACAAAGTGCTCAAGGAGAAGCCTCTGGTGATGTGGTGGGCTAATGTGGAAGCTTAGGTAACCAGACTGTTCTTTGTAAAGTTGGTAAGCCTCTTTTTTGGTCCGACTGTTCAAAAGATATTTGGAAGAGAAGCACCTCCCTCTGAAATGTCTGCTGGTGTTGGACTACACCCCTACTCACCCTCCTGGCCTTGAGGAAGATATCCTTCTGGAGTATTCCTTTATTCCACCTAACACCACCCCTCACCTCCACCCCATGGAGCTCTATACAAAATATCTCTTCAGGAGATGTTTCAAAATCACTGTTAGCACAAACCTCACAGTGCGTGAATTTTAGAAGGAGCATTTCGATATTGTGATATGCCTCCGACTCATTTAACAAGCTTGGTAAGAGGTTTCAAGGCGCACCTTGAACTCATCGTTGAAGAAGCTGTGGACTGATTCGACTTAGGCTTAGCTGAAGCCAAAACTGCTGACGGTCCTGAACCTGTTCCGCAATGTGAGGTTCAGGAAATCGTTGCACTTGGAAGGCCCATTGGGCTGGTTGTGAATGAGGAGGACATTAATGAGCTCAATTAGCACCAAGAGGAGCTTACGATGGATGACCTGAATGAGTTGGAGACCATGCAAGTGAACGTCGTTCATGAATAGTTCTCTAGCAGCAAGGAGGAGGAGGAGGACATAGCTACAACTATGACAACAGAAAAAATTAAGGTGATGCTATATCATTATCATGAAATGGCAGAATTCATAGTAAAGAAACTCTGAAAAGTAATGACATTTGCCTGCTTCATTTCTTGAACATTTTATAAAGCAGGCAGAAACAAGCTTCCTTGGATCATTATTTTTTAGAGGCCTTTTAGTAGGCTAAGGTAAAGGTCAAAGTGATCTGAAAAAACAGAAAAGTAGAGATGATGAAGAAATTGATGAAATTTAGATAGTACATAACGTAAAGTAAAAAAAAATTAAAAAATTAGAAAAAGGCAAAAAAAAAAAAAAAAAAAGAAATTCAATTACCCTGGTATAAGTTTTTCATGAAGTTAAGTGTTAATGTTTTCTGCCATTTGTTAATGTGTTTTGTAAAGTTAAGTGTTCATTCTTGGAATGAATTAGGTTATTTGCATGTATAACAGCCTTCATTATACAAAAAACTCAATATACGAAAGCCACTACGGAATAAATTGATTTTATATCTAGAGGTATTAGTGTAATCTAAGAATGTCAGGTGTGCCATTTTGTTGTCACTCATTAACTGGTCAAGCTCACTTTACCCAGGATAACACTTCTTAAATCAAATAGACAGTACAACAATATAAAGTTAATTTTGTGGTCCAGTCCTACAATACAAATACACACACAACACTAAACATTGGCTGGCTGTTATTCACCACTTACTGACACACAAGTAGCAACACACTTCCTAACGTTCTTGTCAAACATTCCACTCAGTTTTATGTAATTAGAATGCACTCGTAAGACATGGTAGTATCTACAGGAAATGCTTTTTATTCAAATTCATGCCATTTAGAAACATTTAGACAAGTATATAGCACCAATAAATCATACACTGGAAAACTAGCATGATTACTTTCTCTAAATACTAAAATCTTATGGCAACCACTTGGTCATTTTTAAGACTATCTACTCTCCATGTTTACATCTGATACAGTGTGGTCACCTTTCTTCTTTGTATTAGCATAACAAGGCTTTATCATGTAGTCTCACTAAAATGACCCGTTAAGAGGCAGAGATCACTTCAGGTCATTGATATGGTAAGAGGCAGAGACCTGAGACTTACTTATTTAAGAGATCTCTGATGGAAACTGTTCTGTACTGGGCTTGCACTTTATTGCACAAACCTGCAACACAAAATGTGAGACAATTAAATGGCTGATTAGCGGAACAATTTATAAACTAAAAATAACATACAGTACAGTACTAATATTTATTAGCAACTTTACATTTAGATTTATTATTTCAAAACTAAATCTGCAAGAAACCACCCTCAGGTAATATTCTGTCATCAAAGTCAGGGGGCAAAAATCCCCAAAAGCCATAATCAGTCTTGAACTCCTTAGAAACTTAAGAATCCTTATTTGGAATGGCGCAAAGATCATTACTTTTTATGAGTAACAGGTGATTGAGTATGTGGGGCATGTGATGGAGTAGAACACGATACTATTACAGGCCCAGGAGAGGAAGGGTTGTTCAGTGGGGACAAGTCAGTTTGTTAACTCATACACTCAGAAGAGCTAGTGCGTTTAGATGTGTGCTTGTATTAGGAGACGTTGTTCGCCCACAAAAGAAGCAAACTTCTCAAAAACAGGTAGCGTGCTTGTCCATTAGGGAAGGACGCATGGGAGACATGCTATCACTAAGCATGTCTCTAGTCTTGTAAGGCAATACTAAGACTGGAATAATGGTGGGTGGCTTTGAAGGGAGGACCCCAAAAAGGAAAGACTTTTATGCCTTTGAAGGGAAAAGCTGAATATGTCCGTCGTAGGACCAGAAACACACGCTTGTAGTTCTTTGAAGCCAGCGCTGTCACTAACAACTCCTCGGAGGGTGAGCCTTGCAGACCCAAGCTGGGCCATGAGACTCAGGCATCTTTAACTTGTAAATCAGAGCATAAGGCCTTCTTCCTTGGGGGGAAGCATTCTCGTTCCTCTAGGGGCTTCCCCGCTCCCGGCCACATGTTTACACTTCGTAATAAAAGTTTAATAGCCGTATACTCCAGCATCACTGATAATTCTATCCTATGTAAAGGATGAAGATTTGTACTATTTGTGCCAGAACAAATTACTAGAGTGCATAGTTTATAATCAGATAAAGATTTTTCAATGCCTTATAGTCCATTTGGATCTATTGTAAGATCAATTAAATTGCATTGCACAGGAGGTCATTTTAAAATCCATGAAGATTTGTACTATTTGTGCCAGAACAAATTACTAGAGTGCATAGTTTATAATCAGATAAAGATTTTTCAATGCCTTATAGTCCATTTGGATCTATTGTAAGATCAATTAAATTGCATTGCACAGGAGGTCATTTTAAAATCCATGTAAGAATTAGGTTATTTTTATAACACACATTTTGAGAGTGCTATGTGGGAGATTATGGATAGAATATACAGTGAATTAAGTTTAAATTGGCAAAATAGATAAATTGTATGTTTATCAATAATTATGCAATTGTTTATTCTTTTTAATGCTGAAGCACAATATTCCTTTTATTACCTTTTCACTTGTCAATTTCATTAATGCATGGGATTGATATTTTATTGTCTTTACTGTTTTTTCATTTATTTTTTTATCAGTCATGTTGAACAAAGATACTTTCAGCTAAACATAGTTGTTTTATGTTGGCCCCTGAATTCTACTTCATGCAAACTGAGATTTTTATTTTTTTTTCCAGAATATTTCAAGAATGGTCACACCCTATATTTGAATTCAGGACTTAGTTCATCTAGGAACCATTATGGACAGAGAGTTATAACTCGTGAGGCTGATCTTGTAACAGCACATGAATTTGGACACAACTGGGGTTCAGAGCATGACCCAGATCGTCCAGAGTGTAGCCCAAGTGCTAGCCAAGGAGGTTCTTACCTAATGTATACATATTCAGTGTCTGGATATGATATCAATAACAAAGTAAGTTCATATTTTTCTTTAATGATCCTGTATATGTTGTGTTCATATTAAATGAGTGTATAGTACTTCAGCTTTTATACATACAGGATTAGATGTATAATGAGATCTTTCTGACTTATAGCATATACTTTCTTCCAGAGTATCTATATGGTCTGTTTTTTAATATTTGCCTATTATTCATGATTATCCTATTGGTCTTCATACTACTCCTTCCTTATCTACCAATTTTGTAACTAATAGATCTTTCTTCCTTTCTCATTCTAATCTCTATTAGCATCCTTCTGGCCAGGCATGTGAGAGTTGAATATCTTATCTGAGTAGTCAGGTTAAACTATTTAAATCATAATTGAGGATCGGTCTATCTTCATATCCCAGGACAACATATCTCTCAGCAGCTTTATTTTGATTGTGATCTTTCCAGACCAATCAATCCATGAATCTGCATTTTGTTGTCATACCTCTTTAGCTTTCGTAAGAAGAGCCTATGTCCCCATTAAGGTATTCATGCTAGTGTTAGTTTGTTTTTGTGTGAATTATGGCTGCTAAATGTAAGAGTATAACACTTGGACAAAAGTATTTAGTGATATGGCAAAATAATGAAGAGCAAGGTAACGTACCATTGGCGAATTATGTGGTTATACAAATCTATGGTGTGCACCTTATATCTGAAAAAGAAAGAGTTGTTGTTCTTACATGACTTATTTCAGCACAAGATGGAATCGGTCGTTAAGCTCGGATAGCATGCGGTTATCCAATTGGTGAGGGTGTGGCCTTTCCAATAGCAGAGCATTCACCTTTACTTCAGTTGCTGTTATTTATGGTTTTATGGACAGCTCCTGTTAAACATTCATTTTTTTCAGGAAGTAAATGTTAATTGTTAATTGTAGAATGGAAACAAGAAGCTCGTTGCTGGGGAGGGGTGGAATCGGCAGCTGGTTGGTCTAACCTGTTGTAGATACACACACACACTGTGCTTTGGAGGCATGACTGTTTGCAGGCATTCCCGTGTGGTGAGTGTAGGTTGTGGCCTCCGGTGCAGTGGTGGATCTTTACCCTAAGAGGGAGAGAGCAAGCGGGGCATTCGTGGGAGTCGGACTGGGTAACGCCCAAGATTGGTAACTCAATATGAGAATATGCAGGTAGGTTTCTACAATCTGCCTAAGGGGGAGAAAGCAAGCAGGGCATTCATGGGAGTCGGACTGGGTAACGCCTAAGAAAACATTGGCTGGGTCTTTAGTTGCTTTGTTCTCCTTGGGGGGGGGGGATATGTCTGCTACTGACATCTCCTGGATTGGTCCCAGGGGAGTATGCTGCAGTGGTCTAGAGTCTTCAGATCTATAGCTAATTTTGAGGTTCATCCATATTTTCAATTCACTTAATTGTGAGTTGTTCTGTAACCGAAATACAAACCACGCTATTTACAGTACATTGGGTTTACCTTTTAGCGTAGCTGAAATGGCGAGCCATTAGAATTTAACGAGGGTGTATTACCCCCGCGCTAGTTAGCAGGGGGGTAGGGGAGTGGTAGCTAGCTACCCCTCCCCCCCTCACACACCGGTGAATTGCTTCACTTTCACTTTTGGCTCGGACATGGACAGACGTCTCTGTCTTTGTCCTCGCTTGGCAGCCATTGTTTGTTTTGTCTTTACTTAATCACTTACTTTTCTTTTACTCAATATATATGTAAACATTTTCTCATGTTTATGTATATATTTGAGTATAGAAATCAGTAAGTTTCCTTTTCAGAGTTTGTGCTTGTGTGTGTAGTGTACGATATCTCCGTGGAGTCCTTGGCAGTTAGGCCACCATGGTATAATTTCATGGGTCGCGATCGAGTTTGACTTCGGTCTTTCTCTCTCTCTCTCTTGAGGTCGTTCACCCTTTTACTACGTTACTTACTACGCCTTTGTAGCTTCCTTCCCGTGTGGGGGGGTTGCTACGCCGTACATTTTGTCTCAATTAGTTTATGAATCTAATTGTATTTGTTGATTTTTCAGCTTTGTAGAACGATTCCTTTCGGGGTTTTCGTTCTTTCTTTAGTGTTCATTCATTTTTAATTTACATAATTACATAGTTACATAATTATAATTGTTATAATTCTGTGTTGGTTACAGCTCTCCTTCCGTGAGTGTAAGTGGTTGTGAGGGCACGTGCCTGTTGTGTAATTCTTGTGTTCCTTTTCCTCGGGATTCCTCTTCGGAGCCTTCCCGGGGGAATGAATGTTAACTAATGATTTTTGTTTTGTTTTTACAGTTACCGATCTAGTTCGTTTCTGTAATGTGACAACGGAGTGAGCTGTCTTGTTGAGGCCTGGGGATTCGGCTGTTGCTGCCTCCCCTATAGATCTTCGTCAGGGGCGTGTCTCCTTCTTCTGGAAGTACTCCCGTGACGATTGACAGCTCTCCAGTTCATTTTAGAACACTCAGGAGGCTCGCCTCCTTGGGTGGGTAACTTTCCTTCCGAGGGAAGTTTTTCCTGTCCAGGCTTGAGTTTTTCCCCTTTTGGGGGGTTCTTCTCTTGCCTTTTTTTCGTGCGACTATGCTCTTGGTGCTGAGCGGTCACACCTGCAGTTACGCTCAAGGGGCTGGGCAACTGCAGGAGCCCCTCTTCTGAGGATTGCTCCTTTTAGGTCACTGGCTGACCCGTCTCTTCTACGAAGTGTTTCTCTTTCGTTCGCGAGAGAGTACACTCTTAGAGACTCCTCGTCGGAGGACTCTTCTGCTGTTGTTGTTGTTGGCCTCCTTCGCCGTAAGGCTCACCGTCCGCTACGTCGTAAGGGCCTCCCATCTCCCTATAAGGGTGCTAAGAGGCGCCTTTTTGAATCTCCATATGCAGCCTGCAGCTCCTTCCTCTTTAGATCTCTCCGGGGATCGATCTCCAACGCCTTCTTGACCTTACGCCCCTGGTGCAGATGGACAGCAGTCTGACCTCGTCTTCCGACGGGCAACGGTCTTCCAACGGACATCAGTCTCCCGACGGACAGACAACGGTCTTCCGACGGACAGACAACGGTCTTCCGACGGACAGACAACGGTCTTCCGACGGACATCAGTCTCCCGACGGACAACGATCCCTTCGGGGCAAAGGGTTGCCTCCCACGAGGGTTCTTCCCTTGCGTGTCAGGGTTCCCCTGCGCCTTTCTGCTGCGTTCTCTCCTGCTCAGTGTTAGCGCACAGGCGCTCTCCTGCTCCTGCTCAGTGTTAGCGCACAGGCGCTCTCCTGCTCCTGCTCAGTGTTAGCGCACAGGCGCTCTCCTGCTCCTGCTCAGTGTTAGCGCACAGGCGCTCTCCTGCTCCTGCTCATTGTTAGCGCACAGGCACTCTCCTGCTCCTGCTCAGTGTTAGCGCACAGGTGCTCTCCTGCTCATCAGCGCTCTCCTGTTCGTCAGCGCTCTCATGATGACCTTCTCTGCTGTTCCTGGTGGTTCCTGTTACGCGCCCTGTGCGCCCACGTTCGCCCTCGCGATCTAGAACTTCGGTTCAGGTCTTGGACAAGGACTCTTCTTCTAAGCACAGGCTTCCACGCGTTGCCTTCTGCTCGCCAGCGACCATAGACGCATCAACGTTCGCCTGCTCGTCAGCGATCTCCTACGCGTCAACGATTGCCATCGATCTGCCACGTGTGTCAGTTCCCCTGGACACCATCAGTAGCGATCTAGCGCTCGCCTGCTGTGGACCACGATCTCTGGAAGCTGAGTCTTGCCGTAGATCTTCCTCCTGCTCGCCAGCACTCTTCTTTACTTCTGTCCTTTTGTGCGCCAGCTTTCTTCAATCGCCAGCGCACATCTGCGCGCCCTTTTCTGCCACGCACCAATGGGCGCCAACGGTTTTCTGACCGTCTAGGATTGCCTGATTAACAGCTTGTTTCAGCGCTCACCTACCTGATGCACCTGCGCGCCTTCTGTTAGCGCGATGCGTGCTAACCATCACTAGTCTCTCTCGCGTTGGCAATCGCCTACGCGCCCGCGTGATTCTTCACCTGCGCGCTAGCGTTTTGTTAACGTACCACCGCTCGCCAACGCGCCATCGCTTGCCGACGCGCCATCGCTTGCCAACGCGCCTTCAATCGCCTACGTGCTATCGCTCGCCAGAATGCGCCATCGCTCGTCAACGCGCCATCGCCCGCCTACGCGTCATCGCCCGCCTATGCGTCATCGGTCTCCCGACCGCCTGCGCTCACCCGCGCGCCCACGTGCCTGCGCGTCCACACGCCCACGTGCCCGCGCGCCTACGCTCATGCGCAACCGCGCACATGCTCTCCAATGTTCGCCCGGGCGCGAACCAACGGTATTCCGTCGCGCGGACCGACGGTGTTCCTTCGCGCGGACCGACGGTGTTCCGTCGCGCGGACCGACGGTGTTCCGTCGCGCGGACCGACGGTGTTCCGTCGCGCGGACCGACGGTGTTCCGTCGCGCGGACCGACGGTGTTCCGTCGCGCGGACCGACGGTGTTCCGTCGCGCGGACCGACGGTGTTCCGTCGCGCGGACCGACGGTGTTCCGTCGCGCGGACCGACGGTGTTCCGTCGCGCGGACCGACGGTGTTCCGTCGCGCGGACCGACGGTGTTGTAGTGGTTTGAGGACTGTGGCCAGAGGTAGCACCCGAACTGCCTAGTGTCCCAATGCCGACCGCAACCTGACGGAGTTCCGTCGCACGGACTGACGGTGTTGTAGTGGTTTGCGGACTGTGGCCAGAGGTAGCACCCGAACTGCCTAGTGTCCGAATGCCGACCGCAACCCGACGTTCACTACACAATAAATATACAATGGTGGAATACCCTAAAAACCTAAGTAACAGGTCAAGAGAACGGAACTCTGGGCACCACCCCTTGATTTATACTGGGCAAGGGGACCCAGCTAGAACCTGACTTACCCGTTTGCTTCTCCTCCCTTTTGCTTGCTGATCATAAGTACAAGTATAAGAACATTAGGTGAAAGGAAATATTGTTTAATTAATTACGGGACACAGTGTGGGAGGAAAGAATTATGTTAAATTACGGTACTTAAGAGATCTTAAAAAAACAGTGGCTGGGGAAGGGGGGCCGTGGTGGGAGGTTTCTTAAATTAAATGCTGTATACATAAAAACAAAAAAAATTTATTTGCAGAAAACTGTTAGGAATATCATATCAATTAGAATAATCAATTAAATGAAAAATTAGCATCCCTTTTGCATATTGTATAAGCAAGAGAAAAAATATTTATTTTTAAGTATTTATCTGTCAGTTCCAATAACCAAATTTAGGGCAAAATTATCAGTCCTTTACACTCCAGCTCCACAAATAATAAACAAACTAGAAATTACTCATAAGAAAATATAGATCTGTGAAAATACTGTGCTACCATACTTTCCCCTGAATCAATACTGTCCCTTCAATATCCAGTTCACCACTAAGCTGCAAAGTCACTTACAATTTTTCTTTGAACAGTTCAGCCGCATACGCTGCTGTGCAGGTCTCTGTAGGCCCACAATAACAATGTCTCAAAAATTTTGTCAACAACACGAGCAATTGCCAATGGCCTTATAATACATTGGTTGTGGTGTTATTCATTCAAACACGTGATGGTACTTACAGTTCACAGGCAGTGAAAAATGAATACAGAGCAGACACACCCACCACTACACACTGGTAACAGGCCATCAACCATATTCATAATTGCTATGAGCAGTACTAGACAGATACTCTGTTCCTATATACATACAGTGGTCTCGAGTAAATTTCCCTTACAATTGGGAACTTCTGTCAACATAAATGTTTGCCGTATCTGTTCTTTTTTCTTTTCTTGATGAAGGAACCTATTCTTGTAAAGTACAGTACTTCTATTTACTCAAAACTCTGGTTACACTTTCAAACCCTACAGAGAGTAGGGCGTGCTGCAAAAACAAATGTTGTTAAGACAGTTGGTAGGACCAAACAAAAATATATACATACCCCTTATACATATACATTATGCTTGCAAAACATTTAAACCTATTTAAGAAAAATTGAAATCTTTACAGTGAATAAAATGTCATAGTACAGTACTGGGGCAGAATATCAGACATTATGACAAAAGGGAATTGATAATGAGAGTTACTTTAAAACATATATAACCCAAGCTTGTTATATGTGGAAATGGTTTGTATTTTTCCCAACTATTATTAATTTTTTCCACATTCCCCCCCCTCTAGATTTTTTTGGTCCACTCAACATTGTCTTACGACTAGCAACAACCCCCTACACTAACTTCATACATTCAAGTGAAAATAAAAATTACCTTGCAGAAAATAAACTCAGGAAAAGGGTAGGATGATCAACTAAAGATTTAATTCATCATCCCTTCCTTCAGTTACATATCAAATTACATAAATTTACATTAGATACAATACATTTTTTTCCACAGACTCATGACTTAATCAAAAATAAATAGGAATAGCCAACATTTTAAACACAATGGAGATCCAGTACTTACAAATAAAAAGTTAGATTATTGTCTATTCCTCCCAACAATGCTTCAATAATATACAATATAAAAATTTCCATATCATACAGAAAACATCAGTATTACAGGTATACATTCAGGATCAGTCAAAAAATTACATTCATTGTAGTCCAAAATCAATTTAAAAACATACAAAACTCATTGATTTTGGACTACAGGTATTACATGATAAAAGGAATTTATTGAATCTATTATAATTGTCACGGTCAAGGTCAATTTACAGTACAAAAATAAATGCAACAGTTAAAGAAACCGTGACTAAATAAAGATTTCCTCACACCATGTGTCCCTTTCTCAGCCTTTCAGATACTCAATGTGGGAATTAAAATATAACTAATAAGAACAAAAAAGGGTAATTACTATCAAAACTTTCTTTAAAAAACTGTTCAAAGATTAATTCAGTGGGAGAATTATAGTTCTTCTTCTGAGTCTCAAAATTCTGTCTCGGGACATGCGCCGGGACTCAGCAATCTGCTGGCGAGCCATATTAATCTCTCGCAGCACAGGAGACAGGCTAAGCCGGCGACTCTCCAGATACAGGCTGGGTGTCTTCAATCGATCTATAACCTTGCACAAGAGTTGGTATCGGCGGGTGATCGACACACTTTGAGGTAAACCAGAGACAGAATCCGTAGACTCAGAAGAGGACAATAAAAATCCTGAAAAATCAGTCGATGACTCGAGGCAACGTTGTGTTTTGGGCGACCCAAACAGTGCTGTATCGTTCAGGTTAGATATACCTGACTGTGCCACTTCAGCCTCGAGCTCTGACCGGGTATTTTAATCCACCATCAGAATGTAGGAAAGGGTTTGTATTCTGAGGGGACTCAGGAATGGAGGATGGTTCCCCCTCCATAATATTCATCTGGTCAGTGAGACGAGGTTTCCACTCCAGGACTCGAGACTGAACTAAAGGTAGGTCAAGAACAGGACCTTTTGACCTAGTCCATGGGGGACTAAGTCCACTAAAGGTGGGATCTTCAGGCGACAGTTGGTCGTCACAATCGGGTGGCAAAAAGCCGAGAAAGTCATTATCAGGATAAATAGACACTGCCGATTCAGAAACAGGGCTTTCTAGAGTAGCAGGTCTTGACCAATCTGGACTGGAACTCTTGGAACCAACAGAAGGTAGTTCCAATAATGGAATACTGGAAACTTCCCAGAATTCCCAACTCCCCGGAGGATGAACGATACCTTCCTCTTGGAAAGAAGAAGCTAAGAACTGGGGCGTTGGCAATTCAGGAACAGGACAGTGAACCACTGACTCGGGAGACAAAATAGGGGTTTTACACATTTCAGTGGGGCTGTTCTCCCATAGTTGGAGGACCAAATGATCTCGAAATGATTCAGGCTTTAACACAGGAGTCTCATCACAATTTTCGGAGGATATAACCAAGCATCCAGTGCTTTCTTTCTCTCGTAAGTCCTAGCTGGCTTAAGAATGGGCTTAGGCTGAGTAGTAGCCCTAATAGGATGGTGACTTTTCCTCTGTCGTCGGGACTTGTTACAATCTCGAGACAGAAGGTAGGACGCCACTACTGCAGCCACCCCATAGGAGTCGCCATCACTACTAGAACTAGAACTCTCAGAGACTTCAGAAGAAACAGGACTGTCATCCATGAGTTCTGGACTATTCAGAGTCTCTGTTACAGGATCAGGACCCTTCGGATACCAGAGAAAGTGCCTCCTAAGATAAACTGGAGGTTCAAACCAGGCCTTTAACTGGATATGGTGAGCTTTTACCAGTTCACCATCAGGCAGTCTCTGCAGCTCATAGGTGACCTTATTCTCGTGTACCTTAGTAACACGGAATACCCCCTCAAACCTAGGGATGAGCTTGTTCGTCAGAAGGTGTCCCAACAGGTGCACCTTCTTAAGCACCAGAGAACCCTCTTTAAACGGTTTGTACCGAGGATGTCCTTCAGCCCATGGGTCTCTCGTTTCTGCTGATAGCAACGGGATACTATCAACATCGTGATCACCCTTCAGAATGTTCTCAGCTGGAGTACAGCCAATCTCAGTGTGGTGGGAATGGTTGTAGCTGAGAACTGCTCGGGATAAGAACTGGTCCCATTTCCGAGATTCCCCAGAAATCACCCTCAGTAACTCACCAATGGTACGATTCACTCGCTCCACTGCACCGTTACTAGAGGGTTTATACAGAGTTGTTTTCACATGTACAATATTATACCGCTCCAACAACTCAGTAAATTCCTGGGAAATAAACTCAGGGCCGTTATCAGTCAATATCCGGACTGGAACACGAGGAATAACAGGAAAAACTCGGTCTTCAAGCGCCTGGCATATCGTACTGCTCTTATTCCTTATGGGTACTGCCGTCACCCACTTGGAATGATGGTCGACTACCATCAGACACCCAATAAAACCAGTACTGGTTGTTGGGAGACTCACAAGATCCATAGCAACCAATTCAAATGGAGAAGAGGTCACTATTTTCAAGGTCGGAGGGGCAACCACCTCCCTTGAGACCTTACAAGTCTGACATTCCCAACACGTCCGGCACATATCTCTGATTACATTAATCAAAGATCTGTGCCAGACGAGTCGACGGAGCATTGCACTCATTTTTCCGATACCCCAGTGAGCATTCTGGAGGTGTGTCTCGGCAACTAGGTCAATCAGGACATTGAAGGTGACTACTGGGACTACTGAGCCGTCTGGATTCCGCTTCACTAGCAAACCCTGGTGAACTTCCAGGTTCGACCAACATCTCCTATAGGGTAGACAGGAGCGTGGAACTCGAGATGCAGGAACCCCAGAGTAGATCATCTTAATGACAGATTGAATCTGTCGATGATCTCCTTGGATCTTGGACACCTGACTAAAGGACAGAAGAGCATTTCCGGAGAACACTCCCTGATCAGATTCAGGATCAGTTACCTTCATAACAGTGGTCTCGGTATGCAGGGAGGAGACTGAGAGTACCTTGGGAGACAACTGAAGAACAGTAGTGTGGTCATACACCAACTGTTCTCGGGGTGAATCCAGTGTCAGGTAGGCTGCATCCAGTATATTCCTACCAAGAACAAAACAAAAGTTAATGTCTTTGACAGCTACCACCGCATAGTTAAACAGCGGTAGCCTCCACCCAGAAGGACACTTCACCTCTAACTGGACGTAGCCTAGAATGCTGGTGCAGGAACCAGTCAACCCCTCTAGCTGTTCTCCTGACAGTACCTGGTACTCTATGCCAAGTTGGCTCAGTACAGACTCACTTACTAGACAAACCTGTGCTCCTGTATCAACAAGAGCACAAAATAAGGTTTCCTGCATCATTACTATCCCTACTGCCGAGAGCTGACACATGGGTACAACTGGACTGACGAGGTGCCTTTTCTGTCACGTACTGGATTACAGGACAATCCTCCGGCGCTTCCTGATCATCAGTGATCAAGCCCTCAGCGTCAGGAACACGAGATATTACCTCCGCCTTATGGCCCAGAATCACGTCAGTTGGAGGGACGTAATTGCGGAGCTCGATCAGAGGATTAAAATGCACTCCAGACAGACACTGAAGATGCACACACTGAGGCTCAGTCACGGATGGATCACGATAGACTACGGGACAAGTGGGACCCCAATGGACCCAGATTTCCAGGTTCAATAACTTTGATGCTGCCAATAGCAACTCCAGAGCTGGGACTGTACCTGGAAATCTCATTGCCTTGATCCTGTTCCTGCTGGTCTTGTCCAGTTTGAAGCCTAGTCAACCGGCGTCTTTCAGAAACTGCTGAACTAAGGCATCCCGGAGCTTGGCTCCCTTCAGCGGAGAGTTGGGTGCGACACCTGATCCTTCTGTCCAGCAGTTCACGACTAGCTCCAAGGATTAGATGAGAGAATCTGGACCACCACGAACCTCCTTATACAAGGCCAGTCCAGTAGGCAACTTGGGAGTGCTAGGTTCAGTAGCAAACAGACAGTCAGTTAATGCGGGCCAGCGGGATAACCAGTCAGCGGCGGCATTCTGATCTCCTGGACAGTAATTAACAATAAAGTTAAATTCAGACAGGTCCTCCAGTGTCCATGCTAGACGACTGTCCACCATCTTCATGTCATGAAGGTACATCAGGGGACGGTGATCAGAATGGATCACGAAGAACTGACCATAGAGGAAGGCCCTGAAGGTTTTCACTCCCCATCGCAGAGCAGCCAACTCACGCTCAATGGTAGAGTAATGGGTCTCGCAGTCAAGGAAAGTCATAGAGTCGTACGCTATAACCCGACGCTCCCCTGGATGCTCCAAGGACTCCTGGCACAGACAAGCACCAGCACCTTCACCCGAAGCGTCAACAAACAACTCCAAGGGTTTAGCATCAGCGGAGTAGTCAGGGTATGACAACATAATGTCCTCTTTGATCAGTTCCTTCAAGCGTATAAAGGCACTGTCTATTTCTGCAGTCCACTTCAGTTTCCTAGTTCCTTGAGATTTTCATCCTCCAGTCTTCGCAGATAATGGTTTGGCTATCTGTGAGCACATGGGGATAAACTTCCGTTGGAAGTTGACCAGTCCCAGGAATCCCCGTAGCTCACGCACAGTGGTCGGTTTAGGGAAGTCTTCCACTTTCTGGATGTATTCTGGTAGCTTACGCATACCAGAACGTCCAACCAGATGACCAAGATACTGGACCTCGGCTTGAACCCAAGAACATTTCCAGAGTTTTATCTTGAGTCCGTGCTTCTGGAGAGTAGCCAAAACTCGTTCTACCAGTTTCAGGTGTTCCTCGAAAGAAGACCCAAGTATCATTATGTCGTCAATGTAGACAACCACCTTGACTTTTGGGAACTCTTGGAGAATACTCTGCATTTCTCTCTGGAACACTGCAGGTGCATTTCTCAGTCCAAACGATAAGCGTCTGAACTGCCAGTGTCCAAAGGCGGTAGAGAAAGCCGTGTATTCCTTACTGTCCTCTGCCAACGGTAACTGGTAGTATCCACGAACCAGGTCAAGGGTTGTAAAGTATTTGACTCCTTGAAGTCCAAATACAGAGTCGGCCATGTTAGGCATCGGGAACTTATCAGAGACAGTCACCTTATTCAGTCTACGGTAGTCCACACACAACCGTATACTATTGTCCTTTTTTTCGGACTGGAACAATGGGTGAAGACCAAGGAGAGATGCTGGGTTCAATAATACCCAGTTCATGCAACTCCTTGCACTGTTCCTCGATGGCGTCAGCAACAGGTTTGGCAAACCGTCGAACTCTCTAATAAATGGGCGTCTCGTCATACAGGTGGATGCGTATTGGTGTGCTTGAGCACTCTCCTACATCATCATCACCAGTACTGATGACTGGAAGATGACGTCGAAGCATTTGACAAAACTGGTCCTTCTGAGAAGAGTCCAGTTCGTCGGAGATAGACAGATTGTCTATCTCTTCCAATACGCTCGGTTCAGGAGTCAGGTCACACTCCTGTGCTATCAGGCAGGATAGAGGAGCATCCATCATTGCCATGGTGAACACCTTCCCCAAGAGATCGCCCTTCTTGATCTTGGCAGTTTCTTCAGATGAACCCTTTACTAAAACTGAGGCTTTTTTGTCTTTCAGTTCAAGGATGCCAGGAATTGCTGTAACTTTCCTTGACAGACCAGGGGTTATGATGTCGCCATCATAATACATTTCCGGCCAACAGTTGGTCGGACAAGCAGGGCACCTAAAAGACGTGTCAAGTTCCTTAGGAAAGTTAACACTAACTGGAACAAGTACTGGCTCAATACTGGCAATCCTCATTGAATCGGCTGCGTGGACCTCAAGTGCGTAAATCACTTGCTGACAACAGGCTCCACGTATCGGGACATAATACTCCCAAAGAGGCTCTTGGGGAGTACTGCCAACGCTCAGCCGATTTCGGGCTCCGTCAACTATCACCCCATTTGCTCTCAAGAACTGGTAACCAAGCACTACATGCTCAGCCATAGTCCCTGAAGGCACCACATAGAACACACCTGGGGCGAATGTCATTCCATGCAGTATAGGGGTCAACAGTACAGTACCTAAGGTCTTAGGTCCTGTTTGCCCTAAACCCTTCAGTCCAATGGTGTTGGGTACCATCTGCAGCTGGTAATCCTGTACTACTCTCGATGACAGGAGGTTGACCTCAGCTCCGGAGTCAATGAGAGCATCCAACGCTCCCGATGGAAACTCAGACATGGTCACTGGGACAACCATGAGTGGTACAGGAGCCAACTGCGCCAGGTTAACCCTACGAAGGGTTTTCAATACCGCCTCAGCTTCTGCTTTCTCCCTGGAGGAGTCAGTTGGAGAAGCTCTAGACTGTGTCGAGGACAGGTTATCACAGGCCAATCCTGAAAGAACCATTGGAGGTGCAATAACTTTTTCAGGTTGAGGGGTAACCTTGGAAATCGAGATTTCCGAGGCTGCCGCCGGAATACTAGGAGCATGCACCCTAGCACTCACACCCTCCTTCGATGTAGCCCCATCTTCTACATCGAAGGCCTGGTGTTTAAAGCCCTATGATACTCCTCAGTTCTTGACTTCCTGGGCTTTGCCTTCTTGCTCCTCTTCTTCTTCTTCCCCACAGTCCGAGATGGAGCACTGGACTCGCTCCCACTTCGGGTCTCCCGGCTACTGGTTGATCCAGAATAGGACGACGGGGTCGGAGTAGCATTCACCGGTACTGCTCTCCACCTTGAAGGAGTCTGGACAGAGGTAGTCTCCCTCCCAGGGCTGCGGGCATTAGCTGTGTTCTGGACAGGTGATCTATTCATAACCAGCGCCTGTCGTCCACACTGTGCCACATGATGGTTGGACGAGCCACAACGTAGGCAGAGGTTGAGGCGTCTGCGACACTCGTACACAAAGTGCCCTGGTTTTCGGCACCATGCACAGTACCTCCTCTGGAATTGGGGAGATCTATCCGGGGTGCGCGATGGTAGCAGGCGCACTTCCTCAGGTGCAGGTTTGGGGACCGGTCGAGGAGGAGTGCGTAAATACGCTCTGTCAGGTCCAGGTGAACGGCTGGGGGCAGCCATGTCAACCCTGTCGGCATACGAGCCGTGCCATGACTGTCCCACACGACTGATGGCCAACTCCTCTGCCTTCTGGCTTTGCTGACGGGATGCCTCGTCGAGAACACTCAACAGGTGTAGAACATCCTGCCAAGTGGCCTGACGGCCAGCGGAGACATTAATGGTGGCCAGAGACTGTTCCAGCCAACTTGCAGCTCTGCTCGGAACAGTTCTGAGGAGCTTCCACCTAAGCTCCCTCCGGTCCAAACTACGGCGAGGATAGGCAGACTTGTACAAGGAGGCTAACCGGACAGCGTAGATTTTCAGCAGTTCGCCCTCGCCACAGGTGGCACTGCTGAACCGGGCCTTTCTACCAGCATCACGCCTCCCTCGGGCTTCACGGCACCAGTCAAGGAGGCGTTCCTTAATGACGGGGTATGAGATCTCGGGACCCCCCGTGGCCAAGAACGCCTCATGGATTTCTCCCTTCAGAAATTTCCCGAGATCAACAGTCCACCAACCAGAGCTTCCTGCGGTATACTTACTGGCACAGTAGGCCTCGAAATCCCTCAGGAATCGGGCAAAACTCTGGCCAGTTTCCAGCTGGAAGATTCCAGGCTTGGGGTTCCTCCTGGAGTCAGGGGCCTTGAGAAGATCAGACAGACTGCGTTCTGTCTGGAGGGACTGGACATAGTCGGTTGAGACAGTGTCTTCTGAGCTGACACTGAGACAGGAGCTGGAAGTATCACTACCAAAATCTTCACTGGTAGACTCCTGTGATGAAGATGTCATTTCGGGTATGGCTGGTCTGGCTCTTTCCTTGGCCTGGCATCTCCGCTTTGAGATAGCCCCTGTCTGGGCAAGAACTGCCTCAGCGGTAGCTGCTGGAGCCTTTTCTGGCCTACTGGCTTCAGCCAGATTGTCCAGGAACTGCTCCCCTAGTCTACTGGCTGCAGGCTCTGGTGGACTAACAGAGTTAGTTGCCAGAACAGGCGAGGAATCAAGCAGTCCACTTGGGACAGGAGACTCCCAGAAGCCTGGTACAGGGGGGATTAACGATGTGAACCCTGGAGGGGCCTGGAGACCTCCAATCAGTTGCTCTGCTCCAGTCACTGGAATTGCCAGACCATTGTAATTTGGCCAAGCTGGGGACGTAGATGGAGCACTTGTGGTCACTGTGGTTGTGACCCCAGTGGCAACGTGGCACGTTGGTGACGGCTCAACAGTCTTCAGGGCCGCCACTTGTAGTTTCAGGGACTTGACCTGAGTTGCCAGGTCACTGACAATCTGGACCAGACTTGCCACATCCCGGCTCAGGCTCTTCTTAGCCTTTCGGCATTTACTGGATGATGCCATCTCTAAAGGTTGGTGTTTCCCGGGTCTGGGCACCAAAAATTATGTAGTGGTTTGCGGACTGTGGCCAGAGGTAGCACCCGAACTGCCTAGTGTCCGAATGCCGACCGCAACCCGACGTTCACTACACAACAAATATACAATGGTGGAATACCCTAAAAATCTAAGTAACAGGTCAAGAGAACGGAACTCTGGGCACCACCCCTTGATTTATACTGGGCAAGGGGACCCAGCTAGAACCTGACTTACCCGTTTGCTTCTCCTCCCTTTTGCTTGCTGATCATAAGTACAAGTATAAGAACATTAGGTGAAAGGAAATATTGTTTAATTAATTACGGGACACAGTGTGGGAGGAAAGAATTATGTTAAATTACGGTACTTAAGAGATCTTAAAAACAGTGGCTGGGGAAGGGGGGCCGTGGTGGGAGGTTTCTTAAATTAAATGCTGTATACATAAAAACAAAAAAAAATTTATTTGCAGAAAACTGTTAGGAATATCATATCAGTTAGAATAATCAATTAAATGAAAAATTAGCATCCCTTTTGCATATTGTATAAGCAAGAGAAAAAATATTTATTTTTAAGTATTTATCTGTCAGTTCCAATAACCAAATTTAGGGCAAAATTATCAGTCCTTTACACTCCAGCTCCACAAATAACAAACAAACTAGAAATTACTCATAAGAAAATATAGATCTGTGAAAATACTGTGCTACCATACTTTCCCCTGAATCAATACTGTCCCTTCAATATCCAGTTCACCACTAAGCTGCAAAGTCACTTACAATTTTTCTTTGAACAGTTCAGCCGCATACGCTGCTGTGCAGATCTCTGTAGGCCCACAATAACAATGTCTCAAAAATTTTGTCAACAACACGAGCAATCGTCAATGGCCTTATAATACATTGGTTGTGGTGTTATTCATTCAAACACATGATGGTACTTACAGTTCACAGGCAGTGAAAAATGAATACAGAGCAGACACACCCACCACTACACACTGGTAACAGGCCATCAACCACATTCATAATTGCTATGAGCAGTACTAGACAGATACTCTGTTCCTATATACATACAGTGGTCTCGAGTAAATTTCCCTTACAATTGGGAACTTCTGTCAACATAAATGTTTGCCGTATCTGTTCTTTTTTCTTTTCTTGATGAAGGAACCTATTCTTGTAAAGTACAGTACTTCTATTTACTCAAAACTCTGGTTACACTTTCAAACCCTACAGAGAGTAGGGCGTGCTGCAAAAACAAATGTTGTTAAGACAGTTGGTAGGACCAAACAAAAATATATACATACCCCTTAAACATATACATTATGCTTGCAAAACATTTAAACCTATTTAAGAAAAATTGAAATCTTTATAGTGAATAAAATGTCATAGTACAGTACTGGGGCAGAATATCAGACATTATGACCAAAGGGAATTGATAATGAAAGTTACTTTAAAACATATATAACCCAAGCTTGTTATATGTGGAAATGGTTTACTATTTTTCCCAACTATTATTAATTTTTTCCACAGTGTTCCGTCGCGCGGACCGACGGTGTTCCGTCGCGCGGACCGACGGTGTTCCGTCGCGCGGACCGACGGTGTTCCGTCGCGCGGACCGACGGTGTTCCGTCGCGCGGACCGACGGTGTTCCGTCGCGCGGACCGACGGTGTTCCGTCGCGCGGACCGACGGTGTTCCGTCGCGCCGACCGACGGTGTTCCGTCGCGCCGACCGACGGTGTTCCGTCGCGCCGACCGACGGTGTTCCGTCGCGCCGACCGACGGTGTTCCGTCGCGCCGACCGACGGTGTTCCGTCGCGCCGACCGACGGTGTTCCGTCGCGCCGACCGACGGTGTTCCGTCGCGCCGACCGACGGTGTTCCGTCGCGCCGACCGACGGTGTTCCGTCGCGCCGACCGACGGTGTTCCGTCGCGCCGACCGACGGTGTTCCGTCGCGCCGACCGACGGTGTTCCGTCGCGCGAACGTCGGCTTGATTCCTGCAGTATCCATTGCTCGCCTACGGGTCATCGCTCGCCGACCACCAGCTCTCGCCCTTCCTACCACGCTCGCCCTCCTTCTGCGCTCCTTCGTTCTTTCGTTTGCGTTCCTGCGTGCCCGCGCATGGGCGCTTCCACGTTCGGCCACGCGCAAACCATTGATTTACCATCGCGCGAGCGCCAGGGCGATTGTGACCGCGATTCCCGTTGGGGTTTCGCAGCATGGCCAGCCTGGCGAGTCTTCTGGAGCGTATTTCCAGAACACGGCCTTACCCCGTAAACGCAGAGCATGGCACATGCAAGAGCAGGAAGAATCTTCAGGGAGGTCTGAGCAACATTCTTCTTTCCAGAACCTGGGTTAGCCCTTCCCCGTCATTTCCTGGAAGGGTTTTGCCAGGGAGCTTTCCGTTCGAGATTTCTCCATCGGCCAAAGGGTGACTGGTTTACCCCTTCCTCTTCTCCATCTCGTGAAAGGGGCTTACCAGGTCCTTTCCCTCCTCGGTTGCGACCCGAGGTTTTGTACAAGGAAACTACAGGAAGATCATGGGTACTTTCCTCCTCTCGGGCTCAAGCACCTTGGCGTTTCGTCGCCAAGTTTCGAACTTGCGGGCAAGCTCGATGTTGGACCATCTGGACGCAATGACCGAGGGCTTCCTTTCGGGTGTCTCATCCGTGGATGTCGACAACCTCAGACACCCTTCCATCCTTGGGAAGAGCTTGTTTGTGCCTAAGGACAGAGACATAGACAGCGGTTGTGTGGAGGAAGTCGACTTCCGTTTTCACTCCTCCAAGGCGCTTTCTTCCAGACCCTTCAGGGCTCCAGCGCCTCTTTCTTTCAGCCTCATCGGCCGGCGTCAATGACCTTAGATGTCAGGATGCCTGAAAACTTTAAATCATTCATTCATTCATTCAGCCTCGTCGGCCTAAGTTATCGGACCGGCTACGACAACTGAGACAAGGTGTCCAATAGCAGTCCCCTCCTGTCAGGAACAGGTAGCACGGGAGGCTCTCCCGCGAGGGCATAATCCTAGAGGGAGCGGCAGAGTTCACGAACTCTAGGATTGGCAACCCCTCCTTGCAGGTTTCACGCTGGGAGGATGCGTAAGGTTACTCATCCGGATAACAGCTTCCCGATGCCGATTCCTGCACAATCTCCGTGATCAGCCAAGGATATCGCGCCTGCCGTCTCTGTCAGCGAATTCAGTGTCACTGAACCTCTATGCCATAGGGTCGGCAAGAGTTTGCACATTTGGGCAGAATGATCCATGCCTTAAGAGAAGGTCCTCCATAGGATCGTCGACGGCTTCACCCCCCGGCTTCTTCAGTCTATCCTTTCTCGTAGGAAAGTATCTGAGACGGGAATTCCGTAGTCAACCTCTCAGCTCTGATCAAGTTTGTTGAACAAACTTCGTCCAGCGTGGAACAGCAGAATCGATCAGACTGGTAACGAGGCGACAGGACTCTTCAGGCCCGGGATCGGAAGGACGGGTACTTTCAGTTTCCATTCCATCCATCTTCTAGGAAGCTCTTGGAATTCAGCCTAGACTACAGGTATTCCTGCTTAAGATGCAGTGTGGCGATCCCGCCTTAGCATCGCAGGTTTTTCCCCAGAGAACTCTCCCTGCTTTTCTCATGGCCGCTCAGGAGCAGGCTTCCACCTCCTTCGCCTTTTGGAGGTCTGGTCAACTCCGGTAGTCTTGGGTTCGACCTTCTTCAACGCCGGGATAAGCTTCCGGATCCTTACCATGAGTGGGGGTTCATGGTAATTTGCTAGGAGCCTTCTCTTCTTCGGCCTCAACATCTGGAGTATCTAGCCATGATATTGAGTCAACGGCCTTACCACGTTGGAAACCCCGCTTCTCGTCCGTCCAGCGAGGTTAAGCAACGTCGGGTCTGGTCGGTACTTGGATGGGTGACCGCCTGGGGACGCCAGATTCTGTTGCCGCCTCCTCCGAGCCTTCCCTTCAGTTGACTGTGGCAAGGCTGAGGAGAGTCGCAGTACCTGTTTTCAGTCAGGCAGAGCTTTCAGCCCTGCCTTGGAACGTTTCCTAGGTCTCTTTTCCTCATTGACCCGTCTAAAGTTCCGAATGGTCGCCTCAGGATAAGTTCCCTGTGGGGCGGCCCAAGTTCCGGTGGTTTCAAAGCAACGATTAACTGAACTTTCTGGCCCCTATGGGACCAGCGGAACGATTAGACCTGCAATGGGTGTTGACCTATGGAACCTCTTGATGGGAGTGGATATTCTCGTCCTTAACCCACATTTTTTATGCTGTTCTCGGACTCGTCAAAGAAAAGGGGGGGGGCATGTTCCGGTCCAGGCCTATGGTCAGGACCTGAAGGATACCTCTCCATCATTCAGGCAGGCTTAGGGGCCGTAGTCTGGCCCCTCTACAGATCCTACAGCTCCTGCCGAGTCGCTCCGTGCGCGACGACTTCATGGTACTGGCGTGTTCTAACCAGCAAGGGACGCATTTTCATACCTTCGCATCTTGCAGTAGAGATACTGAGATGATTTGAGATCCTCTCAATACCACCATCGGCTTGCTCAATCCGGGCAGAGGAATGTTCTCTCCGACTATCTGAGCAGAGCCTCGTAGAGAGAGTGTACCTGGGGGTCTTTAGCCTTGAGTAACCAGCAAGTCCTGGCCTGGGGGACCTGATCGCGACAGCTTGGAACCTCAAGCTTCCGCTGTTCTTCCCCCCAGTCTCAGACCCCGAGACTCTTTGGCAAGATGCATTCCGGTGATGGTGGGATAACATCGACGCCTGCGTCTTCCCTCCTTTGTTGTCTGTTGAGAATGGGTCTCAACAAGACCAGGTTGTCTGTCAACCTTTCAATGGCCCTGAGAGCTCCATTGGGACTATACGCAGAACGGTTTCCGGACCCTCTGCTTCCCCTGACGGAACTCCCGGGAGAGCTTCTCCCACGGCACAGGCTACTCAAACAACCACACTGCAACATCTTTCACGAGCCGGGGCGTCGCTTCGGCTTCATGCCTGGAGACACTACGCCTCCTCTTCCTCAAGAAGAGACAAACTGCTACAGTCGCGGGGCGGAGGTCGCGTCATCTGCGATAGTCATCCGCAGGGGTCTTCCAGGCGAAGTGGAGAGTCTTCTGTGGTTGGTGTCGTGGGAGATATACCTCTTCCCTTGAGGCCTCTTCTCCAGCAATAACGAACTTATTGCTTTTCGGCGGGAGGAAACTCCTTTCCGCTCTCGGCAATGAAGCCTGTCGCTCAGCCTTTCCCTGACCTTCAGGCTGAAAGGAATAACGTTTTCCTTCCCGCTGGACCTTTCCTCGCTCATGAGAAGCTGGGAACGTCCCTTCCCTAGTCAGAGTGAGACCTCCAACATGGAGCATGGCTCGGACTTTTTAGTCCCTTAAGAGATCTTCTCAAGACCCTTTACGTCAGACCTCTGATTGTATTCCATCTTGGGTCTCCTGCTCACTCTGGCCGCGGCCAGTGTGTAAGCAATCTTCTTGGTCTCGTACGACTCCGCCCTTTCTGAGGAATGGGGGAAGGCAACATTCAGGTTCGCTCCTGAGTTGTTGACTAGACTCAGAATCTTGGGGTCCCGGCCCTTCGGTCCAATTCTTTAAGATGTCGAGTCACCATTCTGTATCTGATGACCCAAAACCTTCTCCTTCTTGCCAGTAAAGGAATTGAGGGATTATCTTTGGGAACAGCTGCAGTTTGTCCTCACGTGCAGCCGGGTTGGGAGCACAAGAAGGACACGGGGGAGAGTTGCCAGTATACCTCTTCAGCTCGGACTCAAGGACATTCATCTCGACCTGAATCCAGACCCTCCCCCGTCACGTCGCCCTACAGCATGATGTCGGATACATCGCAACGTCCCTCGCCTTCGAGTAATACTACTCTGTGACGCAGGTGCTACAAGCTGGAGTCTGGAAGCGTCTAATGACCTTCGCAGCCCGCTTCCTGCAGGGCGTGACCCACAGGAGTATCGATACGTTTCTATCACTCTGTGGTGGCTACACAACAGCTGGTCTAACCTCAGGTTCCTTTTTGGACAGGTAGCAGAAGGTTGAGGACATTGTTATCAGGTTTTAGTCTGCATGAACGAAAGAAGTTTGTCTGGCCCTTACTTCTTTCTTCATCATCCCCTCTACTGGGAAGCAGCATCCTGGTCTCTGCATAGCTGACCTCAAACCTCTGCAGGTAAACCATGCTTCCTTGTGTTCCGAGTATTGAGTCAATACTGTCGCGTCCCCCATACCCTGACGAGGTGGTATTGGGAACGTCCTAACCCAGAGTCACACTTCTTCCTTCACACACAAGCTTATGTAGGCCACACGGTTCCTTGCAGAGCAAGGAACTTGTGAGGTGCAGGGACTCCTTTTCTCGAGTGCGACTCATTCGGATTCTGAGTCCCTGGGTAAAGCCAAAGCCAGTATGGCTGGGGACTTTCCACCCTTCCTAAGGGGCAAGTCACCCAATGTAAATAGCGTGGTTTGTATTTCGGTTACGGAACAAATGACATTCGAAGATAATTTGTATTTTTCCTAACCATACAAACCTTAGCTATTTACATATATTTGCCCGCCAGCCCTGTCCCCCAAGACAAGTCCTACCTCTAAGTGAAAGTGAAGCAATTCACCGGTGTGTGAGGGGGGGAGGGGTAGCTAGCTACCACTCCCCTACCCCCCTGCTAACTAGCGCAGGGGTAATACACCCTCGTTAAATTCTAATGGCTCGCCATTTCAGCTACGCTAAAAGGTAAACCCAATGTAAATAGCTAAGGTTTGTATGGTTAGGAAAAATACAAATTATCTTCGAATTTGTCATATTGGTAACTCAATATGAGAATATGCAGGAAGGATTTTACAACCTCCCTCATAAAAGGATATTATTTCTACACAAACTCACAATATAGAACAATGTTTCTGATATGCTGACAGAAAACAAGTGTAACATGTACTGTATATAAACTTTATCAAAGAGGAAATACTCAAAACTTAACTAAAATTCTGTCATCAAGCCCCCCCTATTCACTAATTATTAATTTGTTTTTTAATCACTCATATTTTTTTTTATAATAGAAAACACTGATGTGAATTGTTTGGTGTTAACGAAATAATTGTCAACAGTCCCCATCGTTTTGAGTGTATTATCTCATGCCTACTAGAAACGATTTTCCTTCAAATTAAAGATGTGCAGGGCGGGTTAGCACTTCTGCAGTTTAGGAAGAATATTAGTGTTCACTTCTGTTTGGTTGCTGCCCATGTTAGGGGTGGATGGAAACGAACAAGTGTATAAGGCAGCTAAGGAAGCTTCAGGGCTGCTTAACCCTTCCCCCTTAAGTATTCCTTACAAAGAACTTAAAAGTAAGATACATTTTCAGTGTAAGAATAATTGGCAGGCTCGATGCTCTGAACTGACCACCAATAAAAAATTGAAACATGGAGGGTGGATAAATGGCCATCTTGTAATTCTACAAGTAGGAGGGATGATATAATTTTGACTAGACTGCGTATTGGTCGTACTCTTGCAACCCACAATTATTTAATCAAGTTTGGAGAAGGGAGACAGACCCCTCTTTGTAATACCTGTCAAGTGACAATAGATATGAAACATATTTTAGTTGATTGTTCTTTTTTTAATCTTCAGAGGAGAATGCATATACTCTATGACAACCCTTTAAGAGATATACTGGGGGAAAATTGTGATATCCTTAACTTGAAAAAATGTATACAGAGTATTGGTTTATATCACAAGCTGTAGTTAATTTTATTAATTTCTTTTTTTAATCCTTTTAATCCCTTATTACACATTTAGACGATATTGTTTGAAAGTTGTGTGATTGGTTTTATAAGTTAAAATATCAAATGTTGTGAAAGTATGGATATGATTGATTTATTAGCATTATATAGTGCTGAATGGCCTTTGATGCCCCAGTGCTTGGCTTAAGGCCTAAATTCTATATTCAATTCAATTCAAAATTAAGTATGTCAAAACTGGAAATATTTCCTCTGATGTACCAGAATCCTCCACCTAATCATTGTTGTCCCCATCAGAACTTTCATCTTCATCTAAAGATGCTAATGCAAGTTGATCTTTACCTTTGGTATCCGTTTCCAGGTCTTCCTCCTCTGGAACTAGGATTTTAGGAAACTGTGCACTTTCAAACCACCAATGAGTGTACTGATTGTTTTCCAAGTGCCATGCCTTTTCTTTACTGACTGTTGCAAGTTTATTTTTTCTGCATTGGCCCATATATTAGCCACGAAGTATGCACATTTTATTTGAGGAGTGATCTTGGCTTCACTAGGTTCTAATCCAAAGGCACTGACACATTTCAACTTTGCTTGTGGATTGGCTCTATTCCAATTTGGGCCATATGACTTTATAGATTTCTTGTAGCCTATCTGCAGTCAAACTAATGCTGCTACTTATGGTAATTTCTTTTATTTACTGATATCATAAGTGTAATAATGCTGTATCCCTAATGTAACTAATGTAGCTAAAATAAAGACTTGTATTTATATATATCATTACTGTATATGTGAATACATATGCTTAAGAGGATAAGTAAATCAAATGAATCTATTATTAGAATGGAAGTTCCATGCAGTTTCATAACTTTTGAAATATCTAGCAGTTTTTAGGTTTAAAATGCTGGTTTTGAAGGCTTGTCTGGCAGGTTTCAGGTGGTCATAGTTGGCATACTTGCATGAAATTATACAGTACAGTACTGGTAAAAAAAATGAGAAATTTTCAATATGTATAGTCAGCCCTTATTCTTCGCGAGGGTTAGGTAACAGAGACAGGTGTGATTTCATGAATAATAGGGGCCTTTGGGTGGGATAACTCCTTAAATAACCTAACAACTCACGGCCCATTACCTACGCACAGATAATTCACACACTAAGTACTGCCTAATATTTTATTACCTGGTTTCTATCACAATATAGTTGTTCCTATCTAGTAATACTATATAACACTCGCTGATACTGTAGTGTATATTACTGTAATATACTACTATCACTACAGGCAGTAAAGCTCAACTGTAAGTGTTCGCTTTTTATTCGGACGACTTGACTCACCGTACACGTAGCCTACATTTACAATAAACAACATTACTGTAATTCTTTACTATACAGTATGTCTACAATTCAAGATTACCTAAGTGTACATATTTTATACAATGACCACTAACTATTTATGTATGAAGTTCTACATAGCCATCTTTTAGTATGATGCAATTGCTGATGCGTCCGTGTCATCTTCTGTAGGGAATCCGTCCAACATCTACAGTAACCTGATAATAATATTTATCCCATCTTTAACTTCTGTGGGTTGGAAAATTAAAAGATAATGTTAAAGTATGGTTATTAACGTTATAATCATTGCATAAGCGCATACAACCACATTAATAACTGAATAAAGAACAGCTGTTTTGTTATGAAACAAATCAGATATCGGCTGTTTTGCTTGTATTTCAATCATCGTACGATAGTAAAGTAGGATAAGACTAACATTTTTACATTACAGCATACCCTTATTCACTGTGGTGGAAAGATCAAGAAAATATATTGCCAAATATAAACTAACAGGCTGTAAATGAAGGTGAGAAAACAAACAATATTCATAGCCGGTATTCTGTTTGGAATCAGGGAAAACTTTCCATAACTAGGAAACAAAAGGAAATTTAATTGAAACTCATGACTGTGCAAATCTTGTAATTGAATGAAAATGCCAAATTTAGAAAATAACATTAAAAAGCATCTGAAAACCAAGAATATAGTTACGTTATAACACAATATAAATAATTTCTGAAGCTTTATAATCAATCACCACAGAGCTAAAACTATAAATTATTGTGCATCGGCAATATGAATGAAACTCCAGTTAACAGATATTCTAATTGCATATTGTTCATTAATAGGCTAGTAGTTTGGAAGGATTGACTTAAAATCATGTAATATACTCATTTTAATTATCTTATATAGTTTATGTTCAAGTAAAATAATTTTATCTTTATTCATTTATAATACTCCAGCTGTTGTTTACGTTTTTGCCAAGAGATGGCTGTAGATGGTGGTTGCTGATATGTAAATATTGAGTGAATTATGTAAACATTCTTTTATTTTTTTACTTTCTTAAACAGAAATGTAACTTATCTTATTAACTAAAAACATAAATATCTTCGCAATAGTAGTTTCGTTTAGGAAATATCAAATATCCTTCAGTAGCATGCCTTAATCAGCTGAATTGGAAAGTATAAATGTAAACAGTGGAAAAATTATAATTTGCTGTTTTTATTTACAAATTTGATGCTAAAATGTGAATATTACATGCATTATTATTGGATACAGTTAGGTGAAACACCATTTTAATCAAAATCCAGTTTATTTCAAATATAGCTGTAATTTTTTACCACAGTAAATGGATATATAGTGTACAGTGAGAGCTGGAACAAGCTGGGTGGGGAGAGAGGATAGTGGTATGAGCCTAGCCGAGTGGAGAGGAGTGCGGGCTATTGTAAATCATCGCGCCGCAAGTTTTTATCATGAATATGTGAATTTTTATTTAATAAGTATTGCGATTCTCTGTATTGTGTATGAATATGTAATAATTTAGTTTTTATTAATTATCAGGCCAAAAAATTACTGATTAGCACAAAAAAAAATTGGAAAAAATATACAATGTAACAGGCCACAAAAACCTGCGATAGGATGAGCCGACAATATAGTTTTACATATATGTTTAAATATGTAATGTACTGATGGCACAATAGATTAATTACAATACTGCTGGTATTACAGTATTTCTTTTGGATTTAAGCTTATATATTTTACTGAAATTAAAGTTTTACTTATTTCTCATAATTTGTCATTCTACCTCATCATTTTGTCTAATACAGTATATTAAATGTTAGTACAGTTTACCCTCGCTTTTCTCAGGCTCATTCTTCATGATTTCACTCGTTCGCTACGCAGAGAATCGTATAACTGATTAAATTAAAAAAAAAAATTCACATTCGCGGGTTCATAAGAAGTACTCTCGTGGCATGTCAATTTCAAACAGCCTGCGCTTCTTTGCACCCGGTTCGCTTTAAGCCACTTACCTCTCTGCCCAGCACAACATCCCATCTCATGCTGATCCGGCTTCAGTCTTGGATTGTCTGTCTCTCCTTACGTGTGCATCTCCCACTTAGGTCCTTTTTGAGCAGAGTTACGTTTTGAGATAAAAAAGTGATGTACTTGTATACATACTCTTCTACAGTGTTTAATTATACCAGGTAATGTACTGTAGATGTGTAATTCCCTACAGTACTGCTTAAGAGACGACGCATCAGGAATCGTGTCATGCTTCAAGACTGCTTCGTAGAATTTTGTATGAAAATGGCTAGTGGTGTATGTATAAAATATGTACAATAGTTAATCTTAAATGCAGTATCATTGTATATATATTGTAAAGTACAATATTAAAGTATTGTGTTATTATTATTATCATTATTATTATTATTAATTGCTAAGCTGCAGCCCTAGTTGGAAAAGCAGGATGCTATAAGCCCAGGGGCTCCAACAGGGAAAATAGCCCAGTGAGGAAAGGAAACAAGGAAAAATAAAATATTTTAAGAACATTAACATTAAAATAAATATTTCCTATATAAAGTATAAAAACTTTAACAAAACAAGAGGAAGAGAAATTAGATAGAATAGTGTGCCTGAGTGTACCCTCAAGCAAAAGAACTCTAATCCAAGAGAGTGGAAGACCATGGTACAGAGGCATGGCACTACCCAAGACTAGAGAACAATGGTTTGATTTTGGAATGTCCTTCTCCTAGAAGAGCTGCTTACCATAGCTAAAGTCTCTCTTCTACCCTTACCAAGAGGAAAGTAGCCACTGAAAAATTGCAGTGCAATAGTTAACCCCTTGGGTGAAGAAGAATTGTTTGGTAATCTCAGTGTTGTCAAGTGTATGAGGACAGAGGAGAATCTGTAAAGAATAGGCCAGACTATTCGGTGTATGTGTAGGCAAAGGGAAAGAACCGTAACTAGAGAGAAGGATCCACCGTAGTACTGTCTGACCAGTCATAGGACCCCATAACTCTCTAGCGGTAGTATTTCTACGGGCGGCTAGTACCCTGGCCAACCTACTACCCTACTACATATTTTACGTATTGTACGTAGAATACTGTGTGTACTGTATTATTATTATTATTACGTGCTAAGCTATAACCCTAGTTGGAAAAGCAGGATGCTATAAGGCCAGGGGCTCCAACAGGGAAAATAGCCCAGAGAGGAAAGGAGAAAATGTAAATGTAGGCTACGTGTGTGGTGAGTTATTAAACAGTGCGAGTCCTTTGAACGAAAACAGTTACAGTACACTCAAGCTCTACTGTAGTGATGTTACTGTACATATATTACAGTAATGTACACTACAGAGTCAGCGAGTGTTATATTAGATAGGAACAACTATACTGTACTGTAGCCTTATCGTGTCCAGTACTAGTGTACTCGTGCTCATGTATTGTACACTTACTGAAATTTCTTCATTCAATTACAAAATACTTATACTGTGATAGAAACCAATTAAAAACAATATAAGGCAGTGCTTAGTGTATTAATCTACTGCGCATAAGCAATGGACAGCGAATTAGCTGGGTTAGAAGTTATCCCACCCTAGGACAGCAAGTACTCGCGGATTCTCGTTCTTCTGCCTGTCTCTGTTACCTAAACCCCGCAAAGAGCAAGGGCTGACTGTAAGAATCAAAAGTTTAATGGGTAACTTCCGTGTGAGTAAATGTATATTTGTACATACAGTGAACCCTCGTTTATCGCGGTAGATAGGTTCCAGTCGCGGCCGCGATAGGTGAAAATCCGCGAAGTAGTGACACCCTATTTACCTATTTATTCAACATGTATATTCAGACTTTTAAAACCTTCCCTTGTAAGTAGTACTGTTAACAAACTACCCTTTAATGTACAGAACACTTAATGCATGTACTACAGTACCCTAAACTAAAACAGGCATAAATATTAAAGGTGATTTTATATCATGCATTTCCTAAACACGCTAAAAAGCACGATAAAAAATGGCAACCAATGTTTTGTTTACATTTATCTCTGATCATAATGAAGAAACAAACTGGAGGTAGAGCTTTGCTTATTACCCAGACATATTTCCCATACTTTTCCCTTAGAACTACATCACATCTTCCTACTTTAGATATACAGTATATATATATATATATATATATATATATATATATATATATATATATATATATATATATATATTTATATATATATATATATATATATATATATATATATATATATATATATATATATGTGTGTGTGTGTGTGTATATATATATATATATTTATATGTATACACATATACATACCTACATATATACATAAATACATGCATACATATATATATATATTACTGTATATATATGGGTTATGGAAAAAATCCGCGAAGTGGTGAATCCGCGATGGTCGAACCGCGAAGTAGCGAGGGTTCACTGTACATCATACATATACCAAGGCACTTCCCCCAATTTTGGGGGGTAGCCAACATCAACAAATGAAACAAAACAAAAAGGGGACCTCTACTCTACGTTCTTCCCAGCCTGGCAAGGGACTCAACTGAGTTCAGCTGGTACTGCTAGGGTGCCACAGCCCACCCTCCCCCGTTATCCACCACAGATGAAGCTTCATAATGCTGAATCCCCTACTACTGCTACCTCCACGGTCATCTAAGGCACCGGAGAAAGCAGCAGGGCCTACCAGAACTGCGTCACAATCGCTCGCCATTCATTCCTATTTCTAGCACGCTCTCTTGCCTCTCACATCTATCCTCCTATCACCCAGAGCTTTCTTCACTCCATCCATCCACCCAAACCTTGGCCTTCCTCTTGTACTTCTCCCATCAACTCTTGCATTCATCACCTTCTTTAGCAGATAGCCATTTTCCATTCTCTCAACATGGCCAAACCACCTCAACACATTCATATCCACTCTAGCTGCTAACTCATTTCTTACACCCGTTCTCACCCTCAACACTTGGTTCCTAACCCTATCTACTTGAGATACACCAGCCATACTCCTTAGACACTTCATCTCAAACACATTCAATTTCTGTCTCTCCATCACTTTCATTCCCCACAACTCAGATCCATACATCACAGTTGGTACAATCACTTTCTCATATAGAACTCTCTTTACATTCATGCCCAACTCTCTATTTTTTACTACTCCCTTAACTGCCCCCAACACTTTGCAACCTTCATTCACTCTCTGACGTACATCTGCTTCCACTCCACCATTTGCTGCAACAACAGACCCCAAGTACTTAAACTGATCAACCTCCCCAAGTAACTCTCCATTCAACATGACATTCAACCTTGCACCACCTTCCCTTCTCGTACATCTCATAACCTTACTCTTACCCACATTAACTCTCAACTTCCTTCTCTCACACACCTTTCCAAATTCTGTCACTAATCGGCCAAGCTTCTCTTCTGTGTCTGCAACCAGTACAGTATCATCCGCAAACAACAACTGATTTACCTCCCATTCATGGTCATTCTCGTTTACCACTTTTAATCCTCGTCCAAGCACTCGAGCATTCACCTCTCTCACCACTCCATCAACATACAAGTTAAACAACTACGGCGACATCACACATCCCTGTCTCAGCCCCACTCACTTCATTTACTATCCTAACACATGCTTTACTACTTTTGTAGAAACTTTTCACTGCTTGCAACAATAATTGATACTCGGGAAGAAAAACAAAGATTTGACCAATGTGTGATGTGTCCAAGATCATTTACAATATTACTCAATGATCATTGGTTCCTCAGAAATCATTAAGTGATGTAGTAAAAGAGTTAAGATGTTCTGAAAGTTGGTTGTTACTTTGTTATTTTGGAATTGTTGGACTAAGGTCAGATTCTACTTATCAGCACTAAATTCCTAGATATTCTGTATATTATAGCATCATGTAATTATTCCCCTTGATTTTCATTTTAATGCATATTTTTACTTTTTATCTTTTTAGAGATTTTCTCCATGCAGTCTAAGAGCAATCCGTGCAGTTTTACTTGCCAAATCATCTCGATGCTTCACTGAGCCAGAAGAGTCATATTGCGGAAACCAAAGAGTGGAAGGGCAAGAGGAGTGTGATGCTGGTCTTGTAGGGCAAGATGATAATGATGTTTGTTGTGATAAACACTGCAAACTTAGACCCAGAGCCAATTGTAGTGACCGCAATGCTCCATGTTGCGTAAACTGCAATTTCATGAAGAAAGATGTAAGATGTAGAGAGCAGCAGCCAGCAACTTGTGAGAATGAATCAAAATGTGAAGGTAACTCAGCTGAATGTCCCAAAGCTAAGCCCATGGAAGATGGTACTCCTTGCATTGAAAAAGGCCAATGTTATCAAGGCACCTGTCGACCTTATTGTGAAACTCAAAACATGCAGAGCTGCATGTGTGATACAAGTATGTTTTTTATTTTATTTTTCACTATAGATAGCATAAATCATGATATAATTTTCAGAATGCTTACCCTTTGTCAATTTTATTAAGAATATATTTTAATCAACTTTAGAGATCATGTGAAATTACCTTTAAGGAACAGTTAAATTTGGCAATCTAAGAAAAAAAATTTATCAATAGAAACATGAAATACAATACAGAATATCAGTTGTGCAAATTGAAACTAGTGTAGATATTCCTTTATTAAAATACAATCTCTTTTCAGTTGAGGATGCATGCAAAAGATGCTGTCGCAAAAATCTTAATGACACCTGTTTTCCTGTGATGCCTGTAGACATTCTGCCTGATGGGACCCCATGTATTCATGGGTTTTGCAACAAAGTAAGCATCGTGGTAGAGCTATGCAATGTTATCAAAGTTTTTAACGTTAGGTTTGTTCTTTTAGTCTGAAATTAATTCGTTCTATTCATTGCCTATTATCTGTTCCGTAACCGAAATACAAACCACGCTATTTACATTGGGTTTACCTTTTAGCGCAGCTGAAATGGCGAGCCATTAGAATTTAACGAGGGTGTATTACCCCCGCGCTAGTTAGCGGGGGGTTAGGGGAGTGGTAGCTAGCTACCCCTCCCCCCCTCACACACCGGTGAGGCTCACTTTCACTTTTTGCTCGGACTGGGACAGACGTCTCTGTCTTTGTCCTCGCTTGGCAGCCATTGTTTGTTTTGTCTTTACTTAATCACTTACTTTTCTTTTACTCAATATATATGTAAACGGTTTTTCATGTTTGTATATATATTTGAGTATAGAAATTAGTAAGTTTCCTTTTCAGAGTTGTGTGTGTAGTGTACGATATCTCCGTGGAGCCCTTGGCAGTTTAGGCCACCACGGTGTAATTTTATGGGTTGCGGTCGAGTTTGACTTCGGTCTTTCTCTCTCTCTCTCTTGAGGTCGTTCACCCTTTTACTACGTTTACTACGCCCCTTGTAGCTTCCTTCCCGTGTGTGGGGGGGGGGGTTGCTACGCCGTACGTTTTGTCTCAATTAGTTTATGAATCTAATTGTATTTGTTAATTTTTCAGCTTTGTAGAACGATTCCTTTTGGGGTTTTCGTTCTTTCTTTAGTGTTCATTCATTTTTAAATTACATAATTACATAGTTTCATAATTATAATTGTTATAATTCTGTTTTGGTGACAGCTCTCCTTCCGTGAGTGTAAGTGGTTGTGAGGGCACGTGCCTGTTGTGTAATTCTTGTTTCCTTTCCCTCGGGATTCCTCTTCGGAGCCTTCCCGGGGGAATGAATGTGTACTAATGATTTTTATTTTATTTTTTTACAGTTACCGATCTAGTTTGTTTCTGTAATATGGCAACGGTGTGAGCTGTTTTGTTGAGGCCTGGGGATTCGGCTGTTGCTGCCTCCCGTTTGGATTTTCGTCAGGGGCGTGTCTCCTTCTACTGGAAGTACTCCCGTGACGATTGACAGCTCTCCAGTTCATTTTAGAACTCTCAGGAGGCTTGCCTCCTTGGGTGGGTAACTTTCCTTCCGAGGGAAGTTTTTCCTGTCCAGGCTTGAGTTTTTCTCCCTTTGGGGGGGTTCTTCTCTTGCCTTTTTTTCGTGCGACTATGCTCTTGGTGCTGAGCGGTCGCACCTGCAGTTTTGCTCAAGGGGCTGGGCAACTGCAGGAGCCCCTCTTCGGAGGATTGCTCCTTTTAGGTCACTGGCTGACCAGTCTCTTCTACGAAGTGTTTCTCTTTCGTTCGCGAGAGAGTACACTCATAGAGACTCCTCTTCGGAAGATTCTTCTGCTGCTGTTGCTATTGGCCTCCTTCGCCGTAAGGCTCACCGTCCGCCTCGTCGTAAGGGCCTCTCATCTCCCTATAAGGGTGCTAAGAGGCGCCTTTTTGAATCTCCGTATGCAACCTACAACTCCATCTTCTTGATCTTCCGCCCCTGGTGCAGATGGACAGCAGTCTGACCTCGTCTTCCGACAGGCAACGGTCTTCCCGACGGACAACGGTCTTCCCGACGGACAACGGTCTTCCGACGGACAGCAGTCTCCCGGCGGACAGACAACGGTCTTCCGACGGACAACGATCCCTTCGGGGCAAAGGGTTGCCTCCCACGGGGGTTCTTCCCTTGCGTGTCAGGGTTCCCCTGCGCACCCTTCTGCTCTCCTGCTCCTGCTCAGTGTTAGCGCACAGGCGCTCTCCTGCTCATCGACGGCTTCACCCCCGGCTTCTTCAGTCGATCCTTTCTTGTAAGAAAGTATCTGAGACGGGAGTTCCGTAGTCGACCTCTCAGCCCTGATCAAGTTTGTCGAACAAACTTCGTCCAGCGTGGAACAGCAGAATCGATCAGACTGGTAACGAGGCGACAGGACTCCTTAGGCCCTGGATGGGAAGGACGGGTATTTTCAGTTTCCATTCCATCCATCTTCCAGGAAGCTCGTGGAATTGAGCCTAGACTGCAGGTATTCCTGCTTAAGATGCAGTGTGGCGATCCCGCCGTGGCATCGCAGGTTTTTTTCCCCAGAGAACTCTCTCTGCTTTCTTCATGGCCGCTCAGGTGCAGGCTTCTGCCTCCTTCGCCTTTTGGAGGTCTGGTCAACTCCGGTAGGTCGGGTTCGACCTTCTTCAGCGCCGGGACAAGCTTCCGGATGCTTACCATGAGTGGGGGTTCATGGTCTTTTGCTAGGAGCCTTCTCTTCTTCTGCCTCAACATCTGGAGTATCTAGCCATGATATTGAGTCAACGGCCTTACCACGTTGGAAACCCCGCTTCTCGTCCGTCCAGCGAGGTTAAGCAACGTCGGTTCTGGTCGGTACTTGGATGGGTGACCACCTGGGGACGCCAGATTCTGTTGCCACCTCCTCCGAGCCTTCCCTTCAGTTGACTGTGGCAAGGCTGAGGAGAGTCGCAGTACCTGTTCTCAGTCAAGCAGAGCTTTCAGCCCTACCTTGGAATGTTTCCTAGTTCTCTTTTCCTCATTGACCCGTCTATAGTTCCGAACGGTCGCCTCAGGATAAGTTCCATGTGGGGCGGTCCAAGTTCCGGTGGTTTCAAAGCAACGATTAACCGGACTTTCTGGCCCCATGGGACCAGCGGAACGTTTAGACCTGCAATGGGTGTTGTCCTATGGAACCTCTTGATGGGAGTGGATATTCTCGTCCTTTCCCCACATTTTTTATGCTGTTCTCGGACTCGTCAAAGAAAAGGGGGGGGGGGGGGGCATGTTCCGGTCCAGGCCTATGGTCAGGACCTGAAGGATACCTCTCCATCATTCAGGCAGGCTTAGGGGCCATAGTCTTGCCCCTCTACAGATCCTACAGCTCCTGCCGAGTCGCTCCGTGCTCTACGACTTCATGGTACTGATGTGTTCTAACCAGCAAGGGACGCATTTTCACACCTTCGCATCTTGCAGTAGAGATACCGAGATGATTTGAGATACTCTCAATACCGCCATCGGCTCTCTCATTCCAGGCAGAGGAATTTTCTCTCCGACTATCCGAGCAGATCCTTGTAGAGAGAGTGTACATGGGGGTCATTGGCCTTGAGTATCCAGCAAGTCCTGGTCTGGGGGACCTGATCGCGACAGCTTGGAACCTCAAGCTTCCGCTGTTCTTCCCCCGTCTTAGGTCTCCTGCTCACTCTGGCCGCGGCCAGTGTGTAAGCAATCTTCTTGGTCTCGTACGACTCCGCCTTTTCTAAGGAATAGGGGAAGGCAACATTCAGGTTCGCTCCTGAGTTGTTGGCTAGACTCAGAATCTTGGGGTCCCGGCCCTTCGGTCCAATTCCTTCAAGATTTCGAGTCACCATTCTGTATCTGATGTCCCAAAACCTTCTCCTTCTTGCCAGTAAAGGAATCGAGAGGTTAGCTTTGGGAACAGCTGCAGTTTGTCCTCAGTTGCAGCCGGTTTGGGAGCACAAGAAGGACACGGGGGAGAGTCGCCAGTATACCTCTTCAGCTCGGACTCAAGGACATTCATCTCGACCTGAATCCAGACCCTCCCCCGTCACGTCGCCCTACAGCACGATGTCGGATACATCGCAACGTCCCTCGCCTTCGAGTAATACTACTCTGTGACGCAGGTGCTACAAGCTGGAGTCTGGAAGCGTCCAATGACCTTCGCAGCCCGCTTCCTGCAGGGCGTGACCCACAGGAGTATCGATACGTTTCTATCGCTCTGTGGTGGCCACACAACAGCTGGTCTAACCTCAGGCTCCTTTTTGGACAGGTAGCAGAAGGTTGAGGGCATTGTTATCAGGTTTTAGTCTGCATGAACGAAAGAAGTATGTCTGGCCCTTACTTCTTTCTTCATCATCCCCTCTACTGGGAAGCAGCATCCTGGTCCCTGCATAGCTGACCTCAAACCTCTGCAGGTAAACCATGATTCCTTGTGTTCCGAGTATTGAGTCAATACTGTCGCGTCCCCCATACCCTGACGAGGTGGTATTGGGAACGTCCTAACCCAGAGTTCCTTCTGGAACTCCAGGTCAACTGCCTAGGACGGGTTACACTTCTTCCTTCACACACAAGCTTATGTAGGCCACATGGTTCCTTGCGGAGCAAGGAACTTGTGAGGTGCAGGGACTCCTTTTCTCGAGTGCGACTCACTCGGATTCTGAGTCCCCGGGTAAAGCCAAAGCCAGTATGGCTGGGGACTTTCCACCCTACCTTAAGGGGTAAGTCACCCAATGTAAATAGCGTGGTTTGTATTTCGGTTACGGAACAAATGACAAATTCGAAGATAATTTGTATTTTTCCTAACCATACAAACCTTAGCTATTTACACATATTTGCCCGCCAGCCCTGTCCCCCAAGACAAGTCCTACCTCTAAGTGAAAGTGAGCTTCACCAGTGTGTGAGGGGGGGGGGAGGGGTAGCTAGCTACCACTCCCCTACCCCCCCCGCTAACTAGCGCGGGGGTAATACACCCTCGTTAAATTCTAATGGCTCGCCATTTCAGCTGCGCTAAAAGGTAAACCCAATGTAAATAGCTAAGGTTTGTATGGTTAGGAAAAATACAAATTATCTTCGAATTTGTCATATTTACAATTTTCTTCCAGAGAACAAGTTTATGAGTATCGACTCATAAATTTTTAAATAAATTAAAATATGGTTCAGATTGTCTGTAGTGTGCCTAAACAAAGCTTTCAGTCTTTTACCATTATCAGTTTGTGACTTTAAAATGATGCCGCTTGGAAATGAAATGTCCTCTTTAGTGCCAGTTGTCCTTTTTTCACCATGTGGACAATGATAACATCTGCATATTTTGTGAATAGGTTTCCCTTCTATGCATATTCTTATGAGCTTGTTTAGTATCACAAAAAATAACTTAATTTTTCTTTTAGTACTCATAGCATCAGGCACCTGTTCATTTCTTTAAAAAGAAGAGAAGCCTTTATCAGGACCATTTAACTGTTACAATTCCAAGCCTTATACATTTTGATACCTGCCTGTTTGGCAAAATAAGTTAGTGTAAGGCAATACCAGGTGATACTTCTTAGGATCATGATTCATAGATTTTTTTATGTATTTGTTAAAATTTTTTTAAAGCATTTAGTTCAAGGTGCCGAGATTTTTACGAGTCCATGTAGTATATGGCAACTTGAAAGCCAACTCATTGACTATTACTAACCACCCTAGTGTTACGGTAGATTTGGAAGAAGGGGTTTCAGCAGTACCACTTCAATTTATCATCCCACACTCAGGGTCATCGTTTCCTTTACATCTTGTATCTACCTTATGTCTTTCTACAAAAGTGTCTTTAGAGCTCAAGCATTTAAGGATATCATAGCTTCAGCAAATGCTCCTTCCTTGCACTTGGTCAAACAATATAGTTATACTGTTGCTGGGTTGGTGTACACCATCAGATTTTCTATGGTTTTTTTCCTAAGTTTAGTATGGAACCCTATACCTACCTTTCAAAGTTGTATACCGTGGTGTGTGTGTATGTTTCATTACCAATATGAATATTGGCTTTGCTGGCATCTCATCATGATAGTGCTGGATGAGATAGGGCTGGCTTGTGTTAAAAGGGGTTTAGGTAACCTCATACCTTGATGGGGTAAATCACAAGTTTTACACACTTGCCTAACAGACTCTATGCACGAGTTAAACATCAAAATCAAGTCTTCAACTCTTTTAAATTGTTCCTATATGAATTGAAACTATCATCCTTTAATAGGTTCAGGATTTCAGAAGGGCTGTTAAACTTTTAACATGGTAGTAGTAGTAGTTACGGGCTGGTGAAGGATGAGCCCGCCCACTTGATAATCGACTCTGCACTCACTTTTGATTTTGGCTGCAAGCAGTACATATGTACTCTTGCTGCCTTTTTAGTTGCAACTATTTTAATATTTTTTTTTTTTTAGAAGAAAGGGATAAGTGTGCAGACACTCATATTCAACGAATAGATTAAAGGTAGAAAACAAGGATATGCAGTAGTTGTCCAGATACAAGTACTGTAACTGTAAATGTGACAGGTTTCTATGCAAACCTATTGCCATTATCCACATCATCCTGTTGTGCAGCATGACTGTTTACTGTAATTCCCTCACAAGTGTGGCCTTATAACAACAAGGATAATGAGAACCTAAGGAAATTGGCATTCCTTGGATATTGCTAGTGCTTTATTGGTGGAAGGAGGTTTTGCTGCCGCCAAGTGTGTAAAGGTAAGAGTGCTACACTTCTGCCCTGCAGTGTCTTTCCAATCCTCCTGGGATGCCTGAGGGCATAAGAGCTGGTAGTATTTTCTCTGCTTCATTGCAGAGTCCCATCCTTTGGCCTTTTCCCCATTGAAAGTGTTGCCATTGGCTTGCACAACTTAGTAGAAGGTAGACTTCAAATTCCTTCTTTTCCTCTGCCTTGTCTACATTAGATTTTTCTGACACTGCTATGTATAGGAGAACAAGTAAAAAAGATCACCACAGAAGTTAGGAAGACCCATAAATAGGAATCTTGTACGTATATACTGCAACCGATCTCTGTCCTCATACGTACACGTGAAAGAGAGAGTGTGTGCAGTATCAAGAACTCACTGTTATTATTATTATTATTATTATTATTTTTACTACTACTTGCTAAGCTACAACCCTAGTTAGAAAAGAAAGATGCTATAAGCCCAAGAGCTTCAACAGGGAAAATAGCCCAGTGAAGAAAGGAAATAATGATATAAAAAACTACAATAGAAGCAATAAACAATTAAAATAAGAACAGAAAAATCATTCAAATAAATCTTTCTTATATAAACTATTAAAACTTCAAAAAACAAAAGGAAGAGAAATAAGATAGAATAGTGTGCCCGAGCACACCCTCAAGCAAGAGAACCCCACCCCAAGACAGTTGAAGACCACGGCACAGAGGCCATGGCACTGCACAAGACTAGAGAACAATGGTTTGATTTTGGAGTGTCCTCCTAGAAGAGCTGCTTACCATAGCCAAAGTGTCTCCCCCACCCCTACCAAGAGGAAAGCAGCCACTGAAAAATTACATTGCAGTAGTTAATTCCTTGAGCGAAGAAGAACTGTTTGGTAATTTCAGTGTTGTCAGGTGTATGTTACAACTGCTTCCAAGAATGAGCTTTTTCAGGGAAGGACTACCATCTGGTCCCAATTGATCCTGACCCTTCTTTAGAAGAGGAGGATGTTATGCCTCCACTTCTGTCTTCTAACCATTACCCTGACCCTTCCTCTCTTGCGGAGTTGTCTCTTCATGGTCAGATTTTGTCACTGATCCTTTCCTCCCGTTCTCCCACCAGACATGGGGAGACAACGGAAAGACATTCCAAAACGGTGCAAAAACTATCAGTCGGCAGAACTGGGTGAGGAGCCGTCCTTTCTGCAAGTCCTTGGAGTTATCAGGAGGTTAGATGAATTTGATAAACCCCCCAACACCGTACATTGGGAGGAATACTTCTATTGACGGATTCTTTCCACAACCTAACGGTTCGAGACTGAGGTTTGAATTGCCCAGTCCAGTCAGGCAGAAGATACTATCCGGAAGATCGAGCAGGAGGTTTCGGCTCCAAAGGACTCCCTAAGGCGTCAAGGTCATCGCAACTCATTTTGCCCGTACTCTATGAGCAGAGAAGGTTTTATGTGTCTGAAGGAGCATATCCCAATCCTTTACCTATAGATCTTCATGTTGCATTCTTGACCCCTGGGGTCTTGAGTGAAAAATTGGCTATGCAGCTGAAATAGTCTCTAAGGCAGTCTTGCAAGCATGCTTTTGGCTGGATCACTAGTCGGGCGCCATCTCTTAAGTCGCAGTGTCAGAGAATATTTCGGACCCGAAGTCTGAAAACAGTACTGTACAAAGAACTTATGTGGTCAGGGTTAAAGGCATTGGAGTTCTTGTTTCATCAATGTGCTTTTCTCTGTGGCAACTGCATTCTTAAGAGAAGAGATGCAATTGTCACAGAGAAAAGCACATTGATTGAAACAAGAACTCCAATGCCTGTCAGACCACATAAGTTGTCAATAAATATATGCGCCAGATGACTTCCAGAAACTCTTGGCATTGCAATGAGCCCCAATGACATACAGTAATGTCCAACCTTGTTCTTGCCTACAAAGGTTGCAGTAGTTGTCAAGAAGTAAGAGAACAAGCCAGGCTATCTTCTTTAAGAGAGCAGACTTTTCCAAGCAGTCTCAACAGCCACCTGCAAAACCAAGAGCTTTCTCTTCAAAACACCAGCCTCCTCAGCAGCGAATGCTTCCAGAACTGGATCATCCTCACTACCGGAGACAGGACTCGATGCATTCCTTTCGGCATTGGGAGCATCTCAGCCGATGAGGTTGAGGAATGAGAGGCTCACATTAGGGAAGGCTATCACCTCATTTTGCCATGTGTGTGGAGGGGGGATGCTTGGCATGTCAGTGGCAGAACCCTGGGCTATAGAGGTCTTTTGCTCCAGGTATCACATCCCGTAAATGACATGCTGTCCTCCTCTGACTCAGACTCCAATGATCCTGTCATTGTATTCGAAGCGATTTCCAAAATAGCTTTTTCTAGGAGACTGAGGTTCAGTTGATGCTGGGGAAAAAAGGCTATTGAAGAAGCCCTGGAAGGGTCTTCGGACTTCTACAATGACTTGTTCCTAGTGGGAAAGTTGACGGGAGGTTGAAGACCAGTCCAAACTTTCTTAACAAACTTTTTCATCTTCCAGACAGTTCAAGATGGAGTCGCCCAGCTCAGTCCTCCAGGCAATAGAAAGAAATTACTTTCTGCTGTCCATAGACCCATGCATCCAAAGTCAAGAAAGTATCTCCATGCATACGAAGTCCAGAAAGTTTCTGCGGTTTGTATTATGAGAGAAGATATTTTAGTTTTGAGTCCTTTGCTTCTGCCTGTCTACAGTACAGCAAGCCTTCACTCGTCGTTTTACTCTGGTGTCTTCCTGGGAGCATGCCATGGGCATCAGAGACCTGCTGCTTGAATTCTGTCACAATCTTGGAATCAGGATCAATCTCGAGAAGTCAATCCTTAAACCCTAACATCATATACAGTATTTAGGCATGGACATAGATATGGTCCAAGTGCAAGTATTTCCATCAGAAGACCGGCTTTGCGATGCTTAAGTCGCAGAAATATTTCTCCTACAAATTTCTACCAGCACAACAGTGGATGAGGCATCTAGGTCATCTCTCCCCGCTAGAGAAGTCAGTTCCGTTTGGTTTGATGCACCTTTGATTCATCCAGTGGTCCCTGAAATTTCAATGGTTTCAGAAGACAGACTCCTCCAATCTGGTCAGAGTTCATGAGGAAGTCAGGAAGGATCATTACAGCTGGATTCAGAAAGAGAACCTATTGAATATATCCCCACTGTAGGTCTCTCCTCCAGGATTTCTCCTGTTTTAAGACATGTCCTGACAAGGGTGAGGACCACACCTGAGAGACTTAACGTCTCCGAGCTTTAGTTAATGGAGAACATGTCGTTTCACATCAATTACCTAGAGTATTGAGCATTGTTTAACTTCACGGACACCCTTCAGTGTCGCTCGGCAGTGTTGATGAGTGACAATACGACCGTAGTGACTTGCGTCGTCAACAGACAGTGAAGTTTGGTGTCCTGGATTCTTTGCCAACTGGCTGTCAAGATGCATCGGTGGCATTTGTTAATGTAGTATAGCTTTCAGTTTGTTTCATTCTGGGGAAATGCAATGTGATAGAAGACAATTTAAGTTAACTAGGCAAGATAGCAGGCTCAGATAGGTCTTTGAATCCTCTTGTAAAGAGGAAACTTCGATATGTTTGCCTCTCACCTAAACTACAACCTGGAAGTGAACTGCTCACTAGTTCCAGACCCATCAGCAGTGATTGAAGATGCAGTCCAACATTCTTGGGAAAGGCTAGACACTAACGCCTTTTCCCCATTCAACCTCATATGGCGAATCTTGAGCAAAGTCAGGATATCTAAGGATCTTCAAGTAAAATTAGTCACCCCAAAGTGGCTTCATGCAGAATGTTATCCAAACCTTCGAAGGCTTCTTGTAGATGTATACCGAGAGGTGTTGTGTGATTAATGTAATTTAGGATTTGTTCCAACACAAATACTTACCTCGAACTACTTTCTTAGGAGTTACCTGTAATCTCCTCTCTACCGACCAGAGTTTTGTGTAGTATACCCTACACCCGTTTTCTATGGAGGGCTAACCCGGGAGTGAGAGAACGTGCCCCGAGGGTAGCCTTGAGCTAGGTCGAGGTCCGCTTGGGTCCCGTTAGTCAGTAAGTTCTCTGGTCGCGACGTGATACCATACTCTCACGTCGCTCTCGTCTCTCTCGACCCTTTGTGTCCGCCTCGTGTGTCCCGCGTGGTATCTTTGTGCTTATCCCTTGTGTTCTTGCGTGTTCACTACCCTTCCTTGTGCTTCCCAAGTGTATCCCTTTGATTCCCTTTGTTCCTGTGCCTTGTGGTTGTGTGCTATGGAGCAGATCCGCCGTTGTCCTGGGCCTAGAGCCGGAAAGTCGTGTGGAGCGTTCCTTTCCAAGCCCGAAGTAGACCCTCACCCCCTTTGCTCTTCCTGTAGGGGCAGGATGTGCTCGCCATCGGATACGTGCATTGAGTGTGTTAGTTGGAGTGAGATACAGTGGGTGCGTTACGGCACTAAGAAGAAGAAGAAGTCGAAACGATCGCCCAGGAAATATAGTATCTCTTCGCCGTTACCATCACCCAGTGGACGGTCCGACGGGGCTTCTGTCTCGACTTCCCCTACCCAGAGTAGGGGACGAGGTAAGTCCGTTGCGGGGAAAGAGCCGAGGGTTCTTCCCCAGGAGTCTAATGTGTGTGAAGTGGGGGTTGCTGGGACTTCTCAGGCTAGTGGGGGGGCCTGGTAGTGCTGTGTCTGGGGGTTCTGGAGACTCTGCCCTTGTACTTGGGGGGCACGTTTCCTCCGACGACCCCTTGTGGTGTAGTAATGTTGTGCCTGTTTCTTCGCCCGCTTCGTGGGCCTGTGTTTCAGGTTCTTCAGCGGCTGGCGACGCCCAGCTTCGTGGGCCTGTGTTTCAGGTTCTTCAGCGGCTGGCGACGCCCAGAGTAAGTTGGACTCCACGGTAAGTGAGCCCTTCGGGTGGAAGCTCCCTAAAACGCCAGGTAGGTCCCCAATGTGGATGGAAGAGGGCCTGGATACCTGGTTCCCTAGTGTAGGGCGCCAAACCTCTTTTCCAGCTCCTCTGACAGCGGTTCCAGAAACCTTCCTACAACCCTCGACCTCTGGTACGCAGCAAGTCGCAAAGCCCTCCGTAGCCCCCGCTTCTGCCCGTCGTGCGGGTGGTACAGTTTCGTCGGGCTCTTCGGATGGTGGGGCTTCGTTCTCTTCAGAAGAGGAAACCAGGAGGAGACATCGGCGCCGGAGGGAGCGGTCCAGGAGCAGGCGTTCCCGCTCAAGATCCCGTTCGAGGTTCAGTAGGAGACGGTCCCGCTCTCCACGGAGGAAGTACAGGAGGAGTAGGTCCCCCGATGGTGATTGGGTCTTCGTTCCCCGTAAGTCTGAATTGCAGCGTTCCCCGGACCGGCAGTCCAGGGATTTCTCGCCACGAAGGCCATCCTCCAGACGCAGATATGATCCTCGCAGGGAGAAATGCGAGAAGGCCGCTTCAGGCAGGCGTAAGGCCGCGAAGCTTCCGGTTCACCCCGCCCAGCGGGGGGAACCGTGCTTCCTCACGGGCAGCCTGGCCGAATCAGCACAGCTGGTTCGGCCGTCGGACTTAAAGGAACGGTTCCCTCCGTCGGGTCAACCCACGGGATCCGTGTCCTCGTCCCCCAGAGAGAATACACGAACGGTAGTCCTCGCCGGCACAGCGATGCCAGTTCTGACCCCCGAACCTGGTGCGGAGGTTCCCGCCGGGGAAGACTGGTACCACCGCAGGGGAGTGCCTGTTATTCCAGAACCGAAGCGCCCGGTGGGAGTGCCCGGTGACCCGGCTCCTCGGGATCAGGCCGAAGGTTCTGCGGACGGTAGAGAAGGTTCCCCGACCGAGGACTCGGCCTATCGGAAGGTTATAGGCCTGATTCGAAGGCATCATAGGATTGAAGTACCGGTTCCAACCGATGAGGACTACTGGAGGTCCAGCCTGACCCGCTTGATGCAGGCACCCGTCCAACAGAAAACCTCCCTGCCGTGCCTGTGGCCTGAGATCTCGTCCTGGGACGGGCTCATGTCGATAGAGTTAATGCAATGCCGAAGCTCCCAAAACGCAGAGCTCCTCGAAGTTGCTCCAAGGGCTCAAGGCACAGAGTAGGTTTTATGTGCCAGAGGGACAACGACCGGGAGCCTGCAAGGTGGAGCCTGCCCTCGACGTTCTGGGACAGGGTGCCATGGAGGACAGAGCCTCTTCAGCCCCGATTTGCTTTTCGCAGTCGGAGGCTGCGATGATGGAGGAGACGTCGAAAGACTTGGTGCACGTCTCCTCTTGGTTGGACTGGTGGGCTTCCACACTGGTAGGTGTTCAAGCCACATATGACTTGACGGACCCGGAACAGCAAAGCCTCCTGAGGGAACTTATCATCTCCGGGGGCAAGACCCTGAAGTTCCTCACGTATCAGTCCCTTGCCATGTCAGCGAATTGGGTTCTTCGCAAAAGGGACACTATTCTGGCCAAGCTTTCCCGGAAGGTCCCAGACAGGGAGGCGAGGGCCATGAGGAGCCTTCCTGTGTGGGGTGACTCCTTGTTCCCCTTGAAAGAGCTAGAAGAGATCATGAAAAAGGTGGCTAAACGAAAAGAAGTGAACGCTCCCAGGCCTCAACCGGTAAGGAGGCCCCCCTACAAGAGATCAGCATCAGACGGTCCCTCCACTTCTCAGGCCCCGCCTAACCTAACGAGGAGAGAAGCCCCTTCTTCCTCGTGGGCTTCAGCGCCTCAGCCCCCCCGTAGAGGAGCTCCAGCAGCGTCGGCCTCGTTTAGAACAGGGTATTCTGCCTCCAGGAGAGGCCGTTCAGGCCACTCCTCCAGGAGGAGGTAGAGTGGGAGGCCCCCTACTCCTGCCTAAGCCTCAGGTTGGGGGATGCCTCAGACTACATTGGCAAGCATGGAGGGCTCACGGAGCAGAGCCCTGGACAGTATCCGTACTGAAGGAGGGGTACAGGCTACCGTTCTTAACGGAGCCCCCGCCTTTAATTCCGGCCAGCCTGTCGGAGTGGCTGGCACCCAAGGACCCGTTGAAGAGGGCGGCTCTTCAAGAAGAGGTGTCCACGATGTTGGAGAAGGGCGCCATGGAGGAGGTCCTGCACCCAGGGCCAGGTTTCTAAAGCCGCCTGTTCCTGGTAGAAAAGGCGACGGGGGGGGGGGTGGGGGGGGGGTGGAGACCGGTGATAGACCTGTCAGCTCTCAACAAGATTTCAAAATGGACACTCCGAAGTCAGTCTTGCTGTCCTTGAGGGAGAAAGACTACATGATGACCATAGACCTCAAGGACGCATACTTCCAAATTCCGTTCCATCCCTCAAGTCGGAAGTTTCTCCGGGTGAAATGGGGTACCCAGATCCTGCAATTCAAGACCCTCTGCTTCGGGTTGTCGACAGCTCCCCAGGTATTCACGAGAGTCTTCACGACAGTCTCGGTGTGGGCTCACGAGCGGGGCATTCGCCTCATCCGGTACCTGGACGACTGGTTGCTTCTTTCCTCCTCAGAGGACGTTTTCAAGGAGCAGAGTATAAAACTTCTCCAGTTTTGCAAGGGTCTGGGTATCATGATCAACCCAGAAAAATCGAACCTATCTCCCTCCACCAGAATGACCTATTTGAGGATGACACTGGATTCCCTACTAGTGAAAGCTTTTCCGTCAGAGGAGCGGGTAAGCAATCTTATGAAGATCCTTCTTCCTTTTCTGTCGGGGCAACCCAGGAGGGCGAAGGACTGGCAAAGGCTAATAGGTCATCTGGTGTCGTTGGAGAAACTGGTTTCCCAGGGGAGACTCAGACTCAGGGCCGTCCAATGGAACCTGAAGAACTTCTGGAACCAACTGGACTCGCCCCAGAAATTAATTCCAGTCCTGCCAAACACAATACCCTCCCTGGAATGGTGGCATTGCCGGTCGAACTCGCTCAAGGGGATGCCCTTCGCGACCGAACCTCCCGAGTTGCTCCTATTCACAGACGCCTTCAACAAGGGATGGGGAGCCTATCTCCTCAATGGGACGGCGAGAGGAACCTGGATGGACGGGGAGAAAGGCCTACACATCAATGTCCTAGAGTTGAAGGCAGTCCAGAAAGCTTGCCTGCACTTCATCGATCTACTAAGGGGAAACACTGTGGCGTTGATGTGCGACAACGCCACAGTGGTAGCGTACATAAAGAAGCAAGGAGGCCTAAAATCAAGGGAGTTGTGCGATCTCGCCCTAGAGATCCTAGATTGGGCGGAAGTGAACCAGATAGTGTTATTGGCAAGGTTCATCCCCGGGAAAAAGAACGTCCTAGCCGACGGTCTCAGCAGGATGGGTCAGATAGTAGGAACAGAATGGTCCCTCCTCCCAGAAGTAGCCAGGCTCATCATTCAACGGTGGGGTTCCCCGGTGATGGACCTCTTTGCAACCAAACTGAACGCACAACTCCCCGTGTATTGTTCTCCTGTCCCAGACCCAAAGGCAGTCTTGGAGGATGCCTTTCAGCACAAGTGGGACAACCTAGACGTGTACGCTTTTCCCCCCTTCACGTTGATCAGGCAAGTGCTCAACAGAGTAAGGGCTGGCCGGACCTTAAGGATGACTTTGGTAGCGCCCTGGTGGCCGGAGAGAGAGTGGTTCGCAGACCTAAAAGACCTGACGAACCATCCTCCGTGGCCACTCCCCGACAGGCCAGATCTTCTACAACAGCCACACTTTCCCAGGTTCCACGACAACCCACAGTCTCTACGCCTTCACGCCTGGAAACTATCGAGCGCCTCCTGAAGAAGGAAGGATATTCGTCAGGAACGGCTAAGAGGATGTCGCGATACCTGAGAAGGTCGTCGGCAGCGGTCTACCAAGCGAAGTGGGCCTCTTTCACGAAGTGGTGCGCTTCGAAGCGCATAAAACCCCTCAAAGCCTCAGTACCAGATATCGCAGACTTTCTAGTATATCTCAGAGACAAGATAGGGATGTCACTCCCAGCTATAAAAGGAGTACGAGCAGCCTTGGGTCAAGTCTTCCTTCTGAAGGACATCGACCTGGGCTCCTCTAGACACATCTCTATGCTTGTCAGGAGTTTTGAACAGTCCTGCCTCTCTCAAACTGTTAGGGTGCCTCAGTGGGACTTAGCTAGGGTCCTGAAGATGTTAAGTAGCCCCCCGTTCGAACCAATGAAGGATATTGTAGACAGGGATCTCACTCTCAAGACAGTCTTTTAGTTGGCCTTTGCCTCTGCGAAAAGGGTAGGTGAGATTCATGGGCTGTCTTATGACGTCTCTCATTCGAAGGGGTGGAAAGAGATATCTTTCAAGTTTGTCCCTTCATTCGTGGTGAAAACCCAGAACCCAGCAGTCTGGGATCCTAAATTCGAGGGGTTCTCTCTGTCAGCTATTCCTAGGACTGGGAATCCTGAGGATTTGAGGTTATGCCCTGTCCGTGCCATTAGAAAATACCTTGAGAGGACTGCACATCTCCGGCCAGGCATCAAGAGCCTTTTCGTCTCCACAGGTGTTACAAAGAAGCAGGTATCGAAGAATACCATATCCTTTTGGTTGAGACAAGTTATTGCCAGGGCCTACAAGGAGGAGGGACTAGCCTTGCCAGGTACTCCCAAGCCCCATGACATCAGAGGTCTGAGCACTTCCTTAGCCTTTGAGAAGAACATGGCAGTGGGCCAGATCCTTCGAGCGGGCACCTGGTCGAACCAGTCGACCTTTACTGCCCATTACCTCAAGGATTACTCAAGAAGGTCCTTAGACGGGTTCTCCATTGGGACAGTCATCTCCGTGCTCCAAGTGATTTAACGGTAAAGCCCCAGGCACAATCGTGGATAGCAAAACCAGGAGACACAGGTTCGTTCCTTTTCACCCTAATCCCCGTTTCCTATCCCTATCGGAGATAACCACACTTATGTAATCATTGAAGAACACGTCTCTGCAACTTTGTTACTGGACTCAACATCAGAAGATTTTTCAAAGGGTGAGTACTTAGACACTAACGTGAGCTCTTTGTGTAGTGTACCCTACCGTCCATTTCCCAGGTTGTTTTTTTTTAGAACCTAGTTCATATCTAGGCTTCTTGGCATCCGCTTTGCTGGGTCTGAAGGTCAGGAAGCCACTCCCACCTCCTAAAGTGTAAGTCTCCTAAGAAAGTAGTTCGAGGCAAGTATTTGTGTTGGAACAAATAAAAAATTTTTAAGTAATTTTTATTTTTCCTAACATACGTACCGAGAACTACTTTCGGGTAATGGCCCTCCCTACCTTCCCCGAGTGCCTTTCTGCCCTTGCAGGGACTTTTTGCAACATCCGAGGAACTTACTGACTAACGGGACCCAAGCGGACCTCGACCTAGCTCAAGGCTACCCTCGGGGGACGTTCTCTCACTCCCGGGTTAGCCCTCCATAGAAAACGGGTGTAGGGTATACTACACAAAACTCTGGTCGGTAGAGAGGAGATTACAGGTAACTCCTAAGAAAGTAGTTCTCGTTAAGTATGTTAGGAAAAATAAAAATTACTTAAAATTTTTGATATTTTTTATAATTCATCTTGGAAAACACTGCCACAGTGATGAGGAAGGCAGATGTTTACACCTGAAGGAGTTGTCAGGTAGCTGTTGTCCAGGAAGGGTGTTTGCCCCGGGGCTCCAAAGGACTTTTCCTGCTATTTTCCTTGTTGGTTAGCGAGTTTTAACTCGGTCATCCATAACTCCGTCAAAGGGAGCTTGTAAGTTGAGTTTAACTACAAGAGGTAAGAGTTTGGCCATTGCTTCTCAGTCAGTCACATGGCAAGAGGTTCCACACAGCAGTGTCTTGCCCATCTCTTCATGGTTAGAGGTTATCCAGCGTCTCCTCCATGAGAAGAGATTTTCAAGGTCAACTGCAAAGCAATTTTCCAGGCACAGTATCTCCATTAATTCTCCTCAGTAATCTACAAGGCATAGTGGTCCCTCTTCTGTGATTGGTGCCTTGAAAGAAACATTGCTCTGCTTGAGGCCACTATTCCCTTAATTGCGGACTTCTTAGTTTTCCTACGGGATGAGAAACTTCTCTCAGTCATGGCGGTGAAAGTCTAATGCTCAACTTTACGCCAGGTGTTTCGACTGAAGGATATTGATCTTTCCTTATTGTGGGGAATGTCGGCTTTGACGAGGAGTTTCAAACATGTTTACCCACCTCATGAAATCGACTCCCAACTTGAAGTGCAATCAAGGTTCTTCAGTCCAGTAAGATTGCACTCCATGAACCCTTAAGTAAAGTGAACTCTGTGAATTCTTGTACTTAGTTTTACTTTTCATTAGGTGGAGGAAACTGTCATTTTCCTATCTACTGGATTCTGTTGCAAAACCAATATTCATCCATTAGTGACAATCTATGACATATTGATATTAATATTTCCATATCCTTTCTCAGGGAGGTAAAGATGACATGGATGATCTGTTACTCTGTCCTGTATGAACAGTGCCTCTTTACTCAAAGTGTAGTTTTTATTGTCCTCAAAATACAGAATCTTATCATCAGTACTGGAAGGACAAAGAAGAAAGTAACCAAGAACACCATATCTTTCAGGCTTCGGGAAACCATCACGGGATCATGCAAATCTCGGGGAGATACATCTATGTCTTCTGCTCCCAAAGCCCATGATGGCAGAGGAATTTCTGCCACAATGGCTTCCCGTAAATAACATTTAGTGGCACAAGTTCATATAGCTGATGTTTAGAAGAGACAAACTACTTTTACTACTCACTATTTATAGGACTGCACCCATAGGTTTCTGGACACTTTCCATTGTACCTGTGGTAGCTGCCCAGAAACTGATATAATAAACACACATGACAGATAGTAGTGTCTAAGTTAACAGTTGCACCCCATAATATCTGGCCCTCTTTTTCTCTCTTTTTATCCTTATCACCCTCTCTTAGGATAAGCATGTGCGATGTTCCTGCGGGTTAGCCGCATATGCAGATAAGCTCACAAGTGATGGGTAATTTTTTTACACTAAGTAGAAGTGTTGCCCTTCATTCCTTATGAGGGAGATTGTGATTAATCTGCAAATCCATGATCACATTATAGTTATTACAGTCTCTGTGACATTCACAGATGAGAGTATAGTATCTAATACTGTGGGCCATGACCCATCATAACTAATTTGTGGACCACAGGATGCAAGGTTGACGTACGCTGTTTTTCACCTTACTGGACTATCCTCGTTCACCCCAGATTGTTTGACAGCCAGATGGCCAGTGAGGCATCCTTCCACTAGAGAACTCTCATATTAAAGGTTTGTCTTTGGTATGGACAAATCACAAATTTAAAAATAGTTTGTATTTTTTCCTTCCTTCGCACTGCATCCACCTTGCAAATCCCAGTTTGGGTTAGAGCAATTCCCTGCTTCAAGCCAGAGCCTGTCGACCAGACACATGGATAAGTAGGGAATGTTTTCAGATCCTCAATGATTCCTCATTAGCCATACCAGCTTTTGCATCCATATTAAATGACCCTGGTTTGTATAGTTAGAAAAAATACAAATTACTTTTAAATTTGTAATGTTAATATTGTTTTCAGAGATTTTCTACTCTGAAGTTCTTTTATTTAATTATTGGGGGACTTGGAACATTTCTTATCCATATAGTATGAGTAATTAAGTAACATCCTAATTTCTAGGTTTAATTTACTAAAATCCTCATTTCTTTTAAGGGGAAATGTGAGAAGACCGTACAAGATGTTGTTGAACGTTTCTGGGACATCATTGAAGACATTAATATCAACACTGTACTAATGTTTCTCCGCGATAATATTGTTGGTACTGTCATCATTATTTCTGTCATCATATGGGTACCAGCATCTTGTATATTTAGCTATGTTGATCGCCGACGTCAGGACGAGTATCACAAGTACGTTCGATGGTATTACAGCAACGAGCTTGTTCACCCTACAGACAGTGTACGTATAATTGATAGTAAAAGAACTAGAGTTCATGAACCAGGTCGTTCACAAGAAGTTAATCGCTCTCATAATACAGGGACCCGAGGTCTTGGCGTAAGAGATCCTCCAGAAGGAGCAGAAAGTCGACAAACACTAAACAATGCTCATTCCCCACCTATTTCTCAGCATTATGCAAATGCCATGTAAAGTGACTTCTTTTTAAAACTTACTTTCTGTAACTTTTTCTACCTAGACTAGATATCTTTTCTAAGTAAATAATGGTGTTTTGTTTGTAAATAACTGTTTACAGCCAGGACTTTGGATGCAATAGATGATAAAATCCTACGCCAAATCTTTGGATGTAAAAGAGAGAATATTCGAAAATCAGTGGTTAATAAATTATCACTTTATTAATTGATAAGATACAGTATTAAGATATAAGGTACTATAAAAACAAATTAAATTAAACCAATTTTACTCCTCAAGTGATTAACAATATCAGTACTGTATGCAAAGAATGTGGGAATTATCAAGATGTGAATTAATATAATCTTTAGCTGCTATATGAACGATAAAAATACAGAAATAGTGCCTAAAATACACATCTACACTTCATTACGAGTATTCATTAGCTTTATGTTACCAAAGTGACATTCCATTAGAATTCTAGTCATTTCCAGAAAATTAATAAAAAAATATATAGTTTCTTTTGAGGTACAATGAGGAAGCTACACATTAGTTGTATTTTAGGAGCCAGTCCCATTCTGAAATGGAGAGCCCAAAGGATGTATACAGCAGGTCCTCAGGTTACAACTTAGATCGATTCCTACAACATTTACTAAAATTTTTATGCAAATCGGCACACACCTGAAAACAGTACTATACACAAGTACTGAAGTCAATCGCTTATGCTAATGCAGTAGTGAAATTATACTTTAGGACATATAAATATGTTTTGACATGGAAACATAACTAGAAGTAAAAAATCATGAAGACATCTATAAAAGGATAAAATGAAACTGTAACAACTTGAAACTGTTGTAACTCAAAGACTTACTGTACTTTTGATTATTCTTTCTTAGACAATATGAAAAGTATACAAAGATGTTAAGTTTTAGTAAATGTTTCAAAGATATAAAACTCAAGTTAAAAATTCATCATCGGGAAGAACCTGGTTTTTGTAGTATTAATCATTCTTCCTGATCGTCACTATTTCTAATAGTGATCTGTAAGATAATCAAATACGTTTTGTATTGACATGTAAAATTATCAAGATGCTCATTTTACCCATCTTGCCTCATCATGTGTATGATATTGTCATTATTCATGTAGAATATTTCACGTCGTAATAGTAGCTATTTACGTAATATTTATTTTATATTTGTAAAGTATATATGTTGCATTGAAGTAGTAAACCCTGATACAGATTAGTTCAAAATAATGCTTTACACATTAATTTTTCACATACATGTACTGTATTACATGACTTCAGCAATAATGTGTCTAGCTTTAGATTCTTTGTAACCATTTCATTTTACTTTGTTAAAAGGAGTGTTAAAAGGAGGGTAACAAGTATCTTTACTTTAGTAGCAAAATTATTTTTGTTCTTACATGAAGAAAACCTTCCTGTAATAGGAATATTTCAGCAAGCTGGGAAACGATTAAAATCTATAACAAGGCCACCCGATAGGCCACCGAGTAATCACTCTGGTCTGAGCCACAACTCATTACAGATGTACTAATCTCCTGTTCATAACGTGGCTGTTACAATAGTTGCTTCTTTTTCTTTCAGTATTGTGTGTGTGTTGTGATGGAGACTTCACATGCAGATATGTGGGTCTGGGGTCTGGCCTGGTAAGCCTGGCCAGTATCTACACCAGTGTTATGAGCAGGCTCTTCATGGATTCTCGTCTCCTTTAAACCTTTTACAGAGGGCATGATTTCACAGTTATTCCCCTATGACAAATACAAGCCATAGCCTCTTCTGTAGCAGGTAGAACACAGAAATGCCCAGGCTATTGCAGAATAAATGCTTTAGCTCCCCATTCGTTTCTTCCGTTAATTGACCTTCTCTGCCTTCTATGGATTTCTCTAAGTCAGTCCTTTGGATTTGGAGAAATTGGGAAGGAGGGAGAAGACACCAGTTTACACTTGGGGCCTGCTTCAGGGAATGCATTAGTATCAACTTCCCCCAGTGAAAGTAATATTCCACTGCCGCCACCTGCAAATTTGGACACACTTATACTGACCGAGAACATCAGATGCAAGGATTTTGACCTAAGGAAATTGTGGCTTTTCCTGGGAATCCACAGCAAAGAAGTTTGAAGGTGCTGACTGACACAAAGATCAAAAGTACTTCACTTGCTGTACCCTCCTTGTCTACTCTTTTACATGCAGAGGAGGCAGTTGACAAAACAACCATCAACAAGTCTTTGCTTGCAGTTGGGAAAGAATCTACATCGTCTCCTGCTGAAGTAGTGTATCGTCATTTCCGGCCCTCGAAGACCCTGTAGCCTGGAAAGGCAAAGTGTACTCTCCCTTTTTACCCCCAGCACTCCTGTATCTTCAACATCTACTACTGGAGAACCTTCAAACATGACCCATACTCCTTCAAAGAAAAATCAGCAGCTACCAGTAGAGATTTCGACCACCTCTCCTCACGTACACATGACAGAGGTGGTGTGGTAACTTAACCTAACCCAGCCCAGCAAAGTGGATTAGTATGAGGTACAGGAATTTACGCACTTACTACCAGTGCTCGATCTTATACAGGACCGAGCATGAGCACTGTCAGTTGGGATGAGGTGCACCTCATCGCTTTCTCTCTCTTCTTCTCCCAAGAGTTCCAGAGATGACAATTATATCAATACTTAGGAAGATGACAGCCCAGCAGAAAGACCATGATGAAGCGTACGATTGACGAGTTCTTTCTCATGCAAGCAGCATTATGATGTAAGCTGACCTTCTTGCCACTATCACTAAAACAGCTTTCCACATGCCAGATCTCTATGCTCTCAATTTCCACATATTGGAACACAACACAATCAGACACCATGCAATTACACTAAACATGCTTACTCGTAAACTGATCGTGACGTTTGAGTCACAAAGACGTGGCACCTGTCACGTGCTTCTTCTCATTGCTCTTGGGCAGTAAATTGAGATCCTTCCATGCACTGAGATCCAAGTCACAACATGTTCGTACGTGCTAAGACCAATCAATGACATGAGACCTTTTATTATTATTGCTAGCCAAGCAACAACCATAGTAGGAAATGCAGGATGTCATACACCCAAGGGCTCCAACAGGGTACCTTCCCATGCATGCATGCAATGAGTCGAGCACATGACAATGTACAGCCACTCTGAACGCTCTTACAAACATCACCACCCAGCAACAGGGTTTCACATGCAACTCTCCTATTTGTCCTAAAGAGGTTGTAGTATATGGTACTTTGTTAACCTCTGAATGCTAAGGTACCTCAGCATAGATCATGATGCTGTTGTCCTTTCCTCTTAAGGGTATCAACCTAGTACTGTTCTCCATCCAGTACACGCATACACTTAGAAGGATTTTCTTGAGCTATTCTTCGAGACTTCCTCTCTTGTAAGAGAAAAGGAGTCTAGGGGCATTGTTGATCCAACAGCACCCAATTCCGGGCCAGCTCTAGGGAAAGCTGAGAATCCCAAGACTGATTCTGTGTTCATCAAGGTAATGGCAGACTTTTGTGTGTATACAATGACATTGCGAAGGCAACCATGGCACCTCTCAAGGGCTGAAGCCTGCCCTTGACTTGCTGTGGTCAATGCCTAGATCTCTAGTCCACAGAACTGGCTACGATCTAGCTGATCGAATAAGATCCTGCTCCCCCGCACTCTCTCGACAACGATGGTTCTATATACCTGAAGTGGCAGACCTTTCTCCATTTATCTATCCAGCAGTGATGGCACAAATCCCAGTGGAAAGACTTGAGCATGAGGGCACAACATTCTCAGGACTTGAGTTTGCTGCCATGGAAGCTGTTTCCATGGCCAGCCTCCAAGCAACATCATAGACAAACTACAGGTCAAGTGCAGTTGCATACTTCGCCACAACCCAGAATTTGGCAAATCAGAGACGAGGAAGTACAAGAACATGATCTTGTCAGGCCCCAAGGCTATAACCTAGATGCACCTATCAGCTAGCCAGTAGGCCAACTGGGTCCTGAAGAGAAGGAATGCTGTAGCAGTTAGTAAAAGAGGCGGCACTTTCCTAATGGAGTGCACCGGTATTGTAGACTTCAGCATTGTCCCTGCAGAAGGAAGTCGACCTCACGATGTTGAAGTGGAGGAACACCAGCCAGGGTTCCATTATTCATCGAGTGGTTACTTTAAGGGGCCCAGCCCTTCAAAGGCAACTGAAGTTGGCACAGAAAACAAGATTCTAGCGACGTTCAGGCCCAAAATCTGCACCTCCAGTCCCTTCCTCCTATAGAAAAGGCATGGTCAACACTCCACCCTTTCTCCCCCAATCCTAGCCATACCAGGAAGGAGTGTAAAGGAGAGAAGGGGCTGCTGAAATATTGGCATTACCCTCTTACAGCTGCTGTGAGTTTTGTGATCCTGTCAACCCACTGGGCAACTTGGCATGGTCAGAGTGCTGTGTGGTGGAACTCCTAGCAGATGGATATCACCTGCTTTCCATTAACTTTCATTCTCCCCTCTCTTAGATACCAATGGCTTCTAAGAACTACCTAGGTAGGATTGTTGAAAGGCCTGGCCCTAGAAGTAAAGGTAAAGTCGATGGGAAGAAGGAACGTACTAGAAGTTATACGAGATTGTTCTCCAGCATTTTACCGTCACGTTTTCCCAGTGGAGAAGTCAGTGGAGGGGGTAGAGCCCTGGAGGCATTTGCTACAAGCAAAAGGCTTTTCACGAGGCACTGCCCAAGAGATGTCTGAATACCTGAATAGATCCTCTGCAGTTGTCTACCAAGGACAGTGGGCCATCATTTGCTATTGACATAATAGAAGGTATATTTCTCTGGTCTGACCCTCTGCAAGGGATTGCCGATTTCCTCATCTATCTTCATTGGGAAAAGCTCCTCTCAGACTTCATGTTGAAAAGCTATCACTCAGCCTAAGGTAGGTTCTACGACTGAATGGCTTAGACCCTCATGATATAAATTGTCTGTGCTCATGAGGAGCTATAAGCCATCTTGTCCTCTCAGGGAACTCAAACTACCAGTGTGATACATCACTCAGGATCTCAGGTTTTTCAAGCAGAACCCATATAAGCTCTTGAAACAGTGGAATCCAACCTTCAAGTCACTTTCTTCTAGCCTTGGTCTCAGTAAAGCATGTAGGCTAACAGCAAGGCTTTTGATATGTTGCACGTCATACAGAATTATGTAGGTCTCCTTCACCTTTGTCCCAGAGTATGTAGCCGAGACCAAGAACCCAGCTGTTTACGATTCAAACCTGAATCCTTCATGGTTTCCTTACAATGAGAAACCTGCAGAGATAAGGATGACTTGCTTCTCTGTCCAGTGAGGGTCATTACTGCATTACTTGAAGTGGAGTCTTTCTCAGCACTGTTTTACTTTAAAGAAGACATCCAAGAATACCATTTATTTCTTGCTTCATGAGCAATTAGACATGCTTCTCCTGCAACCAGCGACAGAAGGAAACGACCATCCCTAACTTATGCACACACAGTCGGAGGTATCAGATTTACTCTATCCTTCGGGAAGAACCTGTCAGAGAGACAAGTCTTGAAGGTAGGAGTTTGGAAATGTCAAACAACCTTCACTGCCCACTACCTTCAGGATTGCACCCATCAGTCTCGGGATAACTTTACCCTATGTCTGGTGGTAGCTGCTCACCAGGCTGTGTGGTAGCTGCTCACCAGGTTGTGTAGTGAACTTAGCTCCCTCATGGGACAAGAAGTATCTCGTCTAAAATAGCAGTTGCATTGTAAATCTAGAACAAGGTAAGAATGTGTTTATTTTTTACTCCTTCTTTCTTACCCTCTGTAAGGGTGCAATAGTCATGCCATTATGTACTGGACTGGATGCTAGATGTAGCCAAGCCCTTTATTCAAGCAACTTTTTTTTTTTTACTGTTTTGTTAAAGCAGACGATGGACACTGATGTATGAAAAGCCATTTCTCATAAATGTCCTTACATTTAGATATGATATCCTCAAACCTGATCTAGGTTCTTCTATGCCTATCTACAATTCATTTGGTAGGAACCTAGTCTAACACGTGGGACATCTCTATGGTAAGACCATTAGGAAGTTGGCAAGGGTCATCATTTCGGTTCCTTTTACTGGTACAAGTGGCTTGGCATCCCTGGATTTAAACCAGCCAGTTTTGTTACTGGGATTTCCTTCTCTCAAGGATAAGACAATGGTTTGTATTTATCAAGTATAAGAACACTTCACAGATTTTTGAGTAATTTGCATTTTTCCTAACTATACACACCCGAGTCCTTTGTTACATTTCCTATCTCAACCTCAATGCAAGTACTAGATTTAAGGTCAAAGTGGCTACTCAATGGTCTGTTAGGTGGTCAGGGCTTACCCGATACCCGTCAGCTACTAACACCATCTCACCTTATATATTTTAACAGGTGTTCCAACATTGCTGAAGTCATACTTCTATTAAAAGACTCAGGTTTGCATAGTTAGAAAAAATACAAGTGACTAATTAAAATTTGTGACTATTAATTGCCAGTCCTTTTTGCTGTTGTTTTTTGTGGCAGTATATATTTAAAACATAGCTGGTTACATTCATCCTATGGCAGATTAAACTTAATTGTTGGAGTCACACACAACTGAAGGTTGATTCTAAAACATGTTTACTAATAATACTCAATGCTTGGCATCAGATGCATGATTTCACACCCTTTTCATCCTTCTAAATATGTTTGTTATGGAATAAATGTTTATTGTGTTTGTACTATGGAATAAATGTTTATTGTTTGTACAGTGGAATAATTGTTTATTAGGTTTTTACTATGGAATAAATGTTTATTGTGTTTGATGTGTAACTATGAAATATAGTGTAAATGTATAAGTCTTTTGGAACAGCATCTTTCAATTTTTGTTTGTAATGCACTATGTAGTTCATGTTACTAGTTTCTAGATGTCATAACTATAGCAAATAATTTATTTTAAACAACAAGCCTATTAGGTTACTAATAGATTCACGTGCCCCAATAATTATCCTAGATACTTTCAATTTCTTGTAAAAGAAATAAAAGAGCATTCAGCCAGTAGGACTGTAAAGGCATTGATGGGTCTGGAGACTGTTAATTTAATTGTAAATATAGTCTTGCCAAATGTTACTGTTAATTTGTTCAGACTCATAAATTTGCATGAATTAGCCTTTCCTAATCCACCTCAATAACCTATAAACCCTTATAGGCTACCCTGTATCATTGGTAATATAGCAAGTCACTTGACAATCCCAAATTTTTTATAGAATAAACAAAAACATTATGTTTTCCCACATTGTAATACAAACCATCAACTTAAATACGAGTAGGACTTTATCAAAGCTGGGAAAGTCATTAAACTTTTAACAACACAAACCATAGTTGATTTTCTGCCCACCCAACAGATATAGCAAATCTCACTTTGACTTCGGTCACCGTATATACTTTTTAGCTTCCTCATGTAGCCATTTTAATCTTTTACTTTTCCATTCAGATTGAATAAATGTTCTTCCAGATAGAAATGTTCAAGGGGTATTAATAGAAGCAGCCAAGGATATGCAATTTCCTAATAACTGTAATTGGGTGACATTTTTCTGTGCTTTCTGCCATTATCCAATATACTCTCTCTGTTCGGCATTTCTGTTGCTGTACTATTCTTCTTGTGTGTGGTCTTATAATGATAGAAATACTTTGAATCCAAAGAAGTTGGTTTTCCATAAGCATTGCTGTACCCATTTGGAAGGAAGAGTTCTGCCGTTGATGAGTGTCAAGGCGAAGGGTGATGCCTTTCTTTCCTTTGGTGTCTGCCGATCCTAGAAGGTACTAAAGATGTATCATCTGTCTGTGCTGTTGTGGTCTCTTTCCACATGAGTGTATCCATTAGCCTCAACAACTTCGGAGGGAACAAACTTCAAGTTCTTCCTTCTATCCTGCCTTATCTTGGTTAGAATCTTTGCTGTAACAACTTTAAGGAGAAGAACTGGTAACAGATATTTCTGAAGAAAGCCAATCTATAGGAGGCACATATGTGACTCCTACTATTCCTCTCCGAGAGACAGTACCAGGAGCCTCCCTTCTTGACTAATGAGAATGGCCCCATAGCGGGAAGGAACTTTGGCACACAAACACTACTGAGATATCTGGGTACATGGTATGAATGTTAAACCTTTTACCTATGCTGGGAGGAGCATGCGCACACACACACAGATGTATGCATGCATGCATACACACCTTGTATCTCCTACGCCTATAGCCAAACTCATGTAAGTGTTCCTGGTCGAGGAAAAATTTACTGAAGCTCAGGACAACCAAACGGGCAAAGTCTCTACAAATTCCTCTGCATGGCTTGTTGGGAAGAGCAGTGTTGTACCAAGATTTGACCATCCTATTGGGAAGGTGTTTCCTTATGTGAGGTACAGTTCACACTTCTGCTATCAGTGGTAGGTCCTAGGAGAGACCAAGCACAAGCACTGCTAGTCAGAATGAAGGCAGGTGCCTTCCTCCTCTCTTACCTTAGGATATTCCCAAGACGCTTCTGTGATACCATAGCCAAATGCACAAATATTGGGAAAATATTTACTCTGGCATACGATCCGAGTACAAGAGGCTATGTATTGGGAATGCTTCCTTCCTTAAGAATATGCTTCAGTACGTGGTAAATGTGACCTCTGCTCTGGTACGAGACCAAGCATGCACTCCACACCCTCATGCAAGATGATTGGGTCTGCCCTCATCTCCTTATCTCCTTCCTTTTCCAGAGATGACAACCCAAGCAGGAGTGGGGTGTATCTTATGATCAACAATCAGTACATGAGTGATGACATTAGCAGGCCAACTTGATTTTGTTACACACAGAGGAACTCCACGAACATGATCTCCACGCACCCGATTCCCCAACCTGTACTTAGTCTTGCTCTTGTGGGAATGGATGCCAAATATATTCCAACAGCGGGGAGAATGTCAGCACACTCAACACCTGGTCTCACACCAGGTGCAGTGCCTGTGGACAGTGCCACCTCTGATGAAGAATTATTGTCTATGCATACACCAACACCCCACTGTACAAAGATTCATTTAGCAAATATTAGAAGATACTAATAGAGTAATTTAGTTTCATGCATCGATTTACTCACTAAAAATTCGAAGTAAGGAAAATTTTGATTGGTAATTTCTAACTGTACAATTATGTTATTAATTTTAGAATGATTATAGAGTTAAAAATTATGTCTTTACTTTATTTGTAAGTATAGTAGTTTACGTTTGACTTGCTAGTGCCTTTCACACTCCAACTGACCCAAATTGTTTTTCATAAGTTTTTCATTCGCTGTGTTTGGGTTGTAATTACATTATTTATTTTTTGCAAAGTTACAAGTATTTTGATTGGTAATTTGTAACCGTAAAATTTTGCTATTAATTTTAGAATTATTATGGAGTCAAATGTTTTTATTTTGTGAATTAAATAGTTTACATTGGTATTGCTAGCGCATTTCACGCTGTGACTAAACATGCTTGCTTTTCATACTATTTTTATTTTATAGATTCATTTCATGTCAGTTTAAATTGTACAGTAATATTAGCCGCATTATTTTGTGATTTCCTTGAACTACCGGTAATTAACCTTAATAATGGTTTGGGTGGATGGATGGAGTGAAGGAAGCTCTGGGTGATAGGAGGATAGATGTGAGAGAGGCAAGAGAGCGTGCTAGAAATAGGAATGAATGGCGAGCGATTGTGACGCAGTTCCGGTAGGCCCTGCTGCTTCCTCCGATGCCTTGGATGACCGCGGAGGTAGCAGCAGTAGGGGATTCAGCATTACGAAGCTTCATCTGTGGTGGAAAATGTGGGAGGGTGGGCTGTGGCACCCTAGCAGTACCAGCTGAACTCGGTTGAGTCCCTTGTTAGGCTGGGAGGAACGTAGAGAGTAGAGGTCCCCTTTTATGTTTTGTTTCATTTGTTGATGTCGGCTACTCCCCAAAATTGGGGGAAGTGCCTTGGTATATGTATGTATGTAAGCTTAGTGCAAAAAGTACAAGTGTTGGTGCAGTACTTAAGAAGCCTAGAAAATCAATAAAATTTGTAACTAAATTAGAAGTATTTAAGATAATAAACAGGGAGAACAAATTAAAGATCTTCCCAATTATTACAATCTTTCAGACTCAATATTGTTACGATTAAAAATTAAAAGGAGAAAATTATGGAAAGTGCAGTGTTCAATTCCTTTCAAGTATAAAATATGAAATGTGTTTAGTGGAAATTATGGCCAGTGTTTGTGAATAACTTTGGAGTTGCCTAACAGTCAACCTGCCGTGCACGATATTGTGCAACATTCCCATCAAGTGGGCTTTGAAGACATCAGTGAGAATGGTGTTCAGGAATTGCTCGATTCACACCTGGAGGAATGAAGCACTGAAGATTTATGGCAATAGTATAGGACTGCGCTGCTGAGGATGATGAGGAAGAAACCCCACCACTTCCCTTAACAACTAAAATGTTGTCTGATGTTAAGGAATTATTAGACAATGGTATGCAGATCCTTATCAATAATGATCCCAACTGAGACTAGCATAATGTTGAAAGGGCCCTTACCTCATAAAGGCAACTTTTCAAAGAGAAAACCTTAAAGAGTTATGCAAATGACATTAAACTAAATATTTTAGGAAGTCACCTGTTGCATCAACTTCTGCAGTTGCTCCTACTTATCTGATGATGCTCCAGTTGCAACAACTTTCGCTTTTCCTGCTGAGGACAGTGACAGCGACAATGCCTTCAACCAATCTCTTCCTGATGATTTCATGTTTGTAGGATTTTCAGTAATGACGAGAGTTGCAACTAGCCCCTAAACTACAAAGTCTTCTGTTTCTTGCGAGGGTGCAGACCAGTTATCATCCTCTCCTCCACACAAGTTTGTTCTACAGATTTCGGTCAAAATGGGAAGGCAAGCACTGGGGATGCAGGCAACAGGAAGGTAGACTAAATTCTTTTTTGTGGAGCTAAAGGAAGTGAAGTTTTTAAATATCAATCTATTGATCCAATATAAAGTACCTCTGCTTCGTCCTCAAGGAAGTTGTGTATCAGTTCAAAGACCTGTACTTCAGACTGTCTACCGCTGCCCAGATGTTCGCGCAAGTCATTACCGTCATGTCAGCTTGGGCCAACTTGAGTGGGATTTGGCTTTTTTAGATGTCTCAATGATTGGCTGACCCTGTTGTCCTTAAAAGGGAAGTTGTTTTCCAGGGTTGAGACAAGCCTCTTTGATTTTTGCCACAATTTTAGGATCATAATCAATTGGGAGAGGTCAAGTTTCATACCCAAGAGAAGGATGGAGTACCTGGAACTGTCTTGCAATCCCTCTGCAAGTTGGTCTGGCATGCACACACTAGGGTGTTCGACAATACTTTATAGCTGACCGTGAAGTTCATCCCAAGCTAAAGGAATTTACTGCCAGACTCACTCAACTGCCAGGGACAGGTGGTAATAGCAGAGAGATTTCCACAACCCTGTGTGGCAGAAAGGCTTCTTGCCTTTTAGGGTTCCCTTTCAATTGATTTGCTTGCTACTCAGCAGAACAAGAAGCTTGTAGTGTTTAGCTCTTCTGTCCCAGACCTGTTGGCAGTGATGGAGAATGGCTTCCAACTTCCCTGGGACAATAAAGATGCTTAGGCCTTTCTACCCTTCTGCTAGATCTGTCAGGTCATCAACTTAAGTGTTAACCCCAGATATCAAAATGACCCTGTGGCTTCTGAATTTGTTGATGCTCCTCGTTGAGGCACCTAAAGTACTACCCCTATGACCAAATCTTCTGTCAGCCCCATCTACAGAGGTACCAAAGCTAAATGGCTTCTTGGCACTTAACAGGTGGGTACTACCCAGCATCTGCTAGGAGCGAAAAGCTTTGTGAGGTACTGCCCAGGAGATGTCTGGAAATATGCAAAGATCCTCTTCAGCTGCCTACCAAAGTGTGCATCTTTTACGATTGGTGTCGTATACAGGGTATTTCTCCAGTCAGAACCTCTATACTGTAATTGATAGCTAATTTCTAAGTGGTCTTGCAACTTGAGAAGCTCCTCTCAGTCTCTACAATGAAAGGCTATTGCTCAGCTTTCACTTGGCTCTTTAGACTGAAGGGCTGGATTTCTCCTCTTTGTGGAAGTTGCCCATGCCATTAAGGAGCTTTGAGCAGTCTTACCCTCCTACAGAACTCAAACCACAGGAGTGAGATGTCACGAGAGTTCTCAACTCTCTGAAGCAGTTACCGAATGAACCCCTTAAGAGATTATTAGATCGACATCCGAAACTCAAGTCTGTCTTCCTGCTTGCATTAGCCTCTACAAAGAGTGTGGGTGAAATGTGTGGCATCTTGTTTGCCTTATGTTATTACAAAGGATGGAAGGTGGTCGCCTTATGTTTGTCTTGTATTTTGTGGCTAAGACCCAGAACCTTGCTATCCACAGCCCAGGTTAAAGTCCTTCTCCACTCCTCTTCCAAGTCGCAACTAGTAATTGGGGTGACCTACTATATGCTGTGAGGGCACTACGGAGCTACCTTCAGAGAACTCAAAGCTTCAGACCAAAGGACCAGAGGTTGTTCCTCAGCACTGGAAGGGTTAAGAAACTGATATCACAGAATCCAGTCTCATTCTGGTTTTGTGAGACCAGTAAGCACACTTATGTTGCTTTCACAGTCTACAGTCAAACTGTCTAGAGCATGGGCTCAGAAAGTCATTGGTATCAGCTCTACCTTAGCCTTCAAGAAGAATCTGTCCATGGCACAAATGCTGAAGGCAGAAGTCTGGACAAACTTCACCAGCCACTCACTACCTGCAGAGTACAGTATAACATCACAACACAACACTACCTTCAGAGTACAGTATAACAACACAAATTACTGGATACTTTTAAGTTTAGTTAGTGATCCTTGCTCCCACATGAGAGAAGTCTCTAGTCTAAGATAACGGTCTGTGTTTGTCTAGTAGTGAAAGGTGAAAAATGTCCGACTTTTTCCTTCTTGCCATCCTTGGGGTGCTGCAGTCGTGCCATTATGTTGCTGGACCAGATCCTAGATAAAAATAAGCTATGAAACTGAGTAACCTCTCGTTACAGTTTGGTTTGTATTGAAATATCTACCCCATCCTCCTGTACAAGGAGGAGGAGGATGGATGGAATGCCTATATATTAGGATTTCATATCCTAAGGGATATATAGATTTTTTAGTGACTGCTTACCAATTTCTGTACCAGTTTCTGGTAGGGACATAACCTATTGCCTGCGACATCTTCATGCTCGGGTAGTTAGCAGGTTGACAGGAGTCATGAATTTTGCTCTTCTACAGGACACAAATATATTGTCATTTCCCAGGGTAGTTAACCAGCCTAATTTGTTTTAGGGGAATTCTACCCTCCATAGAATGAGTCTTCTATTGAAGATTGATAGTTTGTTTTGCATCAAGAAACAAATCACAAATTTTGAAAGTAATTTGTATTTTTCCTAACTATTGAGTGCACTGCCTAAGGACAAATATGTTTCCTCTTATCTGTTAGTGGGCAGGGTCTCTTCCCACCTGACAGGCAACTATTCTTTACCTTGTTAAAAGTTTAATGCCTGTGCCAGCTTTCCTGAAGCCATACTCCTATTAAATGTCTCAGGTTTGTATAGTTAAGAAAAATATAAAGAGTTGTGATTTTTTCCTCTTAAAATGTGACAGAAAAAATCTTAAAGTATGACTACTCAATTTTGACAATTTCCACAAAATAATTTTCTTTACATTTGACATAAGTATTTGTGCTGTTCCTTTTGCAAGTAGTTTTAATAAATTTACCATATTCTTTGATTAATAGGTTATACTGTATTTATTTAGTACTGTCATTCTTTTGTTTGAAGAAAAGTTACTAATATTAGTATGCTTTATACATAATATTACATATATACAGTACAGTAGTGTTGCTATAGATAGGCAAGTGCTACCAAACTGATGATTGATAGGCCTGTCAATTTTCTTATAGAGACAGCTTCTCCTTGGTTATCTGCTGGCAGATTTTAATCCTTCCAATTGGCTTATCTCTTTGCTTGCCAAATAAATGATTGCAATGTCTATTTTGCTTATGCTAGGAGTGATTTTTGTGAATTTCCTAGATTCTTTTTAGCAGAGTAACTGCCAAAGCTGTACTGCAGTAGCAGTTCATGTACTTGGCTAAGTATCAGTATACCAATTTGTTCAACTCAAAGAGAGGAGTTTCTAATGATTAAGAGCTGCCTGTTAAAATTAGTAATACATAGTTGATTTAGACACTTTCAAGTACACAAATTAACATTAGACTGGACAGATAACTACTGTAATGTCACAATAGAAGTACTTCTTTAGAGAGGTTGTAAGCATCCCTCCATGATTCTGTGTTCACATTATTATTGTTACTAGCTAAGCTACAACCAATTTTGGAAAAGCAGGATGAATAGCCTAGTGAGGAGAGGAAATAAATAAACTACAGTTACATATTAGTAATGAATAAAAATACCCTAAGATCAGTAATAACATTGAAATGTCTGTTGTAAATAAACTTTAAAAAGTGACTTATGTCAGTCTGTTCAACATAAAAACATTTGCAGCAAATTTGAACATCTGAAGGTCCACCTATTAAACTGCCTGATTGGGAAGATCATTCTACAAAATGGTCACAGCTGGAATAACACTTTAAAATCCATAATGTCAGTATTGAAGTATTTCATCATACTGATATCCTACTACAGAATTCTTCCCTCAGAACAAGGTCTCACGTAGATGCTTGTCAATATCAAGATAGTAACTTTGGTTTGTTAAAAAAAAAAAATTAGAGGAAAAGCAAAAGAAAGGGTCTCTGCAATTTATTGGTAACGGTTTCACCCTGACCTGGCAAGCAAGTTAGAAATCCCCCCTAGTTTTGTTCTGAGGCTAAATAAGTAGTTTGCAGATAGCCTCATCAGGAGGGATATAATTTTTACTGTGAATGGCTTAATTCTAGGGCCTTGTGGTAATGATAGGACCCCTACTGGGTGAATTTATTCTTAACTACCCTTATCATAAATCATGATTATTGTTCTTCCAGTTCCAGCAGCCTGTAATACTAACTTTAATACATCCATCAGAGGCTAAGACAGTTAAAATCGCAATGAACCTTCTCGCTTCATTTCCCCCTGGAAATTCTTAATCTTCAAACTACTGTACAGGTTATTTAGTGAAACCAGAACCTTTAGAGGCTAGACTGTTCAATATTGTTATTATTACTAACCAAGCTACAACCATGATTGAAAAAGCAGAATCTACAAGCCCAAGGGCTTCAACATTTTAAGTAGCTCAGTGAGGAAATGAAATGGCAAATAAACTATATCATATATAGATTATGAATAAAAGGTATAATATATTTTAAGATAATTTTTGTCAAAATATATCAAGTCATGTTAAACTGTATAAAGAGATTCATTCTGTGCAGTGAAGGATATTCATCACTGCAACCACCTTTTCCTTATGGCATTTTTTATGATGGAGGCTTCAGAGTCAAATGCCAAAGTCTTACCAAATGATGAAATGCAAACCTCTACTAGAAGAGGAGCTCAGCTCAAGTTAGTATTGTACTCGTGCGAGTCTCCAATTTTGCAGCATTCTCGGACTTAGTCTGAACCCATAGATGGACTAAATAAACCAGAATATACTGTTAGGTTTTATTACAGAATCTCTATATCTTAAAATCTCTAAAAGAAATTATTTAATGCTTGCGGTCAGTCCCACAAAGATTTCAGATTGAGTCCACAGTTCTTAATTTTGCAAATCTGGACTTTTTTACCTGATTTTTTTCTATCTAAATTCAGATAAATCTTAATTATGAGTAATGAGTTTCTTGTAAACAATTACATAATTCAAAATCTTTTTAAATTAAGGGATTTCAGACAGGCAATTAAAACAGTTTGCCATTCCTTAGCATTTCACCAAAACTTGATTTAGGGTGCACGTCGAAAACTTTCTACAAGATATTGCTTTAAAAATTTGTTGCAGACCTAAATCGTCTTGAATAGGACATTGTGCAACTTCCCACAATTACCTGCCATAGGTATGGTATATGTATATACAGTATATATATATATATATACTGTATGTGTTTGCATGACAAAGTACAATACTGTACAGTTTATGCCTAAGCAAGCCGTAGAGAAATTTCTGAAGCTAACCAATAAAATTGACCAAGTTCACAAAGAAACATAAGGTCAATGGACTGTGATGATTTGATGCATTTTATAGCAGATAATAATATTGGCATAAGGAACTTACTTTCTACAAACCAATCATTCCTAGTACTACATCCAGTTTGAATCCCAATTCAATTTATATTACTGTATTTATTCCTCATGAAAGGAAGACATACAGTACGACAAACATAAAATTTACTGAATAAATAACTTTCTTGATTTATAAAAGATTCCATTCCTTCTTATAAGATCAGAGCAAATAAAGTTTAGACGTTAAGAAAGCAGTACAGTAGAAAAAGGGGAGGAGGTGGTGTGGGAGTGGGAAATAGAGGATGTAAATAAGGAGAAATCTGTTTGGAGAGGTGCTGTATGGTCTCCAAGGACTTTCCCTTTAATGGCTAGAACAGGAAATTCAATTCTACATAAAATACAATAGGAATATTATGTCCCCTGTTCTAGAGCTATTATGTTAACATACAAAGCCCAAACTTGCCATCAAGTTCTGTTACTATAGAAATCTGCACACCTCCAGTGGTGATATCATATGGCAATCGATGACACGTCATCACCAAGAACAAACGCTACTACTGTACAGAGGACCATGCAACTTGTATACTAACTTGAGCCAAGCTACCATAGAATTTCCTTTTATCAAAACCACAGTTTTTGGGGTTAATGTTCTGTGAGGTCTTCAAGGACTAATACCTGACCAATAAGTTAATAGACTCTTGTACCATTAAGGCCAACCATCTACAATCAAGCAAACAACTTACAGTAATCATGCACAGTATATAGATGAGAAGCAAACTTAACAAGTCTTGACATGAACTCGCCTCATAAAGGAAAACTCCGGAGAAGAAGCTGGAAGTCTGTCATTATGCTTCTGATGAAGGGCTTGGATGAAGGGGTTCTTCTTTTGTCCAATTTTCCCTCGTAAGTGCCACAAACGAATCTTGTACTACACATGCATTTTGTATTACTAGAATTTGTTTCAGATAGCGTCTTGAAAACACCCTACACCTAGACCAACTCTTAAATTTCTGGATGTCTTGAAATTGCACATTAGCAAAGAATGCTAACCGGGAAGAAATGTCTTATATTGTGGGTTTTAGGGATGGAGAGAGGATCTGCTTTCTTAATAAGGGAGGTGATTAGAATAGGGATTGCTATTGTTGAAAGGGAATTGTTGGTCTGGGTGAAACACATTACCTTCTGAAGACGAAGATTTCTGCAGATATAACTGACCAGACCGAGGATGCCATCTCTCAATCCTAAAGCTGTAATATATAAATAATCCCATCTCTAATGAAGCTTTCAGATTTGCCTAAAAACAGAAAATCCTGAGCCATGATTAGGAAACGGTAAAAAATGATGGCAATAAAATCCTGATCTCTCCAGAAAGCTGGAAGCTAACTGACTCTTTGCTAGCTTTGTGGACACTCTTTGGGCAGTATTGAAGCTGAAAGGCATCACTTTGAACCTATATGAACACCACCAGAGGCAAAACTGCAACACCTAAAATTGGTATGATTTGTATAACTGCATGACTGTTACTATTAATAAACACTCCCAAGTTGATTGTGAAAGGTGTCATATGCCGGCATCTGAATACCACAAACATTTGCATAAAACCCTATGGTAGTCTAAAATTTACAAGGGATTATACAGTACAGCACTTAGAAAACCTTTGATAAAAATAAATGGGGAATAAAGTTCATAACACTGAAATGGGTGATAGGATATAAAAGCTAAAACACCTCCAGGCTGTCAAGAAAGCCAGGAAGTGAAGGCAATCTTGAACAATAAATTAGTTCTTTAATTATTTTAAAGTTTAATATTACTGTATTATTAATATAGAAGAACTAATAACTCTATTCTTGTTACTAAACAGTAGACGAACATTTCTCACTTAGAAAGGTAAACTCACTTCTTTGCCAGTTACCACTAAGACCAATTGTAGTAAGATGGCGTCTCGGTGCAAGCAGCATTGTTTTCCGTAGTAGTATTGGTTCTTGGTGATGACGTTTTATTGACTGCTAGATAATTTCATCATTTGAGGTATATAGCACCTGAACTCAAGGATCTTCCTGAATCGGTTGGATTTGTGAATTTGGGCTATTTAGCTCCATATTTGGGCCTATAAGATCATTCATTGCCAAAATTACACTATGAAGTAAATGTTAAAAGTGGTTCGACAGCAAGATAAAAGAAATGATGGAAGATCAATGTAAAGCAAGTGCAGCTAGTGGCCAAAGGAACACTGAAAAGACCCTCCTCAAATAATACCTAAAGTGCACTGGTAGCTCTACTCCCCTACAGAGATTGAGTGATTTGTGTTCAAAAGTCAAGCCATACTATGTGGCAAATTTATTGACTTGCAAAAATTTACCTTAAAAAGCTGATCATCAAGAACCACATTTACTAACCCTCAAACACAATGTAAGTTTGGCCATCCAGCCCACTTAATTTCTAATAGCTCATCGTAGATAAGGGGACATTAAGAATGAGTCCGTTTTTGTCTCGAGACAACGGGGATTCATGCTTTCATCTGGAATGAGGTAATATTAACCAGTTTTCTTTTTTTCCTGAAATGGAAGCTTCTGGGATAATTTTATGATATGCCAAATGTTTAAACTAACTTTTTTGTGTTAAAATTTAAACTACATAATGTATTAAACAGGTTACTGTATCATGTTAATGCTTTTATACTTTGTAATAACACACTTTTTCTTTAAAGCCTTACTGCTAAGTGTCCACTTTTACATGACTGCAAGAGTTGATTACGAATAATTGATAGGTAAATGATTGCAAAGGAAAAAAATTGATATGCATATAAAATTTTTAGACCATGTTAAAACCTTCCCCAATCTTTGTTCTATGATATTGGAAATGTTTACTTTTTCTCTGTATGCCTGAAAACCCAATGTGTTCTTCCAAATTATTTGATTTCATTATTTCCTCTAATTATGCAACATAAAAAGCCGGGAAACATAATGAAATTTCAACAGTAATATCCATGACTCTGTTACGTTTTTACTTCCTCTCAATATTTCCCCCAAAAACTCTTCCAGCCTATGTAAATTTTAGTAGTAATAGTAAACTCCCTCTACGCTTTGATGCAAATTATCTTTTCACTTTCTTGAAGTACTTTTATGTAAAAGGCTTAGGCCTTTAGTGTAATCACCTTCAACTTTTCAACAGATTTCATAAATTGATTCATAAGCCTGAACTTTCAGTAAGGACCTTCAAAGATAGAGCAGTTATCTCTGTGCACATACTGTATTATAATACTCACAGTAAACAACGAAACCAAACTATGGTTGCCTGTCTGTTTCTACTTTTCATCATAATAAAAATGGGAATTTAAGGAACTTCTTACCTTTTTAAGAAACTCTTTCCCTGCCTTTACTGGAAGTCAATTTTATCATGGTGATAAAATTAATTATAGTAATTCATACAACATTATTTTTCCATTTGTTTGACCAAAATATCTCAAATACTTCTGTGATTAAATATCTGAAAATAAAACGTGGGTGAGATAGCCATGTCGTCCTGATGGAAGGTTCCTATTGGTAGCTTTCTAAGGGATATTTGGCTACAGTGATATTCAAAGAGAATTGACCTTTAGGTCTCCAGAATTCTAACTCCTGGCGCAAATATCCTAAGGATATCGCATAATATCGGGACGTATATCTTGATACAACACACAGCAATCTTCACCCCGAATAGCGTTTTCGCTTCGAGGGGGAAGAGTGGCGAAAATAGAAGGGGAGCTGTTATCAAGGTTACCCTTCCTCCCGTACTATTACGAGTATCCAAGATGGCGCTTATTCCTTGTAGCATTGAGGATGGTGCTACAGATATAGTAGTTTTGGGAGGGATCTTGCTTAGGCATTTTCTATGGAAAAGGAGGGCGGGTCCATCAGGACGACATGGCTATCTCACCTAAAAATAGATTTTTCGCTTCGCTCAAAATCCGTTTTTTGGGCTCGGGCCATGTCGTCCTGATGGAAGTTTACCAGAGAATTACTAGAAAGTACTGTATCTGTGGATTTTCATATGTGCCTTAAGCTTGGGACAGATTTTCTGTGGTCATTCGGATCATTGAGACATATGACGTTACCGTTATACGTCATTACCACTAATCATAAGCCATGTTAGGGCTTCCTGCCCCCTGCAGGGAAGAGTCATACTAGACAGTAGAAAAGGGGTCTCAAGGTTTGCATATACTGTATGAACAAACATAGTATCAACTAGATATACAAGAGTCTCACAGTTTGTATACTGTATACCTATTGGAACAAAAGTATCAACAATATTTATTGTCCGTCACATACAATAATATGAGGTATACTTAGGTTAGTAAGTAAGAGAACTCTGGCTAAACTTTATTTGTGCTAATTGTGGGGCGAAATAAGACGCAATTACACATTAATAATTTATTCACTAAAAAATGACTAAAGATAGAATAGCATGTGTAATATATATTAATATATTAGGAGAATCATACATATATAGACAACTTGATACAGAAAAATTTTCTACCTGAACGGGAAGAAATGATTAGTGCCACTATGAAATTTGAAAATTTAATAAAATTTTCTAATATAGTTTTCTGTAATTGTTTGATATTATCAACACTGTGTAAAGTACACACAGCACAAGTGTTATTTGTATAATTCTACACCTGAGGTTTTTTTAACAGTCTTTAGGTGACACTCACTTAAAAGGTATTGCACTAAAAGGTGTCATCACCTTTACACCATAATTGAGAGTCCCAATCAATTCACTGTTCATCGCAGCACTAGACGACAGGTTTTCATACACTACCTGCCGCCACTACGTAATGCTTCAACTCATGAACTTGCTTTGCATAATGTTTGTAGAACACTCTGGATGACTTCCATCCAGTGTATGAGCGGAGACGCTCAAAGTCCATATACTGAAAAAAGTTCGGTGATGAAGCAATTTTTCTCAGATCATGGCCTGTGGGTGTACTGTCAGGATCCGCTCTGCGAATAAAGTAGGTGAGCTTCGCCCTCAGTTGTTTTAGGGATAAGTTTGATCCTGAAGTTTCTCCTTTAAAGAGCTGTCCTCCCCTGAAGTCTGAAGTTCTTCGAAGATAGACCTTTAGACATTCTACTGGACACAAAGAGACATCTTCCTTCAGAGGGCAGATTCTCCAGGGACCCCATCTCTTAGTGGGTAGCTCGATTTTGGCGAGAAAGGTTGGATCAGGAAAGAGATTCAGTTCTCCTACTTCTGTGAACTGAATATGGCCCTCGTCTCTGGATAGGACCACTATTTCACTAACTCTAGCCCTTGAGGCTATAGCAAACAGGAAAATAACTTTTTGATTTAGATCCTTGAGAGAGCAATCTTCATTGCTCACTGTTGAAGCATAATGTAGGACCTTGTCCAAGGACCATGAAATGGGCTTCGGAGGAGCTGCAGGCCTGAGTCTAGGACATGCCTTTGGGATCTTGTTAAAGATCTCATTCGGCAGGTCTACTTGAAAGGCGTATAGAAGAGGTCTAGTCAGCCCCGACTTACACGTAGTTATCGTGTTGGCTGCCAGGCCTTGTTCATGAAGATGGATAAAGAAGGACAGACCAAAGTCTATTGAGATTTCTTTCGGTCTTTTTGCTTTGACGAAAGCAACCCACTTTTTCCAAGATGATTCCTGCCGGCTGAACCACAGTTTATTATTATACAGTAGCCAGTATATTTGCAGTATAAGATATACTGCAGACAGAAAACTATAGTATATATTATAGAGTAGTTATTTTCCAACATACCTTGTGCTTCCTGGCACAGTCTGTTGTTGAGACCAATCCTATATTAGAAGGAAAGATTTCCTTCAATATACTGATAGTTAATCAGTTAACAACTTACCCCACAATATTAAAGAACTTAAGAAGGGTAGCGCCTGGCGGCACGATCCAGCCGACATGTCACCAGCTGGTTAGTACCTGGCGGCACCGGCCCCGCCGGGATGTCGCCGGCTGGGTTAGTACCTGACAGCACAGGTCCAGTGAGCATGTTGCTGGCTGGGTTAGTACCTGGCGGCACTAGCTGGCAGAGAGAGAGAGAGCATGGAGTGAAGAGCTACCTTATTAAATGTTTGTTAACAGTAAATAAGGGTGTAAGTACTTGATGTTACTGCCTTCTTCCGAAATGAGGGTTCAAATAGAAGGGGAGAAGACATCATTCAAGCTTCCATCCAACCACAAAATCCGTTGCCGGTCACTGCCGGCTTCGGGGATGTGGATGGCAATCCAAGAGAGGACTGAAGAACACTCGATAGTAGAGGGGTCTCCCACCGGCAGCCGTCACAGCCGGCACAACCTTTCCCGGAGCCTTGCGTCCATAAGGGAAAGACTGAGTGAATATACAGCTGCTTATGTAGGAGCCCGGCCGGCCCCACAACCTACCCGGCAAGCGCTGAGATTATAGGACGACGGCCACAGGGTTGCGATGGCTAGGCTATCGCTAAAGGACAGAGAGGGGCAAGGAAAGGGTCCTGTATCAAGTGTGGAAGAAGGCGGCAGGGTTGCCGCCTCTACCACACAAGGGAGAAACTCTGTTTCAGTATCGGCGCCATCCTAGGCGGCAGAAGAATATCTATTCTTCAGCCTAGGGTTTGCCGAAACAGGACTAGTCTTCTAGACCGCAGGGGAGAAGGTGGCGGCATCATACTACCACTTCAGGTGCGGCCTAGGGAGGCATAGCCTCCTATGCCGGCAGCAGATGGCCGGCAGGGGAGTGACTACTCACCCTGCTGCTCGGCCGCCGGCAGAAAGACTGAATACTCTGAGGTTCTGTCGAAAACCAAAGCCGGGACACTTGCCGGTAAGGTTGGGAGACAGAAAACAGTAGCCTAGCCAAGCTAGAGTGACTACTCTATGGCGAGACCAATATAGGGTTGTCGCCTAAGCGACACTCAGAGGTAAGGAGGGATTACCCTTAAATCTCCACAGGAGACGAGTATCGAGTTATATAAATAATTCTAGGAGATATCTATCTCCTGTTGAATTAATAAAACGATACACGAGGGTAAACTGGGATCATGTATGAAAGTATACTGAAGCGTGTAGGCTAGCTAGCCTAGCGCGGGGCGAGATTTCGGTTACCTAGATCACCAAAACTCTAACATACGATAGACATAAGGAAGAGGAAATATGCATAATTATGTATATCTTTACTAGCATAATTGTGCCTCAATAGTTTTCATAATTTATTAATGCTATTACAGCTGGGAATGTCATTCTGCTAAATAAATAACACATGCATTAAGAACGACAGCGCCCATGGCGCCTCCGGTGATCGGCCAAGCTCCGAACACATAAAATTACTCTAATTTCTCTGTGAAGCAGGAGCTAAAAATTATACACTGTAAAGAATAAATACTCAACTTTCCAGAGGCAGAAGAAGCTGGAGATTGCATTATAAATCCTCGATAAATCGAACACAAAGGAAAACCACCGTGTGAATTCGCTACAAAAATAGGAATAAGCGCCATCTTGGATACTCGTAATAGTATGGGAGGAAGGGTAACCTTGATAACGGCTCCCCTTCTATTTTCGCCACTCTTCCCCCTCAAAGCAAAAACGCTATTCGGGGTGAAGATTGCTATGTGTCGTATCAAGATATACGTCCCCTGATATTATGCGATATCCTCAAGAGAAATTTTAAGGATATTCGCGCCAGGAGTTAGAATTCTGGAGACCTAAAGGTCAATTCTCTGGGAATATCACTGTAGCCAAATATCCCTTAGAAAGCTACCAATAGGTACCTTCCATCAGGACAACATGGCCAGAGCCCAAAAAAAGAATTCAGTAATATAACTTGGGTGGTTTCTAACATTTAATTGTATTCCTATGCACTTGTATATAATTGCACTAGAGTCAGCTACATAAAATGTAATACTGTATAGAGTAATTTGAAAAAACATTTATGTATTTGTTTAACAATTAGATTAATACAAAAATAATGTTTGAAAGAACTATTACAGTAGGTGATTATTGCCAAAAATGTAGAATGTTAGAATTATGAATGTGATGAAATGTGAATGAAAAGCAAAAAAAAAATTTTGAAACATAACTTTAATGGAAATTATATTTCTTAACCTGTTAATCTGATTTTTGCCCATAGTGTATATAGGTTGTACAAAATACATATTCCACTTTATGTGATTAATATTAATGTACTGTATTACTTTTCAGCCTCCTTTTAAAAGTTTATTAATTGTTAGACAAAGGGACTTCTTGAAATAAAATCTTGACAATCAGTCGGTAGAAAGAATGGAGATATTACCTACCACTTTCAACTTCTGAAATTGTGAGGCATTTACCTGGAATATTATATCAATCAATATTCTACATTTATTTGCTGATTTACAATCATATTGGTAAATGGCTTAATTTTTAATGTTGATTTAACCCTTTAAGTGTATATGTATAAAAATGTGATATATTTGTCTAATAAATAATTTTTAAAATTCAACTTTATTTTTCCTATTTTCATACGTAAGTAGACCCTGTTAACAGTTGTTTGTATTCATTCATAGATATCAGTAAAATGTTACAAAATATAGGATACATTTTCTGAAGAATCAACTTTTTGAATTACAGTACAATTATTCAAGGATGTACTATAATGATGTAAATATGTTCAAACATGGACAAACTTTTCATTCTACTTATGCGCATCTTAATGAAACACACTTATCTCTAGCTGTCCGACATCTTAAAAAGAGGAATTATTTTTAAAAGTGCTCGTACAATATCCACCATCAGGGAGAACTTCCCTCATCCATCCTAGAACTGTTAACTCAAAGATCACTCTCTCAGAAAAATCTTCAGCTAGTCAGAGAAAAGTATTAAATCTTCAGCTAGTCAGAGAAAAGTATGTAATATCTTCCAAAATTTCATTAATGATTTTCAAAAAAAAACTTTAGCACTTCCCATAAAATCCAAGGTGTAATTATTATTTTAATCTTAACTTTTTTAACGATAAAAGAATTTGGGAAAATTTTCTTTAGGCTACTGGGAAGTTTTTATATACAAGGCAGATAAAGAAATCAGCAAAGGTTGTCAGATACCTCCAGAAAATGTGACCATCAATAGGTGGTGAGAACGACAATAGGCGAATTTGCGTCTCGAACAATGGAATGATAGGTTTCAAGTTTCTGAGATGAAGGTACAAGCGACATGGCACCGTAGGCGTGCAAACATTAACTAACTCAGGATAAATGGTGGGAACATGAAGCAGCGATGGGAAACATCGATCGTACACATCACAAAATGTTGGCGACATTACAGGAACATGCACACGGCCATTGAACGCCTAATCTATACAGCGAATGACGATAGATGCTACGATCGACAGAACATCAAGTGCTAGGTATCATACAAAGGGAAGGCACTGAACCTAACCCATTAGACACCCAAAGCAACATGCCGTGCACGTGTTCCTGCAATGGCGCCGAATTTTTGCTAATTATTGGTTGTTGAAAAGTACCTGAAATTATTCTAAGCAAAGTTTGAAGGTAATTATGGATGATTACCAGTTAACAAAATACACATCATTTCATACAAATGAACACTTTCCTACGGAAACTGTCAAATACAGTAGTAATTAGTGGAAATTAAAGTAGAAGTTTTAGTTATATGTGTTTACATGTGAAGTTTTATCTATTTGAAGTTTTGAATGAAATTACCTCAATACTGTTTATTATACCTTAGTAAGACACAGTTTACTGTAAAGTACAGTATTCTCTTTAGTACAAATGGCTATAAATATTTTCGATGCAAGTTAGGGATGGAAGAGACCCATAATAAGCTGACGAAAGAGCACAACTGGCAGTTTTCGCCTATTGTCGCTCTTACCATCTACCAATGGTCACACTTTCTGGGAGTATCTGACAACAATCGGTGTTGCTCGACAAAATAATGGCAAGCCGGCTAGGCAACATGGCAGGTGATGTGCAAATATATTTGTTTCAGGAATGTTCGCTCCATACGTCACCATCGAATTTGGTAGCTCATATTCAAACATTTGTAAGCCTTCGAGTGACATTGCTCCTCATTCGCCATTTGCCACTCGATGTGTGTTTCAAATGCCTGGTTTCCTAAATTGTCTCGCAAAGATTAAGGTTAAAGTTTATTCCTCGCAAGACGTTCTGCGACGCCCCATGATTGCACTCGCATGTTGTCGGGTAGCCGGACAATTGGCCAACAGCGATAAGACAATTGGCTGACAGACAGTTAGCCGACAAAACAATTGGTCGATTAAACCATTTTCAATGTCATAGTTAAGTAAGTTTTTACAGTCTTTCCTTAACATGAATGTATTTTTTGTTTTCCCTTGAAACATCAGCTCCTGATAATGCCTGTTCTTTTACAATTTCTGTGCTTGATTGTTCAGTCCTGAGTTTTTGAATTAATTTTGATAAGTTAGGGAGGTGGACATTGGCTTTTCTACTGAAGGCGTGGTGACACCCTTCCAGCAAGTTGATAGTTTTCGGCAAATCATTCAGCAGTCTGTAGTGCCACGACCATAACAAACTGTCAAATAAAGGTCGTCTACGTCTACCACGTTGCACAATTCCTAGCCATGTACACACAAAATAAGACAAGAAATCATCCAAAATTTCATCTGTTTATGCATTTAAAGAATTAATAAATTGTTCAAACAAAAAAGGTAGATCATCAGCTGGTACGACAGCTTTTGCTTGCAGCTGTTTTACAATACATGCATTTTCTCGGTCGTTGTACCACCGATTGTAAACCCACAGTCTGTATTTTGTGCCACAAACACTGTCCAAAGTGAAAAAAACCAGCCATAAATAGAAACATGAGGAAAATTGCTTTTAATTGAGTTTATAGCTGCTTTTTCAAAGTCTACTGTAATTGATGTCACATTTAAATTTCTTCCTTCTTTAATGAATTCAAATATTAAATCATGATCCACTTCAGATTTACTGTTTGTCAAGCAATAATGTAGCGGCACTGTTTTATTTTCACTAACTAGTGCATGGATTGTGTATGGCTGCTTACCCAAAGGTGCAGTCAAAAGTCCCGTCGCAGAACCGCTCAGTTTTCTTGGATAAGATTTCCAGATTTTTCAAGGTTCCAGAAACAGAAACCTCTTCATTTTCAAAGAGTAAAAAATTATCACCTCTCGGAGTCTTATATAGCTCATCTTCTTTGAGACCGGGTAACTTCTGTCGAACTGTACGTCTGAGATTCCTTTTTTGGTAAAGCACCAGCAATAATCACAGGGATATCTGAATTGCACCATCAATAATAGAGCACGGCATTTCCTCAGATATTTCCGCAAGAAGCTTTACTTGTTCTTTCACCTTTGTAGCTCGATTTTCAATAGGATTTGGTGGATGGGAGTGTTCAGAAGGAGTTCTGCTAATCTTGCGTTGCAGATATTACGATTCGCACATCTCCGATACGTTTTTGATTCTTTGGTTCTACCAATAATGTAGGCGTACCCCTCGAATAGAAGTTTTTGGCCTCCTCGTTCTGTTTTGATGAACTCCATGACTGATATTGAAGGGCTTGGAAAAATAAACTTAATAAAAACGGGCTTTGAGTTTGGAAAAGCATTTGAAAATAAGTGGTTTAGCATAACGATTTCAACAATAGGTTGACAGCATAACGATATTCACAATAAGTGGTTTAGAATAACAATTTTAACATTAAGTACTGTAGTTTAACATAATGCTTTCTCAAATAAGTAGTTTAGTATAATATACAAAGGTGAATATTATGTTTTTAGTTTTTAATTTTTTTTCCTTTCATTTGGATTGTTCAATTATTTTTGTAAAGAAAGCAAATTTATTCAAAAGTTGTTTTTATGTATGTTTTCATTTTACTTTAATAAAGCGTCTATGTTTTGGTCTTTCTTTTTTTAATGGTTTTTCAATTTTCCGGCCAATTGCCTGTAGGCCAACTGTCTGATGGCAAACTATCTGTCGTTTAATTGTCTGTCGGTCAATTGTCTGTCGGCTAACTGTCTGTCGGCAAATTGTCTGTCGGCAAATTGTCTGCACACAGGTTGTCGTGCACTCTAGGAGATTCATTGAGAACAAAGCCCTCATATTACGCGATGGTGCCGTGATCTATTATTTTTCTGAGAGCATCTGGCAACAAGAATTGCAAGTCGCAGTCTAGCCTAAATTGTCGATAAGCTTTGACCTAGAAGTATCCCTTCTATAAGACCAATTAGAGAAGATGGTCCACTTTCTCTGGTAGACAACTGCAGAGATCTTTGCAAATATCCAAACATCTGTTCAGTGCCTTGCAAAAAGTCTTTCAGTCAGAGGAGATACTAGATAGTCACTTTGAGTGAAGTGACAGAGATATCACTGATGTGGTTGACAGAGGAAGTTGGGCCACTTGGGTACTTCTTTCGGTATCCAGATGAGGAGCATCAGCAGGTCTGGATACCATTTGGTGTGTGTGGCTACTAGTGGTGGTGCGGGCAGAGTTGAGAACTACCTGTTTCACAGCCTTCATGAGCTCAAGGAACCACAGCATGTCCTTCTTGAACAAAGGGATGGACTCAGGCATGTGCAACGGTCGCTTTTCTTGGAAGCGGGCACTGGGAGAGAAGCGATCAGACCTACGTTAGCAGTAGGAACTCGCCCACTTACCTCACCCTCATGTGGTTGGTAGTTACCTGACTTAAAGACTGATCGATCACGAGCTGAAACAACGGGAAGCGTAGTGCGAATACTCGTAAGAGGAGGTTCGCAAGTAACCTTGCGCATGTCTGTCAGGCACTCACAAGTTAAAATTACTTTTGAGTCCTCCTTTATTTTTGCACTGAAGATTCCCATAGTAAAACATTTGACTTTACGATATTTCTTAAACCTTATTTTCAGCAGATTCCTTATTCCACCAAGCTTGCTAAATGTGGCTATGAAATATTTTAAGAGGGTTATATAATCCCTCACGGGTAGTTTAAAAGCTTATATTGCTAAGTCGATAGATGGTATAGCTGTCATATCTGCTTTTCATTACCCAAAACCCCAATATGGGCAGGAATCCAACATATTTCTATATTTACCCAACAGGAGTAAAACCTGTCAAGGAGCCCTTTTCAATACAAATTGATTCTGATTAGTTTAACCCTTTAGGGCTTCTGTGGCACTTCTTGAATCAGTATAAATCACAAACTTATGATTTGGCATATCTTCTATAGTTTTAATAAAATCAATTGCTAATAAAATAACTGATAGTTCAGATGTAACTACTGATCCTTCACAGCTGACAGCACACACTGAAGATTTAGAGCCATCAGTATAAATAGCATAATGAGGTCCTTTCCTTTGAGTATGTTTCAAGGTGTGTAACTACCATTGAAAATCAACAAATAATACTGTATATCACCGTATTAAAAAGTGCCCAAGAACACAAGTCATTGTGAAACTTAAAAAGAGTTGGAAATTGGCAAATAATACTTTATGTTACGAAAGTATTATCAACAAAAATTACAAATTTGGAAGTAATTTGTGTTTTTGCTAATGATTCTAACCTGTAGCTATTTATAGGGGTATTACTTTCGGCAAAGCTGAAAGACGAACCATTAGACCTTTAGCGAGGGTTAACCACCCATCCACTAGTTACCGGGTTGAAGTAGTAACTACCCCTCTCACTCGCACACCTGGGCTGTGAACCTCACTTTGCTTGGAGGTAGGACTTCAAAGGGACTGGTTTTGGAGGGCCATTTTGTATAAATGGCTACAGGCTTGTATCATTAGGAAAAATACAAATTACTTCCAAATTTGTCATTTGTTCCGTAACTAAGTACAAACCAATGCTATTCATAGGGGTTGACTTGCCCATTAGGAGGGTGGAAGTCCCTGCCAATCTGGCTTTTTGGCTTTGACCCAGAGATTCCCTAAATGTGTTTAGTGTTTGTGATACTAACAATGTGACTGTCAAGAGTTCTTCCAAGTCATAGGTGTCTTCAGAGATCACCAAGATATACCCAATACCCCCCCTCAATAGGATATGGGGACTTGACAGTATTGACACAATACCAGGTTACACAAGGGAACAATGATTTACCTGCAGTTGGTTGAGGTCAGCTTTGCAGAGGGTCCTGGATGCTGATATCCCCAAGAGAGAGAGGAGGATGAGGAAAAGAAAGAGCCAGTCATTCTTAATCATTCATTCAGACTATAACCAGATAACCATACCCCTAACCTCAAACTACTTGTTCATCAAGGAGCTTGAGTTGTTAAACCCATTGTTGTGCAGCCACCAGAGGACCGATAAAAAACGTATCGAGTCTCCTGTGGGTTACGTCTTGCAGGTAGTGGGCGATGAAGATCGTCTGACACTTCCACACGCCCGCTTGCAGTACCTGCTCCATAGAGTAGTTTCGTTTGAACGCCAGGGACATTGCAATGCCCCTGCCGTCATGAGCTCTGCGTCGACATGTCGGAGGAGGATCAGAATTAGTGGGAGGTCAATGACCTTCTAAATCTAGGCAGAGATGGTGTCCTACATGATCCTCCTCTTGCCCTTCCCTGTGCTGACAAAGAGCTGACACTTGGGGACAAGGTCTTGTAGTTTCCTTGAGGAAGAACCTTCAGTTTCACTTTGGCATAGTAAAAGTTGCTCTGAATCATTGGTTATGCTGCGAAGGACTCCCAGACCGAAGTGTTCGGATTTAAGAATCTGAGCTGCCAGAAACGAGGTCGAGCATCACTTGGCCCATCATCGTGAAGGAGAGATGTTAAGGGTATCCCATGGGGTTCACCGACTCTCTTGGCTGAAGCCAATACAAGTGGGAGACCTGTCATCAAAGTCAGGTGGCCTCTGCTGGTTGAAATCGTGGAGCGAGGTCTTTCCGACTAAGGGTCCGTAGGCTCCAAACTCCGTATGATGGGCAATGCAGACGTGGAAGAAAGGTTAAAGTAATTCCTTTCGGTGTGAAGGCGAGGCTCAATGACTAGCGGTGGCCTTTCATTGTCGAGACCAAGAGAAGCTTTCCTCCCGAAGGTAAAAGAGGAACACCTCTAATGCTGGCATTGAGGTTCTCTCAGGATCTCCGTCGGGAGTTGCCGATAAGTGTACTGGGCTTAATGAGTCTAGTAGGGAAGATGAATCTTGCTGACAAGACGAGTCTGCTGGGCAAGACAGAGTCTGATGGCCTGTTCCAGAAGATCAAGGGCGGGGAATTGATGAATCCAATTCCAGTGGGATCTCTCAGGATCTATGTCAGTATGTGAGACTGAGTCTTCTAACAAGAAAGACTGCTGATGACGAGGCCTGTTCTGAAGGGCAATGGGCGAACCTAATTCCTGTGGGAGGAATACCCCGGAGGGGAGATAAACCAGGAAAAAGTAAGATTCTTTAGAAGATGGGAAAGGCGGCTACCGTTTGCCGACGCTGTCAGCGATCCTTCCAGCAAGCAGGAAGATTGCTGCATAGTGGCTGGTGGAGGAACTACTCCCTTGGCAGGGGAGTGGATAAGTCCCTCTCTTCACTGGAAGAATCCTAAGAAGGGGAGACCAACATGACAAGGAAGTCTTTTCCGCAGATGGGAAAGACACGATCAATATCTGCTGCCGTAGTTGGCAATTCTCCCCACAACGGAAGGGAGAGTTCCAGAACCTAGAGCCGATCCTCTTGGCCGCACTCTCTGTTTCCCATCCTTGAGTTCTAGCCAAACTTGAAGGTGGACATCAGGCATTGTCTGAGAAATGAGCCGGAGCTCAAAACTGAGTTCTCCTCAAAGGGGGTAGTAACCCTTGCCTACATGAAGGTTGCCCTTATCTCTGAGAGGTTTGAGAGGTGGTACTGTTCGGACTCTGACCAAAGCCCAGAGGCAGAGTGGTACAGCATGAGCAACCCCCTTTTCTTTTATGCATCTGGAGGTAGAAGTCAATTCTGGGAAGAGCCAAGGAAGTCGACTCCTTGGCGAAGATTCCTTTTATCAACCGTCTTCTCAGGTCCATCTCCAGCCCGGGCCTCGGGAGGAGATCCTACTCCTGTTCCTATTCATGCCCCAGTGGAAGCTGGATTTGAAGGCTTATAATAGGGGCTTGATGAACCCAAGTGAGACGGTGATTTAAAAGACATAACCACTACTGGCTGAAAGTGCATCTCTTTGAGAGAAGACTCTTGTCATCCTCCTCCTGGGATCCTGTCAATCTGCGGAAAAAGCTCCTGACAACGATAAATGTATCCATGGGTACTTGTCTCTGATAGGGAAACTGGGATATCTCTCGAGATTTACCTCAATCCTTCGATCTCGGTAAATTCAGGGTGAAGTCTCAGTGGTAACAAAGATGAGCCGTTGTCTGTTAGGATCAATTCGTCGTACTGAAGTCTTCGGAGAACGAAACTGATCCTGTCAAACTAGGTTGACACTAAAGTAAACCTTCTTGTGAGAATTGCTAGATGGTCAAAGACACTTCCTTGCTGACGGCATTCCAGAATCTAGGACTCTGTGGACTAACTGCTTGTTTGACCGTATGCCTTCTCCTCGTTGAACAGAGTTAGAAAAAACTAACCGGTTCCAGGAGAAGAGGAAAGAACTGGAGACGAGGCTCGGAGACCATGATAAAAACACATTGTTGCGTCCACAGACGTAATGGTTGAGACGCGCGTCCAAGTGGACGTTCGGAACGCGTATGTAAGGAGAGAGACGCCCTCACACATCCATAGGTGGGAAAAGAGAGAAAGTGTATTTTCTTGTAACTGAGCTGCAAATTCTCTGTTCTTGTTGAAAAGAGATGCATACTCCAAACTTGTAGGAGGGGACCCGTCATGGGGCAACCTTCTCAAGGCCGAGAAAAGGCAATTATCTCTTATATAAGAGCATTGAAGATGTACTCAGCATCCCTTTCTCAGCCACGACCAAGAGGCATTTTCTGATTGACATGAGGATCATACAAGTAGTGCTGCAGACAGGGTCCAAGACAGTGTCTTTACCCTATTGAGGGGCCATCGCCAGGTCAGATAACCCATTGATGGTTCTTATGCAGACCAAGAACTGCCAGTAAAAGTGCTCCAGCTCCTTTTGCTCTGCCTCCGATAGTTTCGGACTAGCAGCTCTAGGAAGATGGTTGATGACGATATCGCAGTCATTCACCCACGAAACATCATCTCGGGGTGGGTCGAGGTCTTCCCTTGCATGGTGTCTCTTGCATAAACCTCCACAGGGTTCGGAAATGGTTGTCTAAGACCTTCCTGGGAAGGTCTTGATACCCTAGTCAAAGATTTGGGTAGAATTCCTCCAGGAGTGAAGGCCTTGAACGGCCATCCGTTTGTGTCTCCTGCTGAGGGAGAGACGTCTGAATTCAATAGGGGAGGGGTGGAAAAACCTTGCCCGAGACTCTTCTCTAAAAGGAAGAGAATCTTGGCTTGAGAGATGAAGAGATGAAGGTGAGAGCTTACTCGTGGAGGAGTGGGGACGATGATGCTGAGCCTCCGCTTTGATGTCCGTACCGGTGTCAGCTTGATCCGGGATGAGTCTTGCGGTTCAGTTACTCATCATTTCCTCTTCAGGGGAGAGAAGAAAGATATCACAGACTCTTGAAGATGACTTTTTCAGCAGAATCCTTAGTGTACTGGTCAACTATAGATATGGCACACCTTTCACAATCGCCTGGAGGATTGCTCTGACCAGTGTGTTGAACCAAGGTTCTTTGCCCACTGTGGCCCTGGCCGAGAGGTCCCCAGAAAGGATAGAAGCTAAGAGTTTCTGACAAAGGTAGGGCTTTTCTACCTGGACAAATCAACAGTCAGACAGAAGAAAAAGTGGAACAAAACAGGGTGGCTGTCAGTTTGGACACCTTGGGTTCCCTAAAGGTAGGTTCTCCCTGAAGGGGAGATCGTCGGGAGTCGTCCTTCAGGTGAGATGTTTTTGGAGAATGGTGATTGCGGGTAGATCTGTGGGAAACAGACTTACACTCTACAGGTGAACGAAGATCTGAATCTGATGGTCGGCGCTGGCAAAAGGCAGGTTGGTGAGCACCGATGCCCCGACGAGGAACGAGAAGCATGAGAAGGAGAGTGTTTGGATGACTGTCTCCGATCTAAAAGAGATCATCTACGGTCTGGCGAATGGGGACTGGTTGGCGAGTGCCTATAAACTGGCGAGTGCCTATAAACTGGCGAGCGGCAAGTCACATGAGAACTAGGCTAAGCTGGAGAGTGACGAGCAACTGTTAAATGATGAGCTGCTGGTGATCGTCGCTGAAAGGCTGGCTAATGGCGAGCAGCAGGAGGATGATGGGTAACTACCGAACGCTTAGTAGTAAGAGATTGGCTCCTCGTTGGTGAACAACAAGCTGCCGGAGAATGACAAGCAGCTGGCGATCAATGGGAGGCTGGCGAACGGCGAGCCATTGGCGATCAGTGAGAAGCCAGAGAATGATGAACAGTCGGCGGTTGAAGAGTCTCAGGAGCATGACGAGGAGCTGGAGGACTGCGAATAGTCGGCGAACCACGAATTATAGGAGCTTGACGAGAAGTCGGAGAATTTTGAGATTCTATGGCAGCTGGTGAACTACGAACAGCTGTCGAGGTCAGAGAGTGACGGTGGACAAATGAACACCACTAGGCTGGCGAACAGCAAACCATTGGCAAACGGTGAAAAGCCCGTGAGCAGGTCGAGAATCTGGAGATTCGATGGGCGGTAACGAGCCACGAACAGCATTTCGATGGCGCAGAGGTCAGAGAGAAGTGTTGGACAGGCAAACGCTGCGAGGCTGGTGAACAGCAAGTCTGAGTAGAGTCCAGTGAGACAGGTGAGGGTCGGGAACCAGGGGGCGTGACGAGGAGCTGGAGGACTGCTAACAGTCGGCGAACCATGAATTAAGGGAGCTCATCGAGCAGTTGGAGAATCTTGAGATTCTATGGCAGCTGGTGAACTACAAACAGCTGTTGAGGTCAGAAAGTGACGGTGGACAAATGAACACCACAAGGCTGGCAAACAGCAAACCATTGGCAAACTGTGAAATGCTAGTGAGCAGGTAATAAATCCAGAAATTCGATGGGCGGTGGCGAGGCACAAACAGCAGGTCGATGGCGAGAGGTCGGAGAGGAGTGTTGGACAGGCAAACTCTGCGAGGCTGGAGAACAGCGAATCTGACTAGAGTCCAGTGAGATAGGCGAAGGTCAGGAACCAGCGGAAGAACAGTGAGACTGACGAGACTCGTCAGGTTGACGCTCTATTGGTGAAGGCGAGAGCTAAGGAGTGGGTGAACGGTGAAGTACTTGACGATCCTCCGAAGGGGATTTGTTCGGCAGATGTCAGTGAGCTAAACAGACGTCTCTTGTCAGAGGCGAAGGAGAGTGTCTGAGGTGATAAAGACGACCACGAACTCTGCAAACTCACTGATAACAATGATGATCCTCCACAGGAGTAGACTGCTCAGCAGGAAGATCTCCCAATGAGATGTAGCTGTCATCAATTCTCCCCGCAGGAGGGAAGGTTGCTAGACAGAGATGATGAAGGGAAGTTCTCCCTTGGAAGGGAGAGCAGCCGAACACCTGGGGAGGATAACTCTCCCTCGGAAGGTTAAGTAGCCCAACCATGGAGGTGGACCTCTGGCCAGTGTTCTTTGCTTCCCATCCACATGCATTGTTCAAGTTGAAGGTCTGCATCGAGCGCTACCGTAGAAAACGTAACTGGAGCTAGCTCCTCGAAGTTAGCGTAATGATCAGGAGCTGCCCCAGGCGCAGAAGAACAGGAATGTGACAGTGCAGGGACAGCAGATTCCACAGGAACGGCTTTGCTCTTCTACGTCGGCTGTCTTAGCCAAACAAAGAAGTACGGCATCCCAAAGTGAGGAACATAAAAACAAATTATGCAAGAAAAACTCCCTCGAGAGGAGCACCTAATCTGCGGTTGGGAAAGGTGTCCCCAGAGAGAACAGAAACATATTAAGGGCTGCACACCCCCTTCGCTGGCCGACATCTTCGGGAGGAGAGCAGCATTATAAGAATGGTAAAAAAAAAAGTTACAATTAATTACAGTAATTCAGCTGACAAAACAAACTACTCGGGAGAACCACTCAACCTTCCTACGGGAAGGGGGTTCCCCGAGGGGGAGCGGACAAGCTAAGGGGTTAAGCACTCCCTCCGCCAACAAAGAATAGCCATTGGACCATCGTCGCATGAAGGAGAGCGGCACACAGTTATTATTTCAACTTGATTAATGAAGAAAATCATTCAGAATTGCAACCTAACTCGAGGACAAAAAAGGTGTTCCCCCCGCAGAGGTTCTGCTTGGCTCTCATGTCACATAAAGAGAGCAGCGTTGTCAGTGAGAAAGAGAAAGACCGAAGTCAAGCTCTGCAAAATCCGCAAACAGATTTCCTCTAAGAACATGTACGGGGGGAAAAGGTTAACATCCGAACGTAGGAATATCCAATTGATGACAACTCCCCTGCGGTGGCGGCCGAGTTACTCGGAAGGCTCCCACCTTACGGGTTGTCCGTCGTTCAAGGGGGGAAGATCATAAGATGAGGTTCCCTGCCCTTGAGAATCTGCTGCACTATGCTGTCACACAAACAGCATCATTCACTATAGAGAAAAGTCTAAAATATATACAAAAACATCAAGAATGTTTTCATATATTCATGTATGAAAAAACCTAGGATTAAGAAAAAATAAGTCGAATAGCCAGTATTTTGGAGTGGGGAGAGAGACACCGAGCCAAAAGTAAGGCGAGGTTTACAGCCCAGGTATATGAGTGAGAGGGGTAGTTACTAACCCCCAACAGCCCGCTAACTAGCGGGTGGGTGATTAACCCTCGTTAAAAGTCTAATTGCTCATCTTTCAGCTTCACCGAAAGTAATGCCCCTATAAATAGCCTTGGTTTGTACTTAGTTACGGAACAACTATTAATTATAATATGTGAGCCTATTCAATACTATCGTCACCTTCAGATCAGCTGGAGGCAAAACCAAATTCTAAACCATTGGGAACTGCTGTTGTTAAAATACACATTAAATTAATAATAGACAATAGCAAATGATTAAATTAAACTCAATTAGTATATAAAACCAGAATTATTTTAGGACTATTTCAGTAGGCTACATATACATTATGATGTCAACTAAAACTAGAGATCAGCTCAGCTTACCATCAAACATGATTTAAGCAAAATATAAATTTATTTTGTGTGTAGTATTTAATTGAGATTTTAAGGAAACAATGATTTTTGTTTCTTTTGGTAAAGTATGTGTATGTATTGTATGACAACTGAGAGAGAGAGAGAGAGAGAGAGAGAGAGAGAGAGAGAGAGAGAGAGAGAGAGAGAGAGAGAGAGACAGAGTCCAAGTAATAACTAATGATGATAGCTATAAATGAATTTTATGAAAAATATGATAGCTTATAACATATTGGTGCTGATGTAATATTCATTATGAAGATATTTTGAATTAAGAAATTATATAAACAATACTCTTGGTTATTCATGTGTGGATAGTCTCAAGAGCGGCAGCTTGAGGTCAGCTGATCACAACCAAAGGTAAAGAAAAAGAAGTCAGTAATACTTGATTGTTAAAATGCACCCAAAAATTTAAAATATAAGTACAAAAATACTTTGATAAAGCACAATTAACTTTAAATGGCTGCATAGAGAGAAGGATGGCATTGGAGAGTATGGACATCCAGGCAAGGAGGCCACATTGGGAGTACATATAGAGTACAGGGACCACGGAAAGAGTACACATGTAGTATGGAAACTGCAGATACTGTGCAGAATGGACGAACACTAGTGCCTACACATACCGGCAGATTATTTATTCACATTCTGGCTTCCAATCATGTAATTACTCCAAGATGTGGTTTACAAGTCAAAAGAGGAGGCTACAAGAACTGCTAGAATTGGTCCTTCAGTGGATACAGGTTGCTCAAGCTACCTTGCAGTTATAAAGGGAAGAAGAAGAACGCAGAAATAAAAGAACCATATGAAAGGAAAGAAAGTAGGTACTGTACAACAACAGCGGTTACTCAAAAAAAAAAAAAAAAAGAAAAAAAAAAAAAAAAAAAAACAATGTATGGCTTGTATGAGATGCTTATGCAGGAAATGAATGCAGAAGATTCAACAAGCTTTAAGAATTCCCTTCGACTTGACTCCAACATCTTCACGGAACCCTAACGTCATGTAGGGCTGCACATAGAGAAGCAAAACACCTACTTCGGGAAGGTCATTTCATCAGGACTTAAACTAGCAAGCACACTAAGAAACCTGGCTACTGGTGACAGTTACAAGTCCCTTACCTACTCCAAGCCATAAGTCCCTTACCTACTCCAAGCCATCATCGATGAGTACTCTCCTATAGTTGTGATTTGTCCTACCAGACATGGCGGCTGGAAAGAAGTTGCCACTAGTTTCGAGATATGGTGGAATTCCCTGCACATCAATGGAGCCATTGGTGGGAAGCACATTGCCCTGAAAAAAAAAACAGAGAATAGTGGGTTGTTTTACTCAATTATAAAGAATTCTTCTCCGTTGTTCTACTGGCTGTCGTTGATTCTGACTACAAGTTCCTTAACATTGATGTGGGCCCAAATGGTGCTACTTCAGATGCGGGCGGGCATTTTTAGTGACAGAATTGAATGAATACCTGGAAAATGAGGAGCTCAGCTACCCAATCCAGAACTTTTACCTGGAGATATACTAATGCCGTACTTTCTGGTGGGTGACAACGCATTTGCTCAGAAGACCTGGCTTATGAAACCACTGCTACAGCAGAAAATGACCGAGTCTCAGCTTGTCTTCAACTACAGATTGTCAAGAGCATGGGGAGTTGTGGAAAATACTGGTACATTTGGGATTGCCGTAAACCACTTCCAATGCCTGCTAATCACCATGCTAGAGCAACCAGTCACAGTTGTCACCATAGCGTTATTGTCCTGTATCCTCCATAACTTGCTACACATCAGAAGACCAAATATAGACCTTCCTGAAACCTTGATACTGCTTTATATGCACATGACTGAGTGATAAATTTGTAAGAATTGTATAATCCGCTTACAAATAAAACTGTTATTTGTAAGCCATCGGTGTTTTTTAATTTTTTAAAGTACTTTATTTTATAACTTTGTTACTACCTCGGGTCTGGTCACTAGTACGTACTCATAACTATTCTAAGTCTTACACCTAAAATAACTCATAAGTTAGAGCCTTTCAAAAAATATGGTTATCCTGATTGACTTTCTGAACCTGTATAACAACAACCTAACAAATTTGGCGTCTGAGCAGTTGACTAGATTTGACAGTGTTATATGATAAATAAGTTAGGATGGCAGAATTAAGGGAACTTATTGAGATTAATCAATACTCAGGTTATGATGGGGATGAGTTAAAAAAAAGTCAAGACAAGGAGAAAAAAGAAATGGAAAGAGCTGAGAAAGCAAAAGCAAGAGAAAGGAAATTAGAAACAAGAAAAGATAGGGTAGCAGAAAAAGCCTAAAATGTTGCAACTGGAGTTGGAAATGCAGAAACAGATGTGTAGAACTTCGCTGTCTGTAACTAGAGAAAATTTCCATAAGCTTCGAGTTTTTAATGAAGTGGCAAAATGGACGCTTATCTATATCGATTTAATGTTTTTGTAACAGGTGCAGAATGAAAGCCGTGGCTTGGATTATAGGTCAAATATATTACTTCAGGAAAAACTGTATATATCAACAACTGACCCCAGATAAAGCAGCAGATTTTAATTTTGTTAAAAATTATTTATGTTAAAAGGATTTGAATGCACAACAGAAGGATTCTTAAGTAAGTAGATATCACAAAGGGGAAACTGCCCTACAATTTATTGCTTCGTGAACATTTTATACTGCATGTAATCATTAACTAGTTTGTTCTTGAAAGAGAAAAACTGAAATCTTAGGCTGAAATTGTTGAAGCTGCTGTCTTGTATATTGAGGCTTATCATCATACATTCAATAAAAGATAAGTCCGCAATGTAATTAACCAAGTACAAGGGAGTGATTCTGGTAAAACACCTGTACCAGTTCAAAGTATGAGTTTTACGAGACCTGAATGTAAACATGCTAGACTAATATGTTTTTTTATGTAAAAAAAAACCTGGCCACAAAGCAGCTGACTGCTATTCCAAAGGAAATGCTGCTAGAATGAAGAAACAAGGAAGAGCTGTTACTCGTCTTACCTTGAAAGTAATGAAAACAAAGACCAAAACAGCAGCTTGCACTGTCGAAGTAAATTCAGCAAATTTAATGGATAATAAGGGATGGATTGTGAAAAATGGTAAGGATTCAAAGTGGTATGTGGTAGTATATTTTCAGCTGATGGTGGTAGACTCAAAACAGCGATGGGTGTGGTAGAAGTTCATCAAGTACTAACCATGAGGGATAACAGCTATACAACCATGGAGGTGAAGATGGACTTAGTGCCTGTTGAAAAGTTTTAACAATTCTGTGAATGTTGCAATAGCATATTCTATGGGATATTATTACCCAGAAGTTGAGATTGAGATACAAACTGTACTTTACGAATACTGTAAAGTAATAGCTGCATGCCTATATACTTCACTGTTAGACCTTATCATTGGAAATATTCCTGGTTCTTCTGATGGTTTAAAACCATAATCTGATAAGTGTATTGTAGAAACCCATTGTCAAGCGAAGCAGAAAAGGATGTTGCAAAACTCAAGTAGTTGAACTCAACCAGATATGTCAAGATAAAGAAATCTGCAATTTTCAGAAGAAATGTAGTCCTTAAACAATGTAAGGAAGTTTGCATGAAAGAAGTGTGTTTACCCATAAGAAGTCTCCCAATTCCTTGTAAAGAGTATAAAGCTCTATCGGAGATGACTAGTAGGAGGTAGTTAAAAGGATCATCTGATTGTATCCAAGGTGTATCATGAAACTGTGATAGATTTAGCCCATGCAGTTATGATGGGAGGATATCTTGGCATAAGTAAACCACATAAAAGAATCTTAAATAACTTTCATTGACCTGGTGTATCAAAAGAGACAACCTGGTATTGTAAGTCTTGTGGCATATGTCAACAAATTGTGGATAAGGGAACAATTACTCAAGCAACGTTGGGAAAGATGACACTAATATAGGAGCCATTTTGCCATGTAGCTGGGAATCTTGTTGGCCCAACTGAACCTCGTTCGTCCAAAAAATCCCAATGCATCTTAATAGTCATGCATTATACAACTAAGTAATGTGAAGCAAGAGTTTTGTCTGTAACTGACACTATCAGTGTTCCTGAAGACCTTTTGGAAATATTTGGTGGGTCTGGAATTCCAAAAGAAGTAGTTTCTGACCGTGAAGCCCAGTTTACCTCAGATATGATGAAGGAAACATACAGACTGCTGTCTGTGTGGATGGTTAAAAAACTAATCATCAAGCCATGTGTAATGAGCTAGCAGAACGATTCAACGGAACATTAAAGATGTGTGCAGAGCAACCCAAGGAATAGCAACGGTACCTAGCACCTTTGTTGTTCACATACAGAAACATACCGCAAAGAAAAATGTGTTTGGCGGAACCGTGAGAGGGCCATTAACATTGTTAGGAGATCTGTGGGAAGAACTGATGGAAGGTGAAACAAAGACGTCCTATGAGTATGTGACTGATCTCTGTGAACAACTGCAGGGCACCCTAGCAATGGAAGCTAAAGGGCTGAAGAAAGTACAAGAACTTACTTATCATTACTATCATCGGAAGGTGAAAGACCAGAGGTTGGAGGAAGTGGATGAAGTCCAGTATTGCCTAATATATCAGAGAGTTGTTGTTGATGGACACCATAGTGAGTATAGGAATGTGATATCTGGTGATCCTCAGGGTAGTGCTCTTGGCCCAATTACTTTTCATATTATATACACATGACATTTGGTTTTGCCTAGAAAACGAGCTCATTTCATAAGCAGATGATGCTAATCTCTTCGCATCAATTCCATATCCTGAATGTAGATCTTGGGTTGCTGAATCCCTTAATAGAGATCTAGCTAAAATTAGTGCATGGTGCACATTATGGGGCATGAAATTCCATTCTAACAAAACTCAAAGTATGATTGTGAGTAGGTCGAGGACAGTGGCTCCTCAACATCCGGATCTCAACATTGATAATATTAATTTCACTCTGTATGAATTTTTAAATTCTAGGTGCAATTCTTGATAGTAAATTTATCTTTAAGAATTACATTAGGTCTGTCTATTCTTCAATTGCACAAAAAAAGTGAGAAAGTCTTTTAAGATTGCCAGTAATAAATCTATTCTGAAGAAGTTTTTTAATTCTTTCATTCTACCTTATTTTGAGTATTGCTCACCTTTCTGATCTTCAGCTGCTGAATCTCATCTTAATTTGTTGGATGGGAACTTAGTCTATTTTCTATTCCTATTCCTGATCTAGATATTAATCTCTGGCACCGTTGTTCAATTAGTTTGTTACACATGTCCAGCATCATCATCATCTCCTATGCCTATTGACACAGAGGGCCTCAGTTAGATTTTGCCAGGCATCTCTATCTTGAGCTTTTACATCAAAACTTCTCCATTCATCATCTCCTACTTCACACTTCATAGTCTTCACCTATGTAGGCCTGGGTCTTCCAACTCTTCTAGTGCCTGTTGGAGCCCAGTTGAAAGTATGGTGAACTAATCTCTATTGGGGAGTGCAAAGAGCATGCCCAAACCATCTCCATCTACTCATCACCATGATCTCATCCACATATGGCACTCGAGTAATCTCTCTAATAGTTTCATTTCTAATCCTGTCCTGCCATTCAACTCCCAATATTCTTCTGATGGCTTTGTTCTCGAATCTACAAAATCTCTTGGATATTGTTTGTCATACCGCGCCTCATGTCCATATAGTAACACTGATCTCACAAGCTGATATATAGCCTGATTTTTACTGTATATGTAATTTCAGGCAATTTGATTTCCAAACTTTACTTACCTTAGCCATTGTCTGATTTGCTTTTTTCAATCTTTCATTAAACGCCATTCTAGAGATCCTAGTTCCTAAATATTTAAATGATTCCATCTCATTAATCCTTTTTCCTTCCAATGATATTTCATTTGACATTGCATATTCCGTTCTCATCTCTGTCTTTCTTTTATTTATCTTGAGTCCAACCTCACGTGATATTTCATGCATTCTGGTAAGCAAGCTTTGCTAGTCCTATGGTGTTCTGCTAATAAGGACAGCATCATCAGCATACTCTGGGTCAGATAATTCCGTTACCAATCCACTCCAATCCTTCTCCACCATTACAAAATCTATGAGAAGGATAAACAACATAGGTGACAACACATCCCCTTAGAGTACTCCACTGTTCATTGAAAATTTACTTTATAGGACTCCACTAATATTAACTTTGCACTTGCTATACTCATGAACAGACTTAATCAAATTCACACTCTAAGAGGAACTCCATAATAACACAGGACTCTCCACAAAATTGGTCGGTGCACACTATCAAAGGCTTTTTCATAGTCCCCAAATGCCATTAAAAGTGGATTTCTATATTCTACACAATGTTGTACCACATGTTTTGAAATGAAAATTTGGTCAGTACAATTTCTACCTTTTCTAAATCCTGCATGTTCGTCTCTCAGCTTGTCATCAATCTTTCTCTCTTTAGAATGAACATACTATATATTCTCAGGAAAACTGATGTAAGTGTGATGTCTCGGTAATTATTGCAATTTTTTTTTCTTTTTTTTTTTTTTTGCCATTTTCACCAACACTCCTAGCTCCCATTCATCGGGTTTTGCCTCTTCTCGCAGCTTTCTACTTAATAATCTTTTAAGTTGCATAAGATTTTTCACAATTCTGACCATCTTTTGCATTGAGATCTTCTCGGACAGTACCATCCAGTTAGTAAACTAGGCATAGATTTAATTCCATGCAGGAAGTTGAATAGGTGGAACTTCAAAAGTTTAAACTTGCAGCAAATGTTTCTATGTTGAAGAGGCGGACGTAAGTTTTTTTTATAGTTTATATACCAAAGATATGTTGTAACGTTGTAACTGATCTTAAAATATTTTATTTCAATTGTTCATTACTTCTCTTGTGGTTTATTTCATTTCCTCATTCGGCTATTTTTTCCCTGTTGGAGCCATTGAGCTTCTAGCATCTTCTTTTACAACTAGAGTTGCAGCTTATCTAGTAGACTAGTAGTAGTAGTAGTAGTAGTAGTAGTAGTAGTAGTAGTAGTAGTAGTAGTAGTAGTAGTAATAATAATAATAATAATAAACGGATTTTGACGTAGGAAAAATCTATTTTTGGGTGAGATAGCCATGTCGTCCTGATGGAAATTCCCTTCGCCAGCTTCCTACTGCGAGTGATATTACAAGAGAATTACCGTTAGGTATCATGGGGTTTTAACCCCCGGAACGACTATCCAAAGATATTGTGTATAATCAGTGATGTATCCGAAGATAACCACAGATATCTGCACCCCCAATAGACTTTACCCAGTCTAATCAACTAAGGGGAAGGATAAGTGAGGAGCCGTTACATATTCCCTCTCCCTAAGGTGTCCGCGTTCGTTTCTGAAGCCCCTTTCCTTTGTTCGCAGCGTTTCCTACAGTTGTTGTTTCGTTGCATGAAAGATTTATTTTAATGTTGTTACTGTTCTTAAAATATTTTTCTAAACTGTTCATTACTTCTCTTGCAGCCTATTTATTTCATAATTTCTTTTCCTCTCTGGGATATTTTTCCTGTTAAAGCTGTAGGTTCATAGCATTGTGGAGGATTTATTTTTGCTTTATTTTTATTTTTTTGTTTTTGCCAAATCCTGTGTGAGAGAGAGAGAGAGAGAGAGAGAGAGAGAGAGAGAGAGAGAGAGAGAGAGAGAGAGAGAGAGAGATATTGTGTCAGCGAGCGAAAGTAGTTAGGTTAACGATCGTTTGTGGTGAGAAAGACTGTTGGTTTAAATGAGATTGTTTGTTTACATTTTTTAGTTAGGTTACGACAGTGGTGAATGTTTCGGAGCGAATGCTTTTTTATTTGACTGCAGCATAAGGCAGTTGTGTGAGAGCTGGATTATATATATTTTTTTTCGACCAGCGTGGAAGTGTTTTTTTGATTTTCAAAGTAAGTACAGTTTTGTTTATCTTTGCTTGTCGTGATTGTGAATGATAGGAACAATTTATTATTTATCTTTGATTATAGTGCGATAGTTCAGTTAGCTAGAAGTGTTCGTAAGTGTTTTTCTTTTTTATTTTGGCAGGCTGCGATTCCTCCTTTGGAGAGACCGGATTTTGAAAGTGGATTTATTGTTGATGACCTGGCCTGTATTAAGATTTTGTTTGTACTGCTCATTTGACTGCTCAACTGTTGACGACCTGGCCTGTGTATTTGGATTGATGATGATGATGATGATACTGGCACCTGTGACTCAAGGTGTTGAGGCCGATATGGCATAGAGAGAGAGAGACTCCTGTTTACCATATAGTGGTAGTTTGCCGTGAAAAGACAGTTCGGCTTGTGTGTGGCGTCAGTGCTGGTGTCGCAATATTTATAAACATATATTTTGAGTTGGTGTGCGGTTTAGATTTAAGTTTGTTAGGTTTTTTTTGCGTTAATTTGGATGGGGTTTATGGCATATATAGTGTAAAGTTTTTGATGCTGGTGATTCTAGTTTAAAGTGTTAAGTTTTGATGAGTTTAAAGTTTTTTGGGATGGTTTGGTTTGATTTATTATAGTTTGTAAGAAATATATAGTTTTAAGGTTATGTTTTGTTTTGGTTGTCCTTTTGTCCAAGAGTCCAGTTGATAAAGTAAGGGGAAAGTTTGTGTTGTGGAGATAATTGTCTGTTAGAGTGATTCAAGGGTGTGGGGCTTGTTTTTTAAACATCCCGCCACATTATTTTGGCGCCCGAACAGGGACTGCTGAGGTGGGATAGAAGCTGGACTCTTGGACGAAGGACTGATAGGATAAGATATTAGATATAAGGTTGATGAAAAATGGAAGAGCAGAACAAGTTACTAAAGGAGGAATTGCGGCTGAGTAAGGAGCGTGAGGAGAGGTTGCTAATAGAGAATGAGAGGTTGAACTGGGAGAATGCGGCGATGCAGAAGGAGCTTAGGGAGTTAAAGGGGACAGTAGAGAGAGTGGAAGAATGTGTTGAGATGAGGATGCGAGAGAATGAAGAACGAATGGAGAAACGAATGGAAGATATGATGGGGCAAGTCATGGGGATGATGAAAACTATAATGGGTGAAGGTGCAGTCGGAGGAGTGTCCTCAGCTTCGGGTAATGGGTTGGTAGTGAAAGAGAAGGTTAAGGTAGGTGATAATGGGAAAGGAAGTGATAGTAATAGTAGTAATAGTGATGGTGATATTGAAGATAAGGGAATTAGGCATAGTAAGGATGAACAGAAAGGGGAGAGGAAAGATGAAAGGAAAGGTAAAAGTGATGTGAAGAAAGAGAAGAAAAAGTATCAGGCTGATAGCAAGGACGATCGTGAATGGGTGAAAGTGGTAAGTAAGAAAAAGGGTAAGAAGGGAATGGTTAAGGATAGGAATTTAAGTGTGGAAGTGGATTCATTATATTCGAATGAGGAAGAAGGTAACAAGGGAGTAGACAGTGATGATAGCAGTGAGAATGAACGTGATGTGTGTAAGACTGTGTTTATGAGAGAGGTACCTCGGTGTGAAAGGTTCAATGAGCATAGCAGTAGGGATGTAAATGATTTTTTCAAGGAGTATGAGAGGTATTGTCAGGATAAGTATGGTGATAGTAAAAGAGTTTGGGCTAGGGAGTTAGGAGAATATTTGACTGGGTATTTGTTGACGATGTATGGAGTGATAATGAGTGTAGGGGACGTTGATTATGAAAGTGTGAAAACGAGAATAATTGAGCAGGTAAAACGTATGAAAGGGAGTGTTAAGTATAAGCGTAAAAATGATTTTGATGAGGCAAGGATGAATGCAGGAGAAGCTATATCAATGTACGTATGTAGGTTGGAAACTTTAGCTAGGAAGAAGTATGGGGATGAAGGTATAAATGAGAATAAGGAGTTAATGAGGAAGTTTTTGGCAACAGTACCTGAGAATGTGTGTGAATTTATTAATTTGAAACGCAAAGAGAAAATGAGGTGGACGCAAGAGAGATTGACATGGGATGATATACTAGAGATAGTTGAGGATTATGAGTTAGATAGGTGCATGAAAGAAAGTAAATCTGTGAGTGTAAGAACTGGAATGGAAGAAAGTGTAATAGAATTTGGTAGTTATAAGGACGCAATTTTGAGAGGACCAATGAGGGTAGCTGATAATGTAGTAGATAGGAGTGTTAGGGCGAGTAATGTGGGAATACCTGTAAGGACAAATGAAGGGTTTAGGCAAGGGAATCAGGTTTGGAGGGATAGGAGTGCTAGTGCGCCGCAAGATAGGTCAGGTAGTTGTATCCGTGAAGAGAAGTGTTATAGATGTGGGAAAGTAGGACATAAGAAGAATGAATGTAGATGGGCTCTTGGTGCTTGTTTTGGATGTGGTGAGGTAGGGCATAGAATTAGCGAGTGCACGAAAGAGAAAGGGGTAAAATGTTATCGGTGTGGTATGACAGGGCACATAGCGAGTGGATGTCGGAGTAATCGTACAAATGTGATTTGCGGTAATTGTGGTAAGGATGGGCATTATGCTAGAATGTGCAAGGAGCCACGGGGTAAGTGTACTGAATGTGGTGCAGATGGGCATGTAGCTAGGGTATGTAGGAAGAAGGGAGGAAATCAGCCAGGATGTTCGGGAAACTAGAGTGTAAGAGGGTTCAGCTGGGTGAGTCCTCGAGTGTGTGCGGAGTGAATGTGATGCATGTTCGTGAAGGTTTATTACATGAAGACGTGATGGGCGAAAGAGCTTATGACTGCATGAGTGCAAAAGTAAATTTTAATGGAATAGAGCTAGTTGGTCTGATTGATACTGGTTGTGGTGTCAATTTAATGTTTAGGAATGCATACGATAAGGTAAGGGATGTGTGTGAATGTAGGGGGTGTAAAGGTGAAGTGAAAGGGATCGGTAATTTAAGTATGTCTGTGCAAGGAAAGTTACGAGAAAATGTTATGATTGGGGGGCTGATGATGGAAGATAATGATTTTTATGTGGTTGAGGGAGTAAATGACAAATACGATGTGTTGTTAGGTTATAACTTCTTGAAAAAATGCGGTATGATTGTACATCCTAGTGTAAATATGATAGAGATGAAAGTTAAGGGTAAATTTTGTGGGGAATTTTATTTGAATGAAGATGGTAGTGTATGTACGAAGGTATGGAAAGGTGTGCCGTTAATAGCAAAAGAAGGTGTTAAATTGTCTAAAGATGCGAGTGAGGTTGTCAGTGTAAAAGTTGCATGGCCGAATAGTCTGGGAATTGCCAATAGTGACAATTGTGAATATGTAGTGGAAGGTTCGGAAGCAAGTAATTTGGTGAAAGCAAGTGTGCATGTGTATGATGGTATTTTGAATTTGCAGGAGCCGAAGGTGTATGTGAGCTTGTTGCCGACTGTAAGGAGGAAGAGAATACGGGGTATACGTGAGGGTGATTGTATGGGATGTATGTATACGTTGGTCAATGTAGAGGATGAAAGGTATGTTAAATTGAGACGGGTTATGACGGGTAAGATAAAGCCGGATGACGATTGGGACTATGAAAGTTTGAAAGAAAGAATTAATGTAGATGAGAATATAAGTGAGGGGGAAAGGGAACAATTGTATAGGATGTTATGGGATAGACGGAGAGTTTTGAGTCGCGGAGACGAGGATTGTGGGGGATCAAAGCTGCCTGAATTTAAGATAGTTCTTAGTAATGATACCCCCATATATCAGCGTCCCCGACATTTTTCTCCGCCTATTGCCAGAGAAATAGAAGAGCAGTGCCAGGAGTTAGAACAAATGGGTGTAATAGAAAGGAGTGAGAGTGCCTGGAATAGCCCTATTGTACCTGTAAGAAAGCCGGATGGAAGTTTACGGATGTGTATTGATTATAGAAAGGTGAATGAAGTAACTGTTAAAGAACGTTTTCCGATGAATGTAGTGTCTGACTGTGTGTATAAGATGCATGGTATGAAAGTTTTTACAAAGTTAGATTTAGTTAGGGGCTATTACCAGATGCCTCTGGCAGAGGGGAGCAGGCCCATTACGGCATTTTCAAGTAGAAGTTGTCATTTTCAGTTTAAAAGATTAAGTTTTGGCCTTGCTAATGCGCCTGCTGCCTTCCAGAGGGCGATGAATGTAGTTTTGGCTGGGTTTGATAGACAGAAGGTGACTGTTTTTATTGATGATATTTTGATTGCTAGTGAGACAGTTGAGGAACACATGCAGTTGCTTGAAGCAGTATTAGAACGGTTGATAGAAGTTGGGGTGAAAGTTAAGCTTGAAAAGTGTACATGGTTGGCCGGGGAGGTGGAATTTCTTGGGCATGTGGTGAGTGAATCGGGTATAAGGAAGAGTGAAAAGTTTGTGAGTAAGGTGAGAGAGTTTCCACGTCCTCATACGGTGCGTGAGTTGAGAGGGTTTCTTGGGTTAATTGAATTTGGTCGGAAGTTTGTCAGAGATTGTTCGGGAATAGGAAAGCCTTTGAATGAGTGGACAGGTAAGAGAAATAGTACGAGACTGAAATGGGATGAGCGTATGATTGAAGCATTTGAAAACTTGAAAGAAGAGGCTGCGAGAGACGTCACTTTGGCTTTTCCCGATTATAGTGAACATGCGAGTATGCTAGAGTTATATACGGATGCTAGTGGGATTAGTATGGGCGGTTGCTTGGTTCAAATGCAAAGAATAAACGGAGATGAACAGTTGAGAGTGATAGCGTATGTAAGTAAAGCATTTAATAAGGCTGAGCGAAAGTATTCCACGATTGAAAGGGAGTTGGCTGCGATAAGGTTTTGCGTGAAAGCGTTGAAGGTATTTTTGTATGGTGTGAAATTTATTGTGCGTACTGACCATCAGCCCCTAGTGTACATGATTAGGAAAGAGTCTGTGAATGCTAGAGTTGCGAGGACAATAGAGGATTTGAATGAATTTGACTTTAAGCTAGAATATGTACCTGGGAGTAAGAACGTGATAGCAGATGCGATGTCAAGAATGCATGGTAAGATAGAAGAGAGTAGCGAGAATGATAGTAATTTTGAAAGGTTGCCGGAAGATTTAATGGTGGTACAAAGTTTTGAAGGGGATGACATGGTGTATAAATGTATTTTGTGTGGGTTAAATAAGGTTAAATTGAAGGGTTTGAATAGGGATATACCTGCTAGTATAGATGAGCTTAGAATGAGTGTTAGGAATGAAGTATCAAAAGAAATGGCATATAAGGAGGAGGATAGTATGCTTGAGGGTGAATTGTTATCAAAAGTATTGTTGGTAGTAAGTATGTTATATGGTGTCACTGTTTATTTGTATTTTGGGTGGAATCGTCCGATGCAGTACCGAGCAAATAAAGAGACTGAAAGGGAGTATATATTGAGGTTACAATGTAATGAAAGATGTTGCAAGTTGTTGAGTAAGAAGGAGGATTGTCCGAGTGATTTGAATCAGAGTGGTATGAGCATAGAAGATAGCGAAGATGACCATGGGTGTGATAAGGATGACCCTATTGATAGGAGAGTAAACATTTGTATGCATGGTGTAAAAGGAAGAATGATGACGTATGTGGGTATAAATGAGAATGAATACTGTAGTTTAATTGATACAGGTGCACAAGTGTCATTAGTGAATATGTCTGTTATCAAGGAAATAGAGCGGTACAATTGGGAAGTGAAACGGCAATGTACGAGTGTGAGAATTCATGGGATAGGTAAAGGAAGTTTGCTAGTTTGGGAAGAAGTGCGTTTGAAAGTAAAACTGGGAAGTATGGAGGTGGAACATAATTTTATTGTAATGGGAGAGAATGAGATGCCTAGTTGTTTTTTGATAGGAATTGACTTTTTAAGATTGCATGATTTATCAGTTGATATTGGTAGTGGTTTGCTTCTGAAAAATGGATGTGAAGTAGTTGTGATAGAAGATAATAGTGTATTTATGGCGAATTTTGTTGGCATGGTTGATATTACGAGGAGTGAGGATGATCTACTGACTAAAGAGGAGGTGGAAGAAATGCAAGATGAATGTGAGGAAATTAAAAGGTTACGTGAATGTATGTTGAATAGTATTGAGGTAGAAGAATGGTCGTCTGATTTAGAGGTGTATAAGAAAGTTAGTAAGAGACTTATTGTGTGTAAGAATATTGTTTATTTTCTACATAAAGGAATGGATGAAGATATATATGTTCCTGTGTTTCCAATGCATGCAGCAGTAAGTATGTGTATGTTAGTGCATGACAGATATGGGCATATGGGTAAGAATAAATTATGGGAATGCATGCGTGAGAGATTGTTTACACCTGGGTTGAGTCAGATATGTAAGGATGTAGCGACTACGTGTGAAGATTGCCAGAAAGGGAAGTATCAGAGAGTGCATGCTAATCCGCCTGTTTTGAGATTACGTATGAAAGAACCATTTGAGATGTTTGTGATTGATTGTGTTTCGTTGCCTGTGACTGCGAGAAGACATGTGGGAATGATTGTTATGGTTGATCACATGAGTAAATTTACCTATGCAATACCCATCAAGGATAAACGGAGCGAGACTGTTGCAAGAATGGTTGGTCAAGTGATGTTGCCGATGTGTGTGTGTAAGCCTGTGAGAATGTTAAGTGATAATGGCCCTGAGTTTGTTGGATGGGAGTTTGAGCAGATGTTAAGAGAATGGGGTATTGAACATGTGTATTCGACTCCATATATGCCAAGTGCGAATGGGTTGGCTGAAAGGACTGTAAGAACATTAACTGAAATTTTGCGAATGATGAGTACATGTGGTAATGATTGGGATTTGTATGTTGGTAGAGCGTTGTGGGCTTACAATGCAACAGTGCATAAGAGTACGGGTATGTCTCCATGTAAGTTTGTTTTAAATTTTGAAAAGATAATAAGACCGAGGTTGGGTGTGTCGGAGGATGATAGAGATGTGTGGAGGAAAGCAAATAAGAGGTTTGAAAGCTTTAAAGTTGGTGAGAGAGTGATGAAAGAAGTAATTGAAAAGGGTAGAATGAATGTAAATAAGGTGCGTGATAAATTTGAAGGTCCCTATGATGTGTTAGAAGTTGGTTCGAGTGGATTAAGTTACGTTTTGGGTAAGTTGTGTGTGGGTGGTATTGTGGAAAAAATTAGGGCCCACCACAACCAGTTGCGTAAATGGAAAGAGGTACCTGAGTATATCCAAGAGAATGGGATGAGTAAATGGTTGAAAAGGAACAAGGGTGAACCTAGTATGTATGAGGACTTAGGTCTGGAAGGTAAACAGTTAGTGTTAGTAGAATATAAGAAAAGGAAGAATACAAGAGCTTTAAGTAAAGATGAAAGAAGGGGAAATTTTATAAGTAAAAGTGAGAATAGAAATAAGTATGACAAGGGTGTAAATGTGCAAGTGTGTATGGAAGATAAATGTGTTAATACAGATGAATCATGGCTGAGTATGAATGATACCTATAGTGTGTGTGGCTTTTCCTTAGGTGATGTAAAAGAAAGGATGACGAATGCGAGAGTGAGAGATAGGAGAATGATTAGTAGTATGAATGAATCTTTTACTAAAGTTGAGAATGTTTTTGATGAAATGGATGAACTGTTTACAGAAATGAGTGTAATTATAGGGCCAGATGAGAACGAGGTAGATATGATTGTACATGATATATTAGATGATAGGGATTTAAATAGGAATAGTGTTAATGTAGCGAATGATTGTGATAAGGAAGAAGTGAATGAGAGAGTATATGGAGGCCCAGTTACTCGGAGTAGAGGTCCCGTTCCCGACTGCGACTGGGTTATGAAAAAAATAATGTAAGTGTTGTGTGAGAAGGATTTGGCAAAGTAGGGGGGGAGGAATGTGGAGGATTTATTTTTGCTTTATTTTTATTTTTTTGTTTTTGCCAAATCCTGTGTGAGAGAGAGAGAGAGAGAGAGAGAGAGAGAGAGAGAGAGAGAGAGAGAGAGAGAGAGAGAGAGAGAGAGATATTGTGTCAGCGAGCGAAAGTAGTTAGGTTAACGATCGTTTGTGGTGAGAAAGACTGTTGGTTTAAATAAGATTGTTTGTTTACATTTTTTAGTTAGGTTACGACAGTGGTGAATGTTTCGGAGCGAATGCTTTTTTATTTGACTGCAGCATAAGGCAGTTGTGTGAGAGCTGGATTATATATATTTTTTTTCGACCAGCGTGGAAGTGTTTTTTTGATTTTCAAAGTAAGTACAGTTTTGTTTATCTTTGCTTGTCGTGATTGTGAATGATAGGAACAATTTATTATTTATCTTTGATTATAGTGCGATAGTTCAGTTAGCTAGAAGTGTTCGTAAGTGTTTTTCTTTTTTATTTTGGCAGGCTGCGATTCCTCCTTTGGAGAGACCGGATTTTGAAAGTGGATTTATTGTTGATGACCTGGCCTGTATTAAGATTTTGTTTGTACTGCTCATTTGACTGCTCAACTGTTGACGACCTGGCCTGTGTATTTGGATTGATGATGATGATGATGATACTGGCACCTGTGACTCAAGGTGTTGAGGCCGATATGGCATAGAGAGAGAGAGACTCCTGTTTACCATATAGTGGTAGTTTGCCGTGAAAAGACAGTTCGGCTTGTGTGTGGCGTCAGTGCTGGTGTCGCAATATTTATAAACATATATTTTGAGTTGGTGTGCGGTTTAGATTTAAGTTTGTTAGGTTTTTTTTGCGTTAATTTGGATGGGGTTTATGGCATATATAGTGTAAAGTTTTTGATGCTGGTGATTCTAGTTTAAAGTGTTAAGTTTTGATGAGTTTAAAGTTTTTTGGGATGGTTTGGTTTGATTTATTATAGTTTGTAAGAAATATATAGTTTTAAGGTTATGTTTTGTTTTGGTTGTCCTTTTGTCCAAGAGTCCAGTTGATAAAGTAAGGGGAAAGTTTGTGTTGTGGAGATAATTGTCTGTTAGAGTGATTCAAGGGTGTGGGGCTTGTTTTTTAAACATCCCGCCACAGCATCTTGCTTTTTCAACTAGAGTTGCAGCTTACCTAGTAGTAGTAGTAGAAGTGTGAGGTACAAGAGACAGACCATAGCCGAGTGATGCTTTATTCCTGAGACGGGCAGAGTACATTGCCTGTGCGGACGGCAATGTAGCAAACTGACCGACCGTGAACAGGTGAGAAATGCAGGGCATTTGTATTTTCTGACATTGACATTATGATTAATATAAAAGCCCATGCTTGATATATAATAATGAATCATACATAAAATGGACAGATGATTCTGCACCTAAATGCATAAACAATATTTATAGGGTATTCTAAGAGAATATGTACAATGCTGAAAAGAGTGATAAAAGCATTGTAGGACGTTGTCCTTATAGTAGTAGTAGTAGTAGTAGTAGTAGTAGTAGTAGTAGTAGTAGTAGTAGCCAAAATGCAAAAAACTTGCGCCATGATGAGTTCGTTTAGGGGGGCCGGCCGGAATGCCAATATATGGAGGTATAGGAAGAAAAGCACAAAATCCTGAAAAAAAATTAACCAAGCTTCATATGGCAATGGAGAATGCATATACAAAATATTTTGTCAAAATTCCTCTTACTTTCATAGTTACAGCGTAATTAGTAAAAGTAACTCAATAAACCATAAACATTGTTCCTTACAAGAAAATGCAGTATTTCTTCTGTTTTACTAAATTTTGATAATTATTACATTTTAATGTAAAAGAAATTGTGAACAATGGCATCTGTATAAATTTCACGAGTCTCAGATGATGTATTACACAGTAAATTACACCCATTACCCTTCAGTCCTACCACAAACCTCAGAGAGAATACATGCCTGAGATTGACCTCTGACATTCATTCATTTTTACGTTAGTTTTTCTCATTTTCGGCAAGAATTTTATCATTTCAAAGAGGAAAAGACAATTTTAAAATTTTGCTAAAATGAGGAAGATGAAAATTCGCTCTATTAAGAGTTCAGATGAGGGTAATATCGGTAGTGCAGAGAGAGAGAGAGAGAGACAGTTGTGTGGATGGGGAAGCGACGGCCTTGCCTAACACAAGCAAAAGAAGCAAGATATTGAGCAAAAGGATCTTTGTTTATGAGTAAACTATGATAAATAACTTTGTTTTCGTTTATCAATATCCAAAAGGGAACGTAAAATTCATAATAATCAGGATTTATTAATAGTGTTTTTGTAAAAATACAAAGAAAAACATTTACTAATTTTTACGTTTGTTTTTCTCGTTTCCGGTAAGAAATTAATCATTTCAAAGAGGAAAAGACAATTTCAACCTCTTGCTAACATAAGGAAGAAGAAAAATTTTTTCTTAAGAGTTCAGAAGAGGGTAATATCAGTAGTGAGAGAGAGAGAGAGAGAGAGAGAGAGAGAGAGAGAGAGAGAGAGAGAGAGAGAGAGAGAGAGAGAGAGCTGTGGATAGATGAGCAGCTGCTTTACCTCACAGGAGCCAAAAGAAGGAAGGTATTGAGCAAAAGGATCTTCATTTACGATTAAATCATGGTAAATAACTTTTTTTTCTTTTATTAATCCCCCAAAAAAGAACATAAAATTCATAATAATCAGGATTTATTATTATTGTCTTTGTAAAAATACAAAGGAAAACTGAATGCCCGTATCTCAAAACTATACTTATTGACCTTCAAATTCAATAGTCTCCCTTAGTTTTGAATATATAACATTGATATTTGGTACATAACTTAGAAATACATTACAAAACAATGAAATGAAGCCCGTTTTTCCAATTTTTTTTTCATATTTTTTTCTTTTTTTCTCTGATTTGTAGGGTTTATTTTTTTTACCATAATGAAAAAATTCATATCTAGCCAAAAAATTATTTTTAGAAAAAAAAAAACTTCATATTATTGGAGGTCTATATCAGGTCTATATAGGGTAATAATCCCAGATCTTAGTAATAATTATCAAGAGTGGAGATAGAATTTGAAAAAAAAAAAATTTTTCAGGATAAATCGCACTGGCATCACAAAACTGAAGGTCAGAGGCAAAAGTCCTATGCAGTTTGGAGATGTCCTAAGTCACCTTATTAAGTGGTATAAATGTCAAAATCCTGTCATTAAAAATCGGCATTAGCCAGTCGGCCCCCTTAATGGCGATGAGGTGATTGGAGTCGCGAGCCCAAAAGATTTCTTTGGAAATCGCCGTTGTAAGTCCGTTAAGGGAAGACTCCGGGGTTACCAGTTATGAGGTACGAGACAGACCATAGCCGAGTGATGCTTTATTCCTGAGATGGCTAGAGTACATTGACCTGTGCAGATGAACAGGTGAGAAATGCGGGGCATTTGTGTTTTCTGACATTGACATTATGATTGATATAAAAGCCCATGCTTGACATATAATAATGAATCATACATAAAAATGAAGGGCAAATGATTCTGCGCCTAAATGCATAAACAATATTTACAGCGTATTTACAAAGAATATGTACAATACTGAAAAGAGTGCTAAAAGCATTGTAGGACGTTGTCCTTACAGTAGTAGTAGTAGTAGTAGTAGTAGTAGTAGTAAAATTAATAATAACAAAATGTTACAATGGAATGGACCATTCAAAGTAACAAAATGATGTAATTGATGGAATTAGAGATCGACATGAATGGTGTGAAAAGGGTATATAACAGGGATCCACCGAAGAAGTATTTATTGACAAATCCTGTGATGATACTGTGACAACATAACTGTTATGTTCTAACAGAGAGGTGAGGTTTATTCAACATATAAAAAGTTTATATAAAAGCAGTTGAGAGTAAAAATATCGCAAGAATTCAAACAATATGAAACACGCGATGGCAAGCTTAAGCAGGATTTTCTACTATTAGTGCAGGAGAGAGCGAGAGATAAAAAAAGTAATAGCATTAAGTGCACGAGCGTGTATGAAACAAATGCTGTACATGACTCCCCCTACTCTAGAAAGGCGAACTGTAGGTGAGTTATCTTACAGGAGATACGTAGGTTTTAGAGAAACAATGGAGACCCAGTCTTCTTTGCCATGAATGTTAATTAAGAAAGCCTTCTGTGTGCAATGGATCCTGGCGAAAGGGCATGTGTAAGGGGGCGTCAACGGTGGCATGCTAGTGTCAGTGTGCCGAAAGACGTGCGTTGCGTTGTGTAAATCTTTCAGCACGAGTTGCTTCACTGGGGCTTGTAAGTCTGGCGGCAAGGAGTAAATTTTCCCACGTGACATAGGGGCTGCAGATAGTCGGAGGTTGCAGAAGGAAAAACTTCAGCAGGGACGACCAACTGGTCACCATACACCATTTTAGCTGCCAAGACATTTAGGGCATACTTAGGAGTGGTCCTTAAGGGGACCGTCTGCTATATCCGCCAATTTTTTTCTAATGATTCAAAATACACAATTTCTATATGTTTTAGATATATATAATACCTTCATCGTATAAAAATTTCAAGTCAATTGATCAAAAACATTTTTATTTATTAGCAAAAATCATGATTTTTATCAATATTTTAGGTACATTTTTCTCCATTAATATGACACCAATTGTATTGAAAATCATTTCATGAACACTTCTTTATGAATCGAATAATTCTGCCTAAAAAAATTTTGATTTTCCTTTTTCTTTATGAATTTTCTTTTTAATTTTCTTCGTCTAGATGTAAAATAATCATAAAAAAAGGAAAATGAATATAAAAATTGTGGGATTTTTATTCCTCTTTTCACTCTTAACTCAAACAATAAATGAGAAAAATGTACCTAATAGTGAATAAGTACGTTTTTGAGTTATGACCTCCCAAAGATTTGCTATAAATTTTCGCTTTTTATCTTAAAAAAAAAAAATCAAGATCACATTATTATGATAACCTTACTTTGTACTTATATTGTTTATTCCTACACGAAGGCTACCTAAACGAGGTATTTAAACACTATGTTTACTAATACACTTGGTGTAAGGGTGTCATGAGTTTCTAGCGGCCTCTCATTGTTGCCAGAGTCTTAGTTAGAATGTTCCAGCTTTGTACTCTTTTTCATGTTTCCCTCTCTTTTTGGTCCTTTTATGTTTCTTTCTGCTTACTTTTAGTTCTTTCTTTGACCTTGGGCAACATTGGCCTTGCTATAAAGTTCACGAAGACGTTGTGAAAACACAATGTGCATATGAACAGCAAGTAAACAAACAATGTGCATACGAACAGCAAGTTAACAAACACACATGCAACATAACTTCTATACATCTTTGGAAACTGTGGCTGTTCTTCTTGCAGATCATAGTTGCGTTCGGCTCCCTTCTACCAATGCCTTCCATTTCTGCTAGATCCACGAGATTTTAAAATATAAATGAAAAAAAATCACTATATAGATGCAAAAATAAACACACAAAGACGATTCTGTCAAGCTCAGTCATAAAGACGACACAGTAAATATGATGTCATCATTTAAATACCGCTTTATCTTCATTATTTGTAAAAATGATTGGCTGAAGCTTCTGGAACATAGAAACAATAAAACGATTTTCGATTTTTAAAAGTTGTCCTCTCAAACACCATAGTGGACACATTTGGAAGTAATTTCTATTTTTAATAACGATACAAACCTGTAGCTATTTATAGGGGATATTACTTTCGGTGAAAGACGAGCCACTAGATCTTTAGCGAGGGTTAACCAATCCCCGCCAGTTAGAAGGTGAGGGTTGTAGCTACCAAACTCACTCACACACCTGGGCTGTGAACCCACTTTGTTTGGAGTTAGGACTTCAAGGGGAACTGGTTCTGGAGGGACAATCTGTATAAATAGCTACAGTTTTGTATCGTTAAGAAAAATACAAATTACTTTTAAATTTGTCATTTCTTCCGCCACTAAATACAAACCAACGCTATTTATAGGGGATGACTTAAATTTTAGGAGGGTGGAAGTTCTTGCCAACTGGATTTTTGGCTTTGACCACAGTTTTCCCCTTCATGTGTTTTGCGTATAATTGGTGGAAACCCTAAACCTCGCTAAAACCGTGCTATGAATGGCCTGCGGCCTACACAAGCTGTGTGCTCGTCATACTAGAAATGTGGCTATCTTGGTAAGAGTTCTTCCGGGTCATAGGAATCTTCAGAGATTACCAAGATATACCCAATAACCCCCTCGTTAGGGTATGGGGACGCAACAAGTATTGAAACAATATCAGGTTACTCAAGGAAATCAATGGTTTACCTGTATATAGTTGACGTCAGTTTTGCAAAGGACTGGGTGCATATTCCCCAAGAGAGGGGAAGATGAAGAAAAGAAAGAGCCAGTCATTGTTAACCATTCATGCATACTAATCCTGAGTAACCTTTGCCCTTAACCCTCGGCTACTTGTCCATCAAGGAGCTTGAGGTGTTAAACTAATTTTTGTGCAGCCACCAGATAACCAATGGACAAAGTTTCCACGTTCATGTGGGTTACGTCTTGCAGGTATTGGGCGGTGAAGGTTGTCCGACGCTTCCACACAGCCGCATGTAGTACCTGCGCCACAGAGTAGTTTCACTTGAACACCACAGACGTGGCAATGATCCTGACATCATGAGCTCTATGTCGACGTGTCTGAGGAGGATTGGGATTCAGTGCCAGGTAAATGACCTTACGAATCAAAGCAGAGATGGTGTTCTTCATGATCTTCCTCATGACTTCCCCAGGCTGACAATCAGGGGGTGAGCTGCAAATAGTCCTTTTGAGGAAATACCTCAAACTCCTTACTGGGCACAGTACTGTACACAGTTGATCTAGGTCATCAGTTACAGAAGAGAGAGACTTAATCTAGAAGGAATCAAAACGAGGATCCTCTACCCCTGGATTTTGAGTCTTTGCAATAAACTTTGGAACGAAGCAGAGGA